>NW_006922020.1:2194380-2235175 GCF_000298275.1 Orycteropus afer afer
GAGTCGTTTCTGACTCATAGAGACCCCATGCACAGCAGAATGAAACACTGCCTGATCCCGCACCAGCTCCATGATCCCTGCTATACTTGAGCCCATCATCACAGCCACCGTGTCCATCCATCTCATTGAAGGCCTCCCCCTCTTTCGTTGACCCTCCACCTTATCAAGCATGACATCCTTCTCTGGAGAATGGTCCCTTCTGACAACATGACCAAAATAGGTGACACAAAGTCTGACTATTCTCACTTCCAAGGAGCATTATGGGATGGAATGGAGAGTAACTGAAGAAAATGGAAGAAATGACAAGATAAAAGAGCTGAACAGAATATTTCAAAGAGCAGCTTGAGCAGACAAAACCAATTACTATAATGAAATATGCAAATACCTGGAGTTTGAAAACCAAAAGGGAAGAACATCCTCAGCATTTCTCAAGCTGAAAGACCTGAGGAAAAAATTTAAGCCTGGAGTTGCAAAGTTGAAAGATTCTATGGGCAGAATATTGAATGATGCAGGAAGCATCAAAAGAAGATGGAAAGAATACACAGAGTCACTGTACCAAAAAGAACTGGTCAATCTTCATCAATTTCTGGAGGTAGGATATGTTCAAGAACCAATGGTACTGAAGGAAGAAGTCGAAACTGCACTGAAGGAATTGGTGAAGAACAAGACTCCAGGAATTGATGGAATATCCATTGAGATGTTTCAACAAACATATGCCTCACTGGAGGCACTCACTCAGTTATGCCAAGAGATTTGGAAGACAGGTACTGGCCAACTGACTGGAAGAGATCCATATTTTACCCATTCCAAAGAAAGGTCATCCCACAGAATGTGCAAATTATCAAACAATATTATTAATATCACACACAAGTGAAATCTTACTGAAGATAATTCAAAAATGGTTGCAGCAGTATATTGACAGAGAACTTCCAGAGGTGCAGGCTGGATTCAGAAGAAGATGTAGAATGAGGGATATCATTGCTGATGTTAGATGGATCTTGACTCAGAGCAAAGAATACCAGAAAGATGTTACTTGTGTTCTATTGATTATGCAAAAGTATTTGGTTGTGTGGATCATAACAAATTGTGGATAACATTGAGAAGAATAGGAATTCCTGAACAATTAATTGTATTCATGAGGAACATGTACATAGACCAGGAGGCTGTTGTTCAACAGAACAAGGGGACACTGCATGGTTTAGTGTCAAGAAGGAAGTGCATCAGGATTGTATTCTCTCGCCACATTTATTCAATACATATGCTGAGCAAATAGTCTGAGAAGCTGGGCTATATGAAGAAGAATATGGTATCAAGATTGGAGGAAGAATCATTAATGACCTGTGATATGTTGATGACATAACTTTGCTTGCTGAAAGTGAGGATGACTTGAAGCACTTACTGAGGATGATTGAAGAATACATTCTGCAGTATGGATTACATCTCAATATAAAGAAAACAAAAATTCTCACAGCTAGACCTATAAGCAGCATCACAATAAATGGAGAAAAGATTGAAGTTGTCAAAGTGTTCACATTGCTTGGTTTTACAATCAATACCAATGGAAGCAGCAGACAGGACATCAGACGACATATAGCACTGGGCAAGTTGGCTGCAAAGGACCTTTTTCAAGTGCTGAGGAGCAAAGATATCTCCTTGAGGACTAAGGTACACCTGACACAAGCCATGATATTTCCAATTGCCTCATATTCATGTGAGAGCCGGATAATAAATAAGGAAGACTGAAGAAGAATTGATGCTTTTGAGTTGTGGTGCTGGCAAGAATGCTGAAAGGACCATGGACTGCTAAAAGAATTAACAGATCTGTCCTGGAGGAAGTGCAGCTGGAATGTTCTTTGGGAGAGAGAATGGCCAGACTTTATCTCACCTGCTTTGGTCATTGTTCTGGTTACCTAGTGCTACTCAGACAGAAATATACCACAAATGCAATGGCCTTAACAAACAGGAGTTTATTCTTACAATTTGGAGGCTTTAAGTCCTAGTTCAAAGTGTCAGGCTTAGGGACTGGGTGAAAGCCCCTCAACCTTGGGGTCCAGCTCTGCCTCTTGCTCCCGGCCCACTGGAGCTAGAGGCGTTTCTTCACTCAGACAGCTGCTGGCTGCTGAGGCTGAGAAGCCTCAAGGTTGACAAAGTAAAAAGGCATAGTCCTGATGTTACCAAACTGCATGGAAAGCCATTAACTCAAGTCCATTGTGAGTCCCAAGGTCGGCAGAGCATGGCAGGCTGCTGAGCAATGACACAGCTACATGCAGGATCCAAGCATGTCATAGGCTAGAGACCATTCCCAAAGCTGCTACTTATATATGGGAAACAGACCACATACCCAAAGGCAGCTACTCAGTTGCTTGTGGTTGATCCCACCATGTAGTTGATTGCCAATCTCATCATGGGGAATAACTACCACCAGCTGCCCAGCCACTCAGCCAGGCCCAGCTAAGTTGACACACAAACTGAACTACCACAGTCATGTTCTCAGAAGGAACCATTCCCTAGAGAATGATATCATGCTTGGCAAGGTGGAGGGTTGACAAAAGAGGTGAATGCCCTCAACGAGATGGATTGACACTGTGGCTGTGGTGACGGGCTCAAATATAGCAAGGATCGCAGAGCTGATGCAGGACCAGGCGGTGTTTCATTCTGCTGTGCATAGGGTTGCTATGAGTTGGAGATGATTCGATGGCACTTAACAACAACAGCAACAAGGCTTCCAGTCAAACAAAAGACAGGCATAGGAGTTGGAAATTTACCTGAGGTAGATAAGCTCCTTGAAGAGAACAATCATGGCAGAAATAAGGGCTGTGTATGCACAGGGAGACAACTCAGGGAGCAGGGGTGCATGGAGGGATGGGCATAGGAAAGAGGTAACTATTGGGAGGAAGTGGGAAGGAGCTGTTGCATTGGAGTAAATTGTAGTCAATGTCATGAGACAAAGTGTATGTGAACTATTTTATGGAAAGTGAATTTGCTCTGTAAATTTTCACCCAAATCATAATTAAAGAAAAAAAAAAGAAAGAAAGAAAGGAAAAAGTGGTGTATTAAATAAAGTCTCCTACTCTGGTGGCATAGTGACTAAGGCACTTGACTGCTAACCAGAAGGCTGGCAGTTCAAACCCACCAGCTACTTCTTGGAAGGAAGGTTGGGCAATCTACTTCTGTAGAGATACCACCTTAGAAACCCAAGGATGGGTTGGATTGAATCGGAGGTGACTCGATGGCACATAACAACAACAACAACAAGTATGACTGTGGAGTCATCTATTCGCCTTTTCAATTCTGTTTTCAATGTCTATTTTGGGGCTCTTTCATTGGTTCATGGATATTTATTATCTTCTTATTCAATTGATCCTTTAATTATTATATAATGTCCTTCCTTGTCTCTTATGGTGGTTTTTGTCTGAAAGTCAATTTTATCAGAAATTAATATTGCCAGTTCTGCTCTTTTTTGGTTGTTTTTTGCTTGATATATCTTTTTCCAACCTTTGATTTTTAGTCTATTTTTATCTTTGTCTCTAAGATGTGTCTCTTGTAGACAGCAAATTGATGGGTTATGTTTTCTTACCTAGTCTGCAGGTCTCTATCTCTTGAGTGATGCATTCATTGATATTCAGTGTAATTATCAACAAGTATGAATTTGTTGCTGTCATTTTGTTATGTGATTTTTCATGGTGTTCTGATTTCCTTGTTTCATATAATTTTCTGTGCTGAGTTCATTATGTTTATGAGTCATGTTATCATTTCCTTGTTGCTACTGTTTTAGTATTTGCTAAATACTTGTACTTGTCCTCTTTTTTATTGTGATGTGAAGGTTTATCATTTTTATTTGAGGTTACCCTATGATTTATAATTTTCTCCCTGAGTTTAGAACAGTCCATTCTATCTTGCAACTCTCTTGACTCCCTCACCATTTAGAAGTTCTGTAACTACACTATTTTTTTCCCTCTTCTTGGCTTGTAGTTGTCCTCATTTGCCAATTGATGTCTCTGGTGTTTACAATCTTGTGAGCTTATTTTACTTTGGATACTTCCATATCTGTCTTAGTTTCTGGGCTATGTCATCTGTGTATTAATGGTCTGTTGTTATTTGCTATCATTGGTTCTCTGTTCAAAGAACTCCCTTTAGTATCTCTCATACAGTTAGTCTTGTTTTAACTAATTCCCTTAATTTTTGCTTATCTGGAAATCTCCTACTTTCTCCATTATATTTGAAGGGCAATTATGCTAGGTATATAATTCTTTGTTGGAAGTTTCTCTTTCAGAATTTTATATATGCCATTCCATTGGCTTCTTGCTTGCATTGTTTCTGCCAAGAAATCAGAGCTTATTCTTATTGGTAGTTGTCCTTTGAAGGTAACTTTTTGTTATTGCTGAGCTGCTTTTAGGATCCTTTCTTTGTCTTTGGTTTTGATGAGTTTGATGATGACATGTGTTGGTGATTTTCCTGTTTGGGTTCATTGGACTTCCTGAATGGATATATTCTCATCTTTCATCATATCAGGGAAGTTTTCACTTCCAACAATCTTGGACAATTTTCTGAGTGGTTTTCTTTTTCTCTTCCTGTTCTGGAATTCCAGTGACATGTAGGTGTTTTGTTTTTTGTGGGTTTTTTTTTTTTTTTTTTTGGTATCCTACATGAACTTTTGGTTTTCTTTATTTTGTTTTGATCTTTTTTTCCGACTGATCCCTTTCCAAAGAAGTATTCAGGTATTTGTCTTTAATGCCATTCATTCTGTCTTCCATTGCATCAATTCTATTCCTTTGCCCTTTCAATGTGTTATCTATTTATGAAAATTTAGTATTAATCTTTTGGATTTCCATCTGTAGATTTTGTATCATTTCTAATTTTTCCTTTATTTTGTCATTTTGTTCTTGTATTCTCTCTGAAATTGTTCTAGGGTTTTGTCTGTGTTTTCCTTAATTTTGTCAATGTTTTCCTTGATCTGTCTTTCAATCGTTCAAAGATACTTAAGTATAATTCTTTTGAATTCCTTATCAGGGAGTTCCAATGCTGCTTCTTCCTTAGGGATGTGTTCTGGGTCTGTATCTTGTTCCCTTGTTTTTACCACTTTATCTTGCTTCTTTGTGTGGACTGTGATGGTCTGTTGTCTCCAAGACATTGTGACATTGTTGTATTTAGATCTCTGTTAATTGCTTGTGAAGAGCAGTTAAGGGTGTGTTAGGCTCTTCTTGGGGGTTGTTTCTCATTGGCCAGTTGGTGGAGAAGGAAGTGGTGGTTCTCACTCAGTAAGTAGAGTTGCAGGAGGTGCAAGTGTGGTTGTATTGTATGGACACAGTTGCTGTCTCCCACTCAGTTAAAAAAAACAACAATTGAAAAACCATCAAAAAAGTAAAAGCAAGCAGACAAAATACACACCACATAAACACACAGGAACCATCACCAAAAAATGAAAAAAGAAAAAAAAAAACAACAATATCTGTGGAGGGGGCAGTAAGAGAAAAGAAGTAGAGTAGGAGAATAATGAAGAAAAAAATGGGAAAAATGCAAAAAAGGAAAACAAGGAATGGAGTTAACCATGAGAAAGAAAAAAATGGGAACCAGGAACAGGGAAGAACCTGGGAAGGGAAGAATAAAGAATAATAAGAAAAAGGACAAAAAAATGATAATAATAATAATTTTAAAACGGACACAAAGAAACTAAAAAAAGGAAGAAAAATCTGGGCAGGGCGGGGCAGGGCACCCAGTCTTCTCCGTTGGAGCACACAGACTGAGATGGAGTTCCTGCTGGCCCAGAAGGTGGGTGGGAGTGTGGGATGGCCACACCTCTGTTCACCAAGAGGGTGTGGGGTATAAGAGTAAGAATGGGAATATCACACCTTTCCAGTCGTTTGTGTCCACAATGTCCTTGTGGCCCCTGATGAACGGAGCCTATTCATAGGTCCCTGGAATCTGGGAGAACAGTGTGTCTTTAAATATCCAAAATGGTCAAACTGCTCTTAGACATTCAAAATGGCTGCACTCTCTGGACAGCCAAAACCCATAGCTTAGACTATCTCCCTCTTCACTGGTTCCCTTTTCATTCACCAGACACCAGTGGAGTCTTCCGTGCAGCCCCTGGCTAGCAGTGCCAATTTTTAGGTTAATTTTTTGGTCCTAACACCACTTGGGGATATCGAAGCTGTCCGTAGCATCAGGATCACTGACAGATCATGGTTCCGTATGTCTACTTTTTCAGTGTTTTCATGCAGGTTCTTCTACTAGTTGGAGTTTAGTTCACTTCTGTATCCTTCTTTTCAAAGCTCAGGGCTCCAAGATTATCTTCTGTATTTGTGTTAATTGGTTCCCCTTTTCTTTGTAGAAGAGGGTCTGTGTAGTTTGTCTGCCTACTCTGCCATCTTACCAGAACTCACCTCGGTCTCAATATATTACTTTTAACCTGCAATCAATATTTAAAAAAACAATAAGGTATTATTGGAACTCTGGTGGTGTAGTGCCTAAGGCACTTGACTGCTAACCAGAAGGCTGGCAGTTCAAACCCATCAGCCACTCCTTGGAAGGAAGGTTGGACAATCTACTTCTGTAGAGATCCCACATTGGAAACCCAAGATGGGGTTGCTATGAGTCAAAATCAACTTGATGACAGTGAGTTTGATTTGGTTTGGTTTTAATAAGGTATTATATACTTTTTTCACACTAAGTCTTAAAATTTAGCATGCCATTTACATGTACAACATATCTCAATTCAAACTGGACCTGTTTCAAATCCTCAGTAGCCACATGGAGCCAATGGCTTGTGTACTAGGCAGCAGAGGTTTTGACACTCTCCAGAACTCCTCAGTTCTCATGATCCCAGTTTCTGTGTAAATAAATGGTGTGGTTTTGATTTGTGGTAAAGGCTGTGTTGGGTTTTCTTGTTTGCTTACCTGTATTGCAGTGGTTATGAGAATGAGCTCAAGAGTGACTAGGACCTCATTTCAGTTCTTGGCTCCAATGGGGTGACCTTCACAATGACTTCACAGGTGCAGGAGGATTGAGTGAGATTATGCAGGCAAAGCATCAGCACAGTGCTGCATGTACTGGCTGCTAATGTTATTGTTATTCTGCTACCTCACATGTACCAACTCATTCCTGTGACAGGGGGCGTCTCTACTTCCCAGACCCTCAGCATCCTCCCCTGCAGGCCAATCTGCCAGACAGCAGCTGCAAGATGGTTGTCACTCTGTAAATCTGGGGCTCCCAGGGACCAAACAGACATACCTCAGCCTCTCAGTGACCTTCCAAAGTCACTTCCAGTGCAGGAACTTGGTGGAAATGACAGCATATGTAACATATGTCATACATAAGTAACACGCAGGCATCATTTACAGGCAGAAGCTTCAGACTGGGGTAATGCACCAAAATGTGTTTGACTCTTGGGTCTGCCTGGGGTGACTTGTGTCCTCCCAAAGTGTGTTGGAATCTTAACCCCTATACCTGTGGATGTAATGCTGCTTTGAAAGAGGGAAGGAGGAGCCCTCTGTGAGCCTGAGTCATTCATTCAACAAACATCTTTTGTGGCCCCACCACTTGCCAGTCTCTGGGCAAGGCTTCAGACAGGGTGGTGGGCTTGGTTTTTGTTCTGGCTCTGCTGGTGGGGAAGGCAGCCACCCACTCACTCATTCAACTTCCTTCCATCCTCTCTCCTTCCCTTTCTTCCTTCTTTCTTCCCATGAGGCAGAAAGGTAAAGAGACCACACACACATGTCCATGGGCACACAATAGGGGGCAGGTACACACTTGCTGTATGGCCCTGCAGCTGTGTTTACCCAACACCAGCCTCTCAGAGGCCCAGAGCAGCCCAGGCCTCTTCACTCTTCTGCAGCTTCCAGAAAATAGGAAAATGAAATGCTAAAATGTTGTTAGGTGCCGTCGAATCATTTCCAACTCATAGCAACCCTATACATAGCAGAACATAACACTGCCTGGTCCCACACCAGCTGCACGATCCTTGCTATACTTGATCCCATCGCCATAGCCACTGTGTTAATCCGTCTCGTTGAGGACCTCCCCCTCCTTCATTGACCATCCACCTTACCAAGCATGACATCCTTCTCCAGGGAACTGTCCCTTCTGACAACATGAAATGCTAAAATAGAGTCACAAATACTGGAATGTGATGTAAATATTTACATCATACAAATGAACACTTTTAACATTATTGTTGAGTGATTCACTAGATAATCACAGGGCTTATAAAAAAAGATCATTCCTTCCCTACAAAGGCAGAGTGGATGGGAACCAGAACACATCTTGGAGGTGGTTAGGTGAATGTTTTCACTTCATTCCTCTTTCCCTGTATCCCTGGGATTGTGGAAAGAACCTCTTTTAAAGAGAGCATGAGAAGTTTACATCTGAGGCACAGAATAATGTGAGGTAGACAGTCAACCTCCATGGAGCCCTGCATACACATGTGTGCGTGCATATGTACATGCACACTCGTGCACACATGCACACAGTATACACACATGCACACACAGTGTCTAAATACATACACATACATGCACATGTGCACCCCTTGGCAGGAAGGCAGGGAATTGTTTGACTTGAACATTTTCACAGTGACTTTACAGACATGATGCTATTAGAGGTATAGCTGCTGTGTGTCATTCTTGTCCTTCCTGAAAACAGGGAGGAGTTGACAGTGTTTGGGGTTGGGAAGGGAAGTTGACATCAGGGAATATCCAAGAGGCATTTCTGAAAATTGGAGCTCATGAATGGGTCCCAGACTTTCCCTCAGGAGTCTGTAGGGTGGGTCAGGGGAAGAGGAAGCAGCTGCTTCTTGAGATCCTACTGTGCACCAGACACACAGGTTATTCTGTCTACTCCTCACAATGACCCTGAAGGTGGGTGTAATTCTCCTTCCATCACAGATGAGGAGTAGAGGCTGACAGAGTGAGAGGGACTCTCCCCAGGTCACCAGCTGGGAGTGGAATGACTGATCTGAGCCTGCTCTCCCTGAGGCCAAGGCCTGAGCTTGGGACACCAAACTTGTGCTGAGAAGCTGGGTTCTGCTGGCTCCATCACTGGATATGAGCACAGGACACCATATGCTAAGGGCCATGGGTGGGGGACATAGGAAGGGCTGGAGGGGCTCAGGGGGTGGGAGACTGCAGTCAGAGGAGGCAGGAGAGGAAAGTGGGAATAGTGATCATGCCCATGCCATCTAGGATTGATTGAGTTAAACCATCTGACAATTTCAGCCCAGTGCCAGGCACATGGTAAGTGTGCCATTATACTATTGTTATTACTATTATCATTCCTGGGAAGGAATCTTCATCAGCACCACCACCACCACCACCATCATCATCATCATCATCATCATCATCATTATTGTTATCATCATGATCTTCCTCACTGTCACCTTCTCAGCCTCCCGTCATAAGATCATTACCTTGTGCCCAGCTCTGTGATCATTTACTTGAGTCCTCACAGAGCCTGTGAGGTGGGTATGATTGTCATCCTCAGGTTAAAGATGGAGAAGTCAAGGCATAGAGGAAGGAAAGGACTTTCCCAAGAGCATGGAGCAAGAAGGTAGTGGACATGGGATTGGAACTCAGGTTGTCTGGCTCCAGAGCCAGCATCTTCACTGGTCATTGGATGTGTCCATGTGTCATGGACACATCTACCCAGGACTGCCTCCAGAGACTCTGCTATCCTCAAGACTCCATGTGGCTCACTGCAAGCCTACTATGTGCCAGGCCTGTGCCCATTGCTCTCATATCCATGGACTCATTTACCCTGCAGCTCTCCTGGAAGGCAAACACTGTCAGGATTGTTGTTTTCATAGACAAGGAAACTGAGTGGTTCAGAGAGCACCAGTGACTAACGCAGACCTCAGACTCTGCTAAGCTCTGGAAGCATTGTTGTGAGAATTAAATGAGAATAATACTCAGAATATGCCTGATGGAGAAATGGCAGTTTTTAAAGGAAAGGGCACCACTCCCATGTGATGGATGGGAGGCTGAGCCTTGGAGCTGAGGAGCAGCCGGGCTGATCTTTGGAAACTCTGTTCAGGGCTCTCATTGCCGGCTCCCCGGGGGGACTCTCAGGGAAGAAGGGAAGACAGGCCACGGCCTGGACCTCCAGCATGGCTCCTTCCTGCCTTCTGACTGCCCACATCAGGCAATTTTCCCGGGGGTGAAAATGACTGCCTGATTTTGAGAAAAACTCACCTCTATTAAGTTAAGCTGTTAACAGAGTTCTCAGGGTGGAAATGTGTTTTGTTTCAGGCCTTGATCTCTCTCGTCTGCTGGAAAAATGAATCCTGTCAAACCCCTTGAAGCCAACTGTCAAAGTAAAGTGTTTCAGGAAGACAGATCTCTTACTCTGATGGCAAATTCATTCGAAATGATCCTTTAATCCAGTTTCTCTGCAAAACCTGGAGCTGAAATCCTGAAAGCTGCTCACCTTAAACACTTTCAACATTCTGTCTCCATTACTCCCGCTGCCTCTTCTCCTGGGCCCCACCCTCCATCTCTTAGAAAATAAGGCACAAAGCATTGCAGCTGGTGTAATGATTGCTGTTTGCTTTCTCACAACATTTTTTTAGGGGGAAATAACAGCACACAAAGCCTGGTCTTTCAGAATCTTTTTTTGGGGGGAAGGCAGGGGGAGGAACTCTCTGTCAAAGGTCTGGACACTTAGGGAACAACTGTAACCACTGGAGAAGGAGTACAGGGGATGGAGTGGGGTATGTCACAGACCTGGTGACCAGAAATGTGTGCAAGGCAGGTGGAGAGGCAGAAGGGGTGTCTGGGTGGAGGACAGAGCTTTGTTCTCCTGTAGGGAAGCAGGGGGGCTGCTACCCTTTCTCTAGTTCCTGCTCCCCACTCAACACCCTTTCCCATCCCAGATCTCTGTCCACCTGCCAGACTCAATCTGGCATTGGATTCAGCACGTCACATTTATTATGGGCATTTTTTCTAATCCTCCCTCTCTCCCTATCCCTCCTTCCCTCATTCCCTCTCCCTACTCCCTGTTTCCTTCCTTGTTCCTTCCTTCTTCCCATTATGCATACTGTGGTCATTGGGATCCACTGATTTCTGTGGCTGTCAAGGGTTTCAGAGACTTATAAGACACAAACCTCACCTCTAGGATTCTAGACTCTGAAGAGGGAGGCAGGATGTAGATAAATGGCCATGACCCCATGTGGGAAGAGTTGACAAATGTGTACCTGGTGATAGTAGCTGCTTCCACCAGTTGTGATGTGTTGGGCAGCACACATAACAGATAACCCAACAGTGACTCAAGTGATTGAGACATGAAACGCTCTTGCACAGCCTGCCATTTACAGGGAAGTGGATCCAGGATTGGTCAGCTGCTCCTCAGGGATGTCAGCAAAAATTTAGGTGTTTTCCCTCTTTCCCCTTTTATATATATTTTAGCTTGCTATCTCATGGTTGCAAGATAGTTGCCATAGCTCCAAACATCTCATGACAGTATTCAAATCAGGAAGAAGGGGGTGGAGGTAGGGGCAGAAAAAAAAGTTTCCTAGAAGCTTCCCTCTCCCAAAAGTAGATTTCCCCTCACACATCAGTGGCCAGATCAGTGGATCACATGGGCTTACCCACAAAACAATCAATCTCCTGCAAAGGAAACCGAGGTGCCAGGCTTGGCTTCACACTAGGTCTGGCCACAATGCTGCAGAACAAACTCAGGGTTTGTAAGTGAAGGCAGGAAAGGAAAGAGGAGACGCAGCAGGACAGGCAGGCCTGTGTGTCTGCCACAGTCTCAGCATTTGCTGACTGAGTGCTCCAAGTAGTGTGCCGTCTGGGATGGGAGCCGAGCCGAGGCCGGCAGAAAGTCCTCCTCCAAGTCTCTATGCAAGCTATGAATATGGGAAAGGCCTGGCCTGGCCAACATCAGCATCCTCCCCTGTGGAACAGGGATGATATCAGCACCCTGTTTGTGGGGAGGCTATGAAGATGAGCTGGGATCATGGGGGCTGCAGGGAGCACACTGCAAGACACAGCCTATGCTTATGTTTCTGGTCATCTGTGGGACCCCCAAATGAGGGAAGCAGAGAGGAGCAAATGATGAGGGCCTGAGAGGGGGTGTTTGGGTTCTCTAGTGCTGTTCTAACAGACTATACCACAAATGAGTGGCCTTAACATATGGGAATTTATTCCCTTACAGTTTAGGAAGCTAGAAGTCCAAGTTCAAAGTACCAACTCTAGGGGCTGGGTGAAAGCCCCTTGACCTTGGGCTTCAGCTCTGCCTCTTGCTCCTAGCCCCCTGGGGCTGGAGGCATCTCTTCACTCAGGTAGCTGCTGGCTGCTGAGGCTGACAAACCCAAGGTCAACAAATTAAATGGCCCAGTCCATCCCAAGATTTACCAAACTGCATTACAAGCCACTCATTCAAATCCAGAGACAGTCCCAAGATCAGCAGGAAACACAGCAGGCTGCTGAATGAAGACTTGGCTATGTGAGGCCTGAGTCCTAAGGAATGTGAGGCCTGAGTCCTAATGGCCTCCAGGTAATGGCCCCCAGGTAATTCTTTAACCAGAAGTCTTTAGTGCCGGGGATTCTAACACGTCCCCCATGTCTCAGGGCCTTATCTCCCCTCCGGATTCCAGCACATCCCCCCATGCCTCAGAGCTTTACCTGGCTCCAACACGTCCCCTACATCTCAAGGCTTTACCTCAAACCCCCTCCCCTCCTTCTCTACCCCCTAGCAACAACCAATCATTTGTACCCCTTTGCCTTGGTGTTACTCCACCCTATGTTTTTCTATAAAAATGTAATAGTAGGAGAGCACGGGGTCTTTTGCCCAAGCCACTGCGTCGGTGTAAGCTGAGACCCTAGCTCGAGCTAGCTAATAAACTTTCCTTTTGCTTTTGCATTATCGTGTCAGTGGCAGCTTCCTCGAGCCGACACTCCTTTCAAGACCTGAGTCTAACAGGCTACATGCAGTCCAAGCATGACAAAAAGCTTAAAGACCTTTCTCAAAGCATCTTCTTATGTACTGGAAGCAGACTACATCCCTAAGGCAGCTATTCAGCTGTTCACAGTAGATTCTACCATAGAGTTGATTACCAGTCTCATCATGGGGAATAAAGAAAAAACCTTGAACCTTGAACCTGTAACGTTTTGGTGAGCAGCAAATGCATTACACTACCAGCTGCCCAGCCACTCAAAACCAGGCCCAGCCAAGGTGACACACAGCTTAACTACCACAGAAGAGATGAGGGGCTGAATGAATGTTGACAGTCCATGGTGGTCAGAGCACTGTCGATAGGGTGATATTCTTGAGAGACATGGGGGCAGCATGGAGTGGACCCTGCCAGGCTTGAGCTGACTCCTCATTCTGCAACTTCCTTCCTCAGCTCTCAGAGCCTCTGTTTCTCCATCTGTACAATGGGGATGCAGCAGGGGTGGGTTCAGGTTTATTTTAAGCAGGTGATTCTAATGGGAATTGTTGGTCTGGGTGATCTCAGAGGTCTATTGCCAGCCCTAATTAGATAGATAGAGGATCAACTGATATTTAGAAGGATAGATAGATTCTGGGTATTTAGATGGAGAGATAGATGGATAGATAGTAAATAGATATTTAAACATATAGATGGTTGGATAGATGCATAGTAAGGCCTGAATCTTGGCCTTTTCCAAAGTCCCTCCCTTTAGCCCCAGCTGTGCACTGTGCTGGCCTCTCTGAGCCCAGGACACTGACATTCTGTTCCTAAGGCTCTGTCAGGTTAATAGTCCGAGTGTCAAACATTGTCCCACTCTAACATCGACTGTTATTGCTTTGTGAACTTTACTTTATGATTTTGACTCTTTTATTATCTCTATGTCCTGCACCTCTGTTTTTCAAGGGTTATAGCACTGCAGTATTCGACTGTGCTTTAGCACCCTCTGATTCTAATACTTGGTGATGCAGCCCTCTGGGACTCTGTGAAATGCCCTCCCCCTCCCAGGAATGGGCAGTCAGTTTCCCAACCCGGGTCTCTCGTAAGCTTCCAGCTACCCTCCTGCTTCCTTTTCAAATTATGTCCAAGCCATCCACAGTCTCTCCTTCCTTAGGCCACTTCAGACTTTGTGAGTTTATGGCTGTCACATAATGTTATTAGCCATGGCAATGGCAATTAGAACAATTATACGGGTGAGAAACTCCAGTCAAATTTGGGGCTGACAGTGAGTTATGGCCTTACCTGCTGAGGTGTCTGGTCACCCTACAGTGCTGAGGGCCTCCACCACCTGATAGTGTAGGGCACAGTTACAAAGGGACTCAGATTGGGTTGAGGTTGGCAAAGGGCGCTGCCTCTCTGGAGTAGTGCTGACCTGGGTGAGCACCTGGAACCTGCAGGGAGCCCAACCAGGCCCCAGGCATTGTTTGTTAATGTCCCCACCTCCCTCTCATCCTCTGAGCCCTCAGGCTTCCTCCCCTCCCTGCTCTCAGGACAAGTCTGACCTTGTATTTTTGTGGTTTCTCCTGAAGGACTTGTTATTCTGATTCCAAGTCCCAAAGGAGAAAGATGGTTCCTGTTAGTGGTCCCTGAGCCACAGGCACAGGTAGGGAGAAGCAGTGTGGACCTGTGGGTAGACCAGAGACTTTGCCCAACCCTAGTTTTCAGCCCTGGCTCTGCCACTTCCTCACTGTGAGATGGTGGAAAAGTTGCTTAACCGCTCTGAGCTCAGTCTCTTAAACTGAGCTGAAAGTAGTAGTAGCATCTGTCGCATGGGATAGAGGCCAGGAGTCAATGAGATAATGAGCTTACTGGGCTCAGCAACCACAGTAAACACTATGTATGAAGGCTGTTATTATTATGACTATTACTATTGTTTTTTCAGTGTTGGAGATTTCCCTCCTTCTCCTGGATGTGTTGGCTCTGCCCAGGCCTCTCTCAGTTTGAGCAATGAAAGGAGAAGGGCTCAGGGTCACATAGACCCAGGTTCAGATTCAGCCTCCACTATCCACTTACTGTGTGACCTGGTTGAGTAAGAGGTTCAATATCCATGAGCCCCATCAGGTTTCTCCTGTGTAAAATGGATATATAACACAGACTGCATTGGGTTATAAGGATTTGACACTATGATTCAGCTAGAGGCAGATTCCTAGGCTCAAACTGTACTTCCAGGGTACACTTGAGGTGGGACTCTGAGCAAACACTTGGCCTCTCTGTGCCTGGGCTCCTCACCCATAAAATGATGACTGTGACTGTCTCAGCTCTGTAGGATGTTATGGGGACTCAAGGTCATAAAGTATGTTAAATATCTGACACACAGCAAGCCCTTCAGTGCATGTTATTATTGTTGCTGTTGTTGTTATTTTATTTTGCTTGTGGGCAAAGGCTCCATCATATCTTTGTACACCAAGCCCTTGGCATAGGGATCAACACGTAACAGTAAGGGCCAGTATTCAAAGCAGGAAGAGCAGCCCAACTCCACTGTGTGACCTTGGACACATTTTTAAAGCTTTCTGAGCATCAGTATCTTTATCAGTAATTGGGGGTGGGGGTGGGGTGGGGAGGTATAACAACAGTGCCTACTTCAGAAGTTGTTGAAATAATTAAGCTAATTAATACCTATAAATTGCTTAGCGTAGTGCCTGGCACATAGCAAATGCCAAACCAGGGCTCGCTTTTATTTTTCCCAGCCTCGAGGGAGTGGTGGCATTGAGACTTCTTAAAGATCTTTGTTTCTGCCACCACTGCACTTAGAGATGAAGAAACTGAGGCCAAGAGGCACTAAATTAAACATTTGAGAATAAGACAGTATATGACCGTGCTAAATTATGCAGGGCGGACAATTAGAGAACAAAATAATCCATAATAGAGGGCTAATTGGGCGGGACAGATGCTAAGTGTCCCAAGAGCCAGAGACGAGGGAGAGAAATGAAGCCCAGGAGGTGGACGGCCTTGGCCAGGGCCCAGGTACTCTTTTTAATAACATTCATTTTCCCTTAATGTAAGGAAGGCATACTCACTGTGGAGCATTTGGAAAGTGCAAAAAGGTAAATATGAGAGTATATAAATCACCAGGCATTCCATCTCCCAAAAATAGTAGTTGCTACCTTTCTTTATCCCTTTACCTATTCATATGCAAATATATTTTCATAATTGGTTTCATATTGGTGTAATTGTCAAGATAATTTAGAATATGATGCAACAATCAACAACATCTCTCCTGACTCCCCCTCCTGGCCACCCCCCGCACCCAACAATTAAGGTTATTTCTCATCCTTGCTACACGTCTACGTGATCATAAGGGAAGGCTCTGCCCATCAGAGATTCCCAGGGACTCAGACTAATGGAAGCTCCACCACCATAGGATACCAGGATCTCAACATGTACTTCTACAATCCCCGTGACAGGGAGGAAAGGATAGAATTGTACAGAAGCTCTTAAATGCCCCCAGCTGTGAGGGACACTCCCCACTTCCATTCACATTTCATGGCCGAAGAAAGTCTCATGGCCACCCCAAACATCAGTATGATGGGGACAGTGTCCTGGTGTGGGTCCAGAAGGGGAGCTGGATATTGGTAAGCTGCATCCTCCACATGGTGCACACACAGATTTGCATCTTTCTTACCTGACACTCAAGCCTGAAGCGGAATATTCCATCTCATTACATATTCTTGTATATAGTCCACCTTATGGATGGATCATAAATTATTTAACTAACTCCTAATTATGAAGTTTGAAGTTTGGATGGTTTAATTTTTTATTATCATAAATAGCATTGCATGGATATCTTCATTCTTCAATCTTTCTCTAATTTTCTCTTTATTAGAATAGACTCCTGTAAGGAGATGATCAGTAAGATAGCAGGAAGTTTTACAAACTAATAATGCATAATATTTATTGATCAAATAATCTTCAAGTCCTTAACGCATACCCAGATGCACTATTCTCACCCTCTCCAGGACCCACTATGCTCGCACTATCATCAGGGTTGGATGAGTGTGGTAGCCTCCTAACTGGTCCTGCCTCTGCCCTGGCCCTGCCCCTACCCACTCAGCCCCAGCATGACCCTGTAGGACTCAGAGTCGAACCTTCTAACTGCCCCTGCTTCACCATGTTCTATGTATATAGAATGTAAGGCACTGTTCTAAATGAGCTAGCACTTTGTTTAACCTTCATAGCAGCCCTGTTGCAGACTTGGGTTGATTCAGAGACTTATTCTGCATCACACACCTCATGATTGGTGGAGTCAGGATTTCCAAATGGATGTGTCTGGGTGCAGGACTGGAGTCTGAACACTGCCTGCCACAGCTTTCACACAGGGTGACTGTTCCAGAAAGTTTCAGAAAGGCCATACTAACTTTCAGTCATGTACAAGGGTGACTATTTCACCATACCATTAACTGTTAAATTAAGGGAGGAAAATGGCATCTCAGTGGAAGTTAATTTGCATTCACTTCTTTTATTTCAAGTTCTAAACTGGGTACAGATTGCAAAGAACAGACTCCAGGAGACCTGGAGCAACTCTGACAGCCAAGGCCCCCTTGTCCTTGCCTCCCGGATAGGCTCACCCACTTCCATATCATCCCTCATCAGGGACTCCCAGATCTATGTCTCCATGTCATATGACCCAGCTGCACCACTCCGAGGTGAGCTCAAAGTGATATTCACACACGCATATGGAGCACTAGTGATACTGCCATCACCAAAGCAAGCTCTTCATTGGAACCTCTGGATAGACTGGAAAAGGTGGTCCAGTACAAGGAGATGCTCCTTCTCCTGGGCTTATCCATGCAGAATTTACAGAAGTTTAGTTTCCAGACAGCCTTCTTGTCTGGTCTCCCATCACATGTCCCTCAGGACCCCCAAGTCAACACCTTCAAACCTGTCTGTCTGTCTCCCTTACACTGCACCTCTCCCAGGTTTTCTTTTCAGGAAGGGCACCCCTTCCACCTGGCCTGGCCTCATCCTCTGTTTTGGTTTCCTTTACCCTGTTCAGTTCAAAATACCTCCTAGTTCCCCAGTTCCAGGCTCTGGTCAGGCCCAGGTGACCCTAAGTTCCATGAAACCTTCCCCGGGCCTGATACCCAGCCCCCCCCCCCCCATACACACACACTTATTTTTCTTTACCTAGACTGGTGCTGTAATGGGGAAGGCATTTGGCTGCTAACCAGTGGTTCAAACCCACCAGCTGCTCCACAGAAGGAAGATGGGGTGATCTACTTCCATAAAGATTTACAGCTTTGGAAACCCAATGGAGGTCATTATGAGTTGGAATTGACTTGATGGCAATGAGTTTGGTTTGGTTTTGAGACTATACACTGAGTATTTTTCTGTTACTTGCAAAGTGCCCTGACTGATACAAAGGAAACCTGTTTATTTTAATAACTGCTTGAAAAAAATAAATAAATAAAGCACCATCTCCAGCAATAAATGGCTTTCTCTCTTTTTCTCAGAGAAGCCTCATCAAATGAAAGGAATGAAGTGCTTGCAAACCTATGTGGAAATTAAACCCAATCTGGGCACACGCTTGTTTGACAAGCAATAATTAACTGCTGACAATATAATTGCAGATTGGACACAAACATGTTTTTCATTAAAAAGTAATCAAAGAGATACTTGCACTGGGAAGTCTGACCTCATCTGAGGAGCTCGGCTCCCATCCACAGTTTCAGGGTTGGCATTGTGTGTCCACTGCTCTCTGCTAGGTGATACTTGGACCCCAGAAGTGACACTGGAGTGGGTTCCTGAGCCTTCTGTGTCCCAGAGACCCTAGGACAGCTCCAGGCATGGCCAGTGCTGCTCACTAAGGCACCCATAGCGTCCTCAGGTATCCCCAGCCTCAAATATGCCTGGAACTGGAGCAAGGGGTCTGGCATTGACTCCAGCTTCAGAGAAGGGGATGAGCACCTCATCATTTCAGCACCTACTACCCCTTAGGGCCTGCAGTTGTCATATCTCATCTTCCCTTTTTCAGAGGAAAAAAACTGAGGCTCAGATGTAGAGTCGCTTGTTGAAGGCCATGCAGATGGCAAGGGACCAAAAGGAGATTTGAACTCTGACTTTGACTTGCCAGTCGGTGCTACTCCTACTGTCATCCCCTAACGCCATTTCTTTAGAAAATTGTTCTGTTTTTTAGTTTCTTCATCTGTAAAATGGGAATAATATCAATATTCTCCTTAGGAGGTTAGTTGAGGATGAAATGAGTTCATATATAAAACACTTAGACTTGTGCCTGGAAAATTTGGTACTGTGTATTGGTGATGGTTGTACAATATGATTAATTTAACTGATGTCATTAAAAAAAAAAAAAAAGCAAATGTTTCCTTATGTATATATTTACAGCAATAAAAAAAAATATAGGAAAAAAAAAAAAGAATTGTGCCTGGCACATAGTAAACCCTTACTATGTGTTAACTATAATGATTATTAATGATTGTCAATATTGATAACAAAATAAAAATATCAATAATACTGATATTATTGGGTAGCCTTCTTTCCTCCAACCCATATATCAATTAATTGGCTCTACCTCTTTCGTTATCTCTGTGCCCATCCCTCTGGACTCTGTCAGATCTCCAGGGTCTATTAAGGAGGAGGACTTGAAAGGTACCTTGTGATGTTGAGTGTGGAATGAACAGTTGATTCCTGGGGTTTGAAGGTCAGAATCCTTTGAGGAAAGACACACCCTTCACTCAGACTGCATAGGATTTCCCAGATAAATCCTCCACCCCTCCTGAATATGAGCTCATAATCTAAAATTACACAACAAATAAGGACACAATTTACTGTAAAAAAAAAAAAAAGTGAGAGAGAACAGCTGAAGAAACCAGGAACATGAGAACCCTAAGAGCCTCAAATAAAGTGATTCTGATAGAAATAATAAAATAATTGCTTAAAATAATTAAAGACATAAAAGAAAAACAAAATCGTAAGCATAGGACATGACACTATGGGCAAAACAAACAAACAAACACAACAACAACAAAAAAAACAGATAAATAATACAGGCAGTAAGCCAGCTCTGGGAGTAGCAGAAGGTGAGTGTGTGTGTGGAGTGAGCACCCTGGTGGCAGACCACAGTAAGCCAGCTCCAGGAGCAGCAGAGGAGGGTATTTGGGTGGAGCACCTGGGGATAGGCTGGGTAAGCGAGCAGGATAGGGGAGACCAGGAAATGAGCAGAGCCGTTTGGAATAGTTAAGAGAGACAAACTTGTCTGTCAGTTTGTCCTACCGTGGTGGCTTGAGTGTTGGTTGTGAGGCTGGAGGCTGTGCCACTGGTGTTTCAAATGCCAGCAGGGTTATCCATGGTGGACAGGTTTCAGTGGAGCTTCCAGGCTATGGCAGACTTGGAGGAAAGAAGAGGCCATCCACCTCTCAAAGAATTGGCCAGTGAAAGCTTTATGAATAGCAGTGAAACACTGTCTGACATATTAATGGAAAACTTTATGAATAGTCCTGAAACAGTGTGCAATATAGTGCCAAAAGATGAGCCCCTTGGGTGGGAAGGTACTCAAACTATGACTGGGGTAGAGAACTGACCTTAATGATGTGGATAAAATAAAGCTTTTGAGATCTCCATTTGCTGATGTGGCATTTCTCAAGATGAGGAGAAATAGCTGCAAATATCCAATAATAATTAGAACATGAAATTTATGAAGCATGAATCTAGGAAAATTGGAAGTTGTCAAAAATGAAATGGAACACATAAAGATCAGCATCCTAGGTATTAGTGAGCTGAAATGGACTGCGTTTGGCCACTTTGTATCAGATGGTCATATGATCTACTATGTTGGAAATGACAAATTGAAGAAGAATGGCATGGCATTCATCATCACAAAGAATGTATCAAGATCTATCCTGAAGTACAATGCTGTCAGTCATAGGAATATCCATATGCCTATGAGGAAGACCAGTCAATACTACTATTATTCAAATTCACAGACCACCCTCCAAAGGCAAAGATGAGGAAATTGAAGATTTTTACCAACTTCTGCACTCTGAAATTGACCAAATATGCGAAGATGTATTAATTATCACTGGTGATTGGAATGCAAAAGTTGGAAACAAAGAAGAATCACTGGTAGGTGGAAAATAAGGCCTTGGTGGTAGAAATAACACAGGAGATCCCATGACAGAATTTTGCAAGACCAACACCTTATTCATCGCAAATACCTTTCTTCAACAACACAAATGGCAGCTATACACGTGGACTTTGCCAGACTGAGTAAACAGGAATCAGACTGAGTACATCTGTGGCAAGAGGTGACAGAGCAGCTCAAAATTTTCAGCCAAAACAAGGCCAGGAGCTGATTGAGGAACAGACCATCAACTAATCATATGCAAGTCCAAGTTGAAGCTGAAGATAATTTTTAAAAGTCCATGAGAGCCAAAATATGACCTTAATCATATTCCTCCTGAATTTCAAGACCATATAAAGAATAGAGTTGGTGCAATGAAGACCAATGACTCAAAACCAGACAACTTGTGGGATGACATCAAGAATATCATTCATGAAGAAAGCAAGAGGTCATTTAAAAGACAGGAAAGGAAGAAAAGACCAAAATGGATGTCAGAAGAGACTCTGAAACTTGCCCTTGAGCAGATAGTAGCTAAAGCAAATGGAAGAATTGACAGGATAAAAGAGCTGAACAGAAAATTTCAAAAAGCAGCTCGAGAAGACAAAGCTAATTATTATAATGAAATGTGCAAAGACCTAAAGTTATAAAATCAAAAGGGAAGAACACACTCAGCATTTCTCAAGCCGAAAGAATTGAGGAAAAAATTTAAGCCTCAAACTGCAATATTGAAAGATTCCCTGGACAATATGTTGAATAATTCAGGAAACATAAAAGAAGATGGATAAGAAGATGGATGGAATACATAGAGTCACTGTACCAAAAAGAATTGGTAGATGATAATCCATTTGAGGAGGTGGCATATTATCAAGAACCAGTGGTACTGAAGGAAGAAATTGAAGTTGCACTGAAGGAATTGACAAAAAAATGAGGCTTCAGGAATTGACAGAATACCCATTGAGAAGCTTCAACAAATGTATGCCATGCTGGAGGCACTCACTCTGCCATGCCAAGAGATTTGGAAGAGAGCTACCTGACCAACTGACTGGAAGAGATCCATATTTGTACCCATTCCAAAGAAAGATGATCCCACAGAATGTGGAAATTATTGAACAATATCACTGATATCACACACAAGTAAAATCTTACTGAAGATAATTTTAAAATGGTTGCAGCAGCATATTAACAGAGAACTGCCAGAAATGCAAGCTGGATTCAGAAGGGGATATAGAATGAGGGAGATCACTGCTGACATCAGATGGATCTTGGCTCAAAGCAAAGAATAGCAGAAAGATGTTTGCTTGTGTTTTATTGACTATGCAAAGGCATTTGATTGTGTGGATCATAACAAATTGTGGATAACATTGAGAAAAATGAGAACTCCAGAACACATAATTGTACTCATGAGAAAACTGTGCATAGACTGTCATTCAAACAGAACAAGGGGATACTACGTGGCTTAAAATCAGGAAGGGAGTGTGTCAGGTTTGTATCCTTTCACCATACTTATTCAATCTATATGCTGAGCAAATAATCCGAGAAGCTGGACTATATGAAGAAGAATGTGGCATCAGGATTGGAGGAAGGCTCATTAACAGCCTGAGATATGCATATGACACAACTTTGCTTGCTGAAAGTGAGGTCTACTTGATGCACTTACTGATGAAGATTGAAGAATACAGTCTGCAGTATGGATTATATCTCAATATAAAGAAAACAAAAATCCTCACAACTGGACAATAAGGAGCATCATGATACTTAAGTTGCCAAAGGCTTCATATTACTTGGTTCCACACTCAACACCAATGGAAGCAACAGTTAAGAGATCAAAAGATGTATTGCATTGAGCAAATCTGTTGCAACAGACCTCTTTCAAGTGCTGGAGAGCAAAGATCTCCTTGAAGACTAAGGTGCGCTTAACCCAAACCATGGTATTTTCAATCACCTCAGATGCATGTGAGAGCTGGGCAATGAATAAGAAGACTGAAGAAGAGTTGATGCTTTTGAATTGTGGTGCTGGCAAAGAATACTGACAGTACCGTGGACTGCTAAAAGAACTAACAAATCTGTCCTGGAAGAAGTGCAGCCAGAATGCTCCTTGGAAGTGAGAATGCCAGACTTCGTCTCACTTATTTTGGTCATGTTGTCAGAAGGGACCATTCCTTGGAGAAGGATATCAAGCTTGGTAAAGTGGAGGGACAAGGAAAGAAGGGAAGGCCCTCAACAAGATGGATTGACACAGTGGCTGCAGCGATGGGCTCAGACATAGTAGGGATTGTGAGGATGGCACAGGACCGGGCATTGTTTCATTCTGTTGGACATAAGGTCGTTATGAGCCGGAGACAATTCGACAGCACCTAACAACAGCAAAAAGAGAAAAATAAAATCTCTAACAATGGAATATATAATCATTGAAATAATAAAACATCTCAATGGTTGGATCAAGGCAGAGCTGGAGAAAGCTAGACAGGGTACAGGTGATCTGAAATACAGAAGAGAGGAAGGTACACTGAGTGCAGCGCTGAGAAATACTGTCAAGGAAAATATGAGAGAAGGATTCAGAGATATGGAGGAGAGAATTAAATGGTCTGAAATATAACACTAGACAATGAGAGAGGGGTGATAATTGAATCAGTAAGGACTAGAATTTTCCACAATTTAAGAAAGACATGAAGTACTATGAATCCTGAACAGAATACGTACAACTAAAGCCACACTTAGGGAAATACTGCAGTGAAAATGCAGAGCACCAAGAGAAGGTCTTGAAAGCAGCCAGACACAAGACAGATCCCTTACCCAGGAAGGAGAAGTAAGCAGCAGAATACTACTTATTCTTCAAACTACCCCAGAGGACAAGAAGGCAGAAGGTCCATTTTTGAGTGTCAGAGAAATAAGCACAGTAGAATTCTAGCCCCAGCTGAGTTATCATTGAATGTTGAGAGAGAAAGAAAGATCTTTTCAGGTAAAGAAACTTGCACAGTCCTTGTTCAAAGAACCAATAAAAACAAATCACTTCAGGAAAGAGAACATTGAGCCCAGAAAGCGGGAGGGGGATCAAATAATCAATAGTGAGCAAAGAAATGAATAAGGTTAGTGCTGACTCTCAGAAATAAGCAGAGTGCCAATAGCAATATTAATGTCAACTAGTGGAGCAGTATAAAAGAAGGCGGAAGCACTAGTCTGGATTGCAGGACATGAACATGGAAAGGATGGTGTGCGTTAACACATTCTAAAGTCTTTGTGATGTTCAGAGGGAGGGGAGAGCTATTGATTTACTTTTGACCATGTTAAGTCAAGTGTGTTTATTATGATTTTAAGGATAATCAATTAAAGAAGAGAATAGAAGGTGGAATTTCCAAACCAGTAGAGGGAAAAAAGGAATAAAGAAAGCTTTATCAATATAAATGAGTGACAGGAAATGAGCCAAACAGAAACAGGGAGATGGGGGGAGGGAGTAAATAGAAAAATCCTTGCAATTAAAAGAATGCAATAAGAAGGCAAAATCATGGTTCAGTTGCTCACATCTGTGTGTGCATTTGGGCAAATGACTTAATTACTTCGCTTTTCTCAGCCTCAGTTTCGTCATCTGTAGACTGAGATAATAGCCTCTTCTGTTTAAGGAAATTCAGTAACAGCCAAAGGAGGGCAAGATACTCTTATTACCACTGGTTACTCTGTGCCAGACACCATCACCAACTCATTTAACCCTCCTAATAGTCCGACAAAACAAGCACCACTGTCATCTTCACTTTACTGATGAGGAAACTGAGGCACAGAGATGAGAGACTAGCCAAGGTTACAGAGCTGGAGAATGACTAAACTTGGACACAAACTCAAGTTCTCTGAGCCTGAAGTCCACTCGTTGGCCATGTGATCTTGAACAGTTGACATCACCCCTCTGGGTCTCAGTTTTTCATCTGTGCATTGTGGCTGCTTGGGCTGGTTATGAGACTGCGTAGGGATGAAGTATGTGAGGCTGAGCAGAAACTGTTTCTGGAACAGGTAACTGGTCAGTAAATAATGGCTCTCATTATTATGACCAAGGCTGGATGTTAGCTGTTGTCATCTCTATCATACAGACGAGGAAGTTGAGGCTTAGAGAAGGTCGATGGCTGACATGGCCTTACTGATTATGTGCAGACTGGTAGGAATCATGTCCTCAGCTGGAGTGTGAACTTCAGGAGGGTGAGGCCTTTCCTGTCTGGTTTCACTGCTTTATCCCCAGGGCAGGGCCTGAGAAATAAGTGAATGAATGAATGACTCAATTGATCAATCAATGAAACAGTGAAATGTTGATCCCATTTGACCCCATCTCATGTGCCTATTTTTCCAATAAGAATATTCTTGGTGGCAAGGAGACTCATATAGGAGCATCCCTAGCAGAAAGAAGCCTGTGGCTGCAGGACATGGGGCAAGCTTTTCATTAAGACAAAAGAAGCTACCTGACTTCAAACTTTATTTATCTTCTTCACACTTATCACTGCCTGACACATATTTCATCTTCATCTCTTACCTCCTGTCTCCTCCAGTACAACACCAACTCCATGAGAGTAGGGTCTACATCTTGTTCATTGATGTGGCCCCTCATGGTAGGTGCTCAGTACAAATCTGTCACTGAAGTGACATGGCTTCTTTGAGCCTCAGTTTCCTCATTTATACAATGGGGAGGATGATGTGCCCTTGCAGGACTGTTGAGGGACACAATGAGGTGCTGCTTGTCCTGTCCTTAGTGCTGGTGGGCACAAGCAGGGGGAGTGGCTGCTCTTTGCCTCTGCCACTCACCTTTTCAAGAAATGGATTTTTATAGTAAGTGCTTTCTTTTCCTTTTTTTCCTCTGTTTGATAAAGCTTTCTGGGGTCAAGCTTTATTTTCTTAGAAGAATAAGAGATGATCAAACTGACTCAAGCAGTCCATCAAGTAAATTTCTAAAGGGACAAAAGGGCAAAAGCACGTCTCCCATGAAAGCCTCTGATTTATCTTGATCCTTCACTTAGTCTGTAACAACAACTACTAGTTTTTGAAATATCACAGAAATTGCACTGATTCACTCAACATTCCTTTGTTTAAGCCAGTGGTTCTCAACCAAGAGTGACTGTGTTCTCCTGGGGCAAAGTCTGGAGACATTTCTGGTTGTCACAACTCGGGGAGAAGGATTGCTACTGACATCTAGTGAATAAAGACCAGAGATGTTGCTAAAGATCCTGCAATGCACAGGAGAGGCCCCACAACAAAGATTATCCAGCCTAAACGTGTACAGTGCTGATGTTCCAAAGTTCTGACTTAAACTTGCCCAGAAGCCATGTGAGAGAGGTGTCACCACCCACCTTCAAGATAAGGAGACAGTTTGGAAGGTAAAGAGAAACCCTCACAAGGACGTGGCTGAACTGAGATTTGCATCCAGGTCTGTCTGATTCTGAAGTCTCTGGTACTGTTGCTCTTTAAATATCTAGAAACTTCCAATCATACATTATCAAGAGTCTAAGGCACTCGACTGCTAACCAGAAGGCTGGCAGTTCAAACCCACCAGCCACTCCTTGGAAGGAAGGTTGGGCAATCTACTTCAGTAGTAATAGTGCCTTGGAAACCCAAGGAGGGATTGCTATGAGTCGGGTCCGACTCAATGGCACATAATAACAACACCCTAATAAGAGTCAGTGTGTTTTGTGAAAAGGATATTTTAATGCCTATGTTTAATTTTATAAAAAGAATTGGGTTCATTATATAGGAGGTATCTCTGTTTAGGAGTCCAGCAGGTGGCAGAGTGGTTAAGCACTTGGCCGCTAACCAAAAGACCTGTGGTTAGAACCCACCAGCCTCTCCACAGAAGAAAGGTGGGGCAGTCTGCTTCTGTAAAGAGTGCAACTTTGCAAACCCAATTGTTCATATGCAAGTTCAAGTTGAAGCTGAAGAAAATTTAAACAAATCCAAAAACACCAAAGTATAACCTTAAGTATATCTCACCTGCATTTAGAGACCATTTGAAGAATAGATTTGATACATTGAACACTAATGACCAAAGACTATATGAGTTGTGAGATGACATCAAGGACATCACACATGAAGAAAGAAACAGGTCATTAAAAAGACAGGAAAGAAAGAAAAGACCAAAATAGATGTCAGAAGAGACTCTGAAACTCATTCTTGAAAGTAGAGTAGCTAAAGCAAACAGAAGAAATGATGACGTAAAAGAGATAAATGGAGGTTTCAAAGGGTGGCTCAAGAAGACTAAGTATTGTAATTAAATATGCAAAGACTTGTAGTTAGAAAAACAAAAGGGAAGAACATGCTTGGCATTTCTCAAGCTGAAAGAACTGAAGAAAAAATTCAAGCCTTGAGTTGCAATATTGGAGGATTCTATGGGCAAGATATTGGATGACACAGGAAGTATCAAAAGAAGATGGAAAGAATACACAGAATCACTATATCAAAAAGAATTGGTCAGTGTTCAACCATTTAAGGAGGTACCATGTGCTCAAGAACAGGTGATACTGAAGGAAAAAATCTAAGTTTTACTGAAGGCATTAGTGAAAAACTAAGATTCTAGGAATTGATAGAGTACCAATTGGGATAGTTCAACAGTGCTACTCACTCACTCATCAGAAGCACTCACTCATCTATGCCAGGTATTTTGGAAGAGAGCTGCCTGATCAAACAACTGGAAGACATCCATATATATGCCATTTCCAAAGAAATGTGACTCAATCAAATGCCGAAATTATAGAACAATTTAATTAAGATCACATGCAAATAAAATTTTGCTGAAAATAAATTAAAAATGGTTGCAGCAATATATTGACAGTTTCTGGAAACTACCAGAAATTCAAGGCAGACTCAGAAGAGGACGTGTGCAGTGCAATGAATTGTTAAATATGGCCCTTCTAGACATCATCCTTCATTTTATGATATATTGTCAATCCTAGTCTCTATGCTTGTTTACGGTAGAATGCATCTTGAGTCCTGTCTTGCTGGAAGGTAGGAATCAAGTCACCACCCATTTTTGTGATGGATCATAAATCCTGTTCTCTATGCCTGTTTAGGGTGGGATGTATCTTGAGTCCCACCTTGCCGGAGGATATGACTCAAGTCACAACCCTTAACCTCCTTGAGGGTATATATATACATGAATGTTCTGGGAAAGTTAGCTCTCTTACTCTGGTTCTGTATTTGGTTCATCATCATCTCATCCCTGGACTTGAGGCAGCAGCTGTCATGTGACTCTCTGATTTAGGTTTGCCAACTTCTGCAACCACATGTGTTAGGAGAATCCTCCAGACCTACCCACAGACCTGGGCCTTGTCAACCTGTCAGCCTCCCAGCCTGCCAGCCTCGACCAACTGAGCCATTTCCCTGGGAGTTTGTGAATTCTGTGAAAAGTTACAGTGAAATATGGAACCCTAAAACAGAAGGGAGATTATTGAGGGGAGAAGGAGGAGTAAATGTCAGAGATGATGGAGTGGTATGACAGTTTGGAAAAGTTGGACAATGGGACATCTTTAACCTCTGCCTCATAGAGACCAGCCTTGGGGTGATCTTTCTAAAAGAAATTATTCAATCAATATGGAATGAGGGAGATCATTGCTGGTATCAGATGGATCTTGTCTGAAAACAGAGAATACCTGAAAGATGTTTACTTGTGCTTTATTGACTTTTCAAAGGCATTCAACTGTGTGGGTCATAACAAAGTTTTGAAGAATAGGAATTCCAGAACACTTAATTGTGATCATGTGGAACCTATACATAGAACAAGAGATAGGTCATTTGAACAGAAAAGGGGATATTAAATGGTTTAAAATCAGGAAAGGTGTGTGTCAGGTTTGTATGCTTTCAGCATAATTATTTAATCTGTATGTTGAGTAAATAATCTGAGAAACTGCACTAAATAAAGAACATGGCATCAAAATTAAAGGAAGACTCATTAACAACCTGTGATATGCAGATGACACAACCTTGCTTGCTGAAAGTGAAGAGTATATGAGGCACTTATGGATGAAGATCGAAGACTGAATCCTTCAGTATGGAATACACTTCAAAATAAAGAAAAGAAAAATCCTCACAACTGGCTCAGTAAGCAACATCATGAGAAATGAAGAAATGGAAAAGCTATTGACATTCTCAAGGGTTTCATACTTGGATCCACACTCCATGCCCTGGGAGTTGCTGTTGTTATTGTTGTATGCCATTGAGTCAGACCCAACTCATAGCGACCCCTCCTTGGGTTTCTAAGGCAGTATCACTATGGAAGTAGATTGCCCCATCTCCTTCCGAGTAGTGGCTGGTGGGTTTGAACCACCAGCCTTCTGGTTAGTGGTCAAGTGCCTTAGGCACTATGCTACCAGAGCTCCCCTGGGAGTAGTAGTCAAGAAATTAAATGATGTATTGCATTGGGAAAATCTGTTGCAAAAAACCTCTTTGAAATGTTAAAAAGTAAAGATGTTACTTTGAGGACTAAGATGTGTAATCCAAGGTATGGTATTTTCACTTGCCTCATACTCATAGGAAAGTTGGACAATGAATGAGAAAGACTAAAGAATTAATATATTTGAATTATAGTGGTGCAAAGAATATTGAGTGTACCATGGATTGCCAGAAGAATTAACAAATCTGTCTTGGATGAAATACAGCTAGAATGTCCTTAGAAATGAGAATGGCAAGAATTTTTCTAATGTACTTTGGAAGTATTATTTGGAGAGACCTGTCCTTCGAGTAGGAAACCATTTTTGGTAAGGTAGAGGACTAGGGAAAAAGATGAAAACCCTCCATGAGATGGGTTGGCATAGTGACTGCAACAACGGGCTCAAACATAGCAATGATTGTGAGGAGAATACAAGACCAGGCAGTGTTTCATTCTGTTGCACATAGGGTTACTATAAGTCAGAACCAACTTATGACATCTAAAAACAACAACAAAAACAATATGGGACATTCTATTTTGTTTTATAGAGTCTATAAGTCAGAATTAACTCAACAGCAATGGGTTTGCTTTGATTTCTCTCTGC
Source organism: Orycteropus afer afer (assembly GCF_000298275.1). Classification (NCBI taxonomy): domain Eukaryota; kingdom Metazoa; phylum Chordata; class Mammalia; order Tubulidentata; family Orycteropodidae; genus Orycteropus; species Orycteropus afer. Next base: position 2,224,370 of record NW_006922020.1, read on the forward strand.
TTATTTCCCTCTTATTTGTATAACTTTTTATTCTCTGAGCAATTTGGGATGATCTGGATGCCTGTGGATCCTCACCTGAAGCCAGTAATCTGGAGATATCCTTGACTGCTTCGTAAAGGTGAACAGAGACCTCTCAATCCAGTTCCTGGGGACATGCAAGAACTGTCTCTGAGGTTGGGTGAGCAGAGGGTGTAGGTTACTAGCCAGAGTAGCAATGCTGGGCAGAGCTGTGTAATGACCAGTCAGGGATAGTTGCTGGGTGTCTGTGTCCAATGGCTGAGATTGTCTTGGAGCTTGTTGAAAGTCCCACAGATAAGAGGCTCCAAAGTAGCTCAGGCAACACTCCTTAGAGGCTACAATGACCAATCTGGGCCCTGAACAAAGGCCTTGCTGAGTGGAGCGACTGCTCAGCCAAGTAGAGCTGGAGGTGGACCTCACCTCAGACTCTACTTCTCCTCATTGGTCACGGGACCCTACTCAGTACCCCCTACTCAGTACCCCCTACTCAGCCTGCCCTGGAAGGCTCTTTGGATCAACCCAGATTTCCTCTTTCTCTCTCCTCAGAGTGTGAGGTGCACACACATACACCAGCTAAATCCATCTGCTGGTTATTATCTTGTAAACAAACCTGTTATGGAATAAATTGTGTTCCCTCACCCCCAACAAAAATAAATAAATAAATGGATGTTTGTATGTTGTGTGTGTGTGTGTGTGTGTGTGTGTGTTGGAATCTTAAGCTCTATTTCCATGGATGCCATCCTGTTTGGAAATAGGATTTTCTTTGTTACATTAATGAGACCACGCCAGTATAGGGTGTGTTCTAAACCTAATCACTTTTGAGATGTAAAAAGAGCAGATTAGACACAGAAGCATGCACAAACAGGGAAGGGGAATGCCAAGTGAGGATCCTCTAGAAGGCAAGGAACCAAAAGATGCTTAGGAATACCAAGAAAGAAGGAATCAACATGACTGGGAGCCTGATTTAGACTTTTAGCCTCCAGAAATGTGAGAAAGAGAATTTCTGTCTTTAAAACTACTCAGCTGTGGTATTTCTGTTATAGCAGCACTAGGTGACTAAGACACACCCTGTTCTCTTATCCAGCTGCCTATCTTCTCACAAACACTGCCCTCTCCCTAGAATACCCTTCCTCCCTACACACCAACCAGTAAGTTTTCCACCCTCATCCTTGGTGACTTGGCTCTTGTTTCTTCTGACACTCTGAGTGACTTTGAGTCCCATGGTACCAAGTGTTTACTCCATCAGGGCACTCATCACTTTGGATAGGTTTCCTTGGACTCCCAGGTAGTACATAATTGCTGAAAGATGAGGAGTTCAACTTGATCACTCACCCACACTGTCCCTCCTCTATTAGTAAGAGTGATGGGGTTGTGACACATGTAGAGTGTTCACCTTGGCTTCTCCTCCTAGAATCAACCTGGCATGTAGGGGCATCCCGTGAGTAATTGTTGAATGAAACAACAAAGGCACACAGAGCTCTCTTCCTCACCAGGCACAGCATACCATGATGTGATTACATCAGCTCCCAGATGTGATCATGCTGTAGGGAAACAAAGTCTTATCCCCCTGTCACAAAGAGCCAATGATCACAACAGGTTGAAAAGAGAAAGCAAAGGTTTATTGAGTATGGATACCCAAGGAGACAGTGAGAATTACTTCTCCAAAATGTCTGTCTCCCTGAGCTGGGGAATGGTTAGGGTTTTTAAAGGGAATCAGCTGAGATGGGGATAGGTCTTAAGAATGTAAATAGTGTTTTCCTTTCCATTACAGGATGGGATGAGGTGTATTTGTCTTGTAGTCTCTCAGCCTTTCTTCTGATTAGTGATAAAGAAATCATCTCCGGTCCTTCAGGCACCTCACCTCACCTGTCTAGAGAGATTAGTTCTGCAAGGAGGGTGGTATGAGAGTGGGCATCCTCAGGCCTCTCCTTCGGTAGGAATATCTCTGTTCTGTCCTTATCTTAGTTGTCCCAGGGCTCAGTGTCTCCTTTCCCAGGGTCGCCTTGTAATGGGCTATAGCTCTTAACTACAACTGCTAGGAGAATGAGTTATACTTTGTAACCAAACCAAACTCACTGGTGATGAGGTGGATCCGACTCATAGTGATCCCTCCTTGGGTTTCTGAGGCAGTATCTCTACAGAAGCAGATTGCCCAGTCTGCTTTCTGAGGAGTGGCTGGTGGGTTTGAACTGCCAGCCTTCTAGTTAGCAGTCAAGTGCCTTAGGCACTATGCTACCAGAGCTCCCATTGTTTAACATAGGGATTATTAAACATTAAGAGACCAATCTCTATTTAAAGACATCATGCTTGGTAAACCAGAGGGTCAGCAAAAAAGTGGGAAACACTCAATGAGATGGATTGACATAGTGGGTGCAAAAATGGCCTCAAACATAATGATTGTGAGGTTGGTGCAGGACCAGGCAATGCTTCCAATGTTACGCCCACTCAATGACACCTAATAACAATAATTTAATAAATTATATTAAAAGCAAAGGGAATACATACTCAAAACTCATCACTTTCTAACTGTCTTACCACATTTTACTATCATCTATGCTCTTGAGGTTATGAACATAATGGAAATATTATATTATTTCATGCTTCTGTGCATTGCTTCCCAACTCTGCATGGTGTTATCATATTAGTAGCTTGAAATTGGCTGTCTTAGTTATCTAGTGCTGCTAAAACAGAATACCACAAGTGAGTGGCTTTAATAAACACATAGTTATTTTCTCACAGTTTAGGAAAGTGGAAGTCTAAATTTAGGGGCCTACATCTAGAGGAAGCCTTTTTCTCTGTCTTGGCTCGGGCAAAAGTCCTTGTCTCTTTTGAGCTTCTGCACCTGGGCAATCTACATCATGTGCTTGCCATTTCTCTTCCCCCATCTCCACTCACTTGCTTGTTCTTAATCTCTTATATACCTCAAAAGAGATTGATTGAAGGCAGACCCTACATTAACAGAACAAAAAACTCATTTTCAAATGGAATTATAATCATTGGTATAGGGATTAGGATTTACCACACATATTTTCTAGGTGACACAATTCAGATCATAACATTGGCCATGGTGGAAGTGTTTACACCATGGAAATCAGCAAACACCAAAAATAAGGGCCTTTTTCTTCTGGAGCATCATTTGTTAAACATTTGCCAGCACTCCATTAAGCCAATGAACTTCCAACTCTGAGACAGCAGAGATGTCTTAAAATTGACTTTTAAGAGACCTGGAATCTCCTCCCAGCTACTCCAGGTTCTCACTGCTTCTCCATATCTCTATTTCTGTTTTTGTCGGGGAGGAGTTGGGCTAATCGGTGAGATTCGCATGCTGACCTCTAGTTAATGCTGGCTCCATATTAGGGTCAGTATAAACCTGGAGATACATTATCTCTTCAAGAAATTTTATTTATAGCAGAGTAAAACTTGAGCCTCTCATTCAGGGCTCGCTGACACTTATTTTATGTACAATCATACCAGTTTTTACTATTCTCTTCTGATGTTAGAGGCAGAACACAGGAAGTGGGAGAGGGGCCCAGTCTGGCAGATATCAATGAAGTAAAATGGAACAGCTGACCTGGAAGTGATGGGAAAGCTGAGCCACAAGGGCAGACAAAGGAACACATGGCGGGTGGCCATTTGCTTGTTGATCAAGCTACCTTTTGTTTATAAAGGAATTTCAGGCATTCATAAAACACATAATATGATTCCTTTCACCAGTGCTTACTGAGCACCTACTGTGTGCCAGGCACTGTGTTAGAGACTGAGACTGCTCTGAGGAGAAAGACTTGTCTGATGGGAAGAAACACAGCAAAAGAAGACCCCATAATTCTGCAGTGAGGAATGTGCCCCATGCTGAAAGGGTAGGGCATGGTTGGGAGGTAATGAACTATGACCCAGGGCCAGGCCTAGAATGAGATCTTCCCCATACCCCAGTGAATTTAGGAATTCAGAGTTGCAGGTCTAGATTGATGTTTCACCAATTTTCCAGTGAGTCCACAAATTCAAGGAACCACCCTTGTGTTACAGGGGAAGTGATGGAGGCTCAGGTTGGGGAGTGACTTGCTGATGTCCTGGACCCAGGTTCTGATGAAACCCAAGCTCTGTCTGCTATATCACCAGCCTTGGAGTCTCACAGGATGATTATAGTAACAGCTTCTACCCCATTCCTTATTCCCAGACGACCCAGCAAACCTAAGCACGCTGACATTAGTTATACTTTGGGGAGGTTAATTTGTAAGGAGATAGTGAAAATGTGTTATTTAAATAGCTATTATTAAAATCATGCTGGGGGTTGCTACATAATAGGTAATTATCTGTGACCTAATTGGGAAAACAATATAGTCAATTCTACTTAGCTCTTTCCATACAACCAGAGTTAATTCTGTGGCCTGCATAGTCTGTGGCTTCAGCGGATGGGATGGTTGTTAGATAATATGCTTATCACCTCTAAAATGAGGTCCCCTCAGGAGATTTTCAGACCATTTATCAAGGCCATGGATGCCAGGTGTCTGAGAGGAGAGAATTTCCTTGGGGTTTGGAGTTTGCTGACCTTTGACTTGTCTTCACCTTCGTGTCCACTGGGGACACATTCATCCATCAACCTGATATTCAAGTGTTTACAAATTTGTTAATTCGTATGCTTTTGAGTTCTGCTTACTCATTGATTTCTTCAGTTTTTGTTCATTCATTTAATATTTTTTTGCACTATTTATTCACACGTTTTTTTAAAGAAGAAAAGTTGCCATTAATGCAACTTTGTCTCATGGTGATCCCATGCATGTGACAGTAGGACTGTGCTCCAGAGGATTTCCAGTGGGTGATTTTTTTGGAAGTAGATCCCTAGGCCTTTCTTCTGAGGTGCTTCTGAGTGGATTCAAACTTCCAGCTTTTCAGCTAGCAGCCAAGCAGGTTACCTGTTTGCACCACCCAGGGACTCTGTTGGGAGGTCAGCAATAGTGTATGGCACATGGTGAGTGACTTGCAAATGGTATTGAATGTTACTGGGATGCTGAACTTCCAAGCCTGGGTGAGTGAGATGATTACAGTATCAATCTGGGTGATTGGAGATGAACAGCAGGCTGGAACAGACAGACAATGAGCTAAGTTTTGAATATGCTGACTTTTGCATATGTTGAGTTTGGGGTATGTTGAGTTTGAGATGACACTGGTAGATGTTGTTGTTATGTGCCATTGAGTCAGACCTGACTCATAGCAACCCCTCCTTGGGTTTCTGAGGCAGTATCACTATGGAAGTAGATTGCCCAACCTTCCTTCCGAGGAGTGGATGGCGGGTTTGAACTGCCAGCCTTCTGGTTAGCAGTCAAGGCTTAGGCACTACACTACCAGAGCTCCTACTGCTAGATGTAGATGTAGGAGGAGATATCTGACTGAAACACAGAGAGCACATGGGAAAGGCCCCAGGTTGGTGAGGATGACCTGGAGTAGAACCTCAGCAATGTGTTCCTCTCCAGGGTGGTCACTGGCATGACTCACATCTCTGTCCTTTGCTATCTCTCACCACACCTCCCTTCCCCACACGAGGTGTGAACAAGAAACAGTGATGTCTGAAGGGAGGTGGCTTGAGCACCTTGGCAACCACCAAATCAACTGTTCCATGATGTATTTCATTTTGAGATTGGTTTTGAGCCTTTAAAAGGTCAAGTTGAACTTATTGCTTTGCCAAACTTGTTCAGATCTTACTCAGAACCTACTGTGTGGAAGACAGAGTTTGGGACGATGTTATCAGGTTAAAATGGGCTTATATGGGTAGAGGGGTCTGGAAGGAGCAGATACAGACAGTGACCTTGACAAGGTGCATTCCCCTCTGCTTCTCCCCTGCATGTGGACCAGCATCCACCTTCCACAGGCAGATTTGAGCCTCTCTCAGGAGGTCCTCTATATGGGACCCTTATTCCCAAGGCTGTAGGAGAGTGGCAGCAATTCCCCTGGCAGCTGACTGCCCAGGTGTTGGGCCTGAAAACCATGATGTCCAGGAGCTCCCAACCTGGACTTAGAGAGAGAAAATGAGAAGCCTTATTGTGATCTCAGGCCAAAGGAGCTTCTCCAGTCAAGTTTCACCAGCTGCTAAGTACAGGCTGTGATACCATTGGACTACCTTTTTTTTTCACTTGGTTGGTCCTCACTGGGAAAGGAGCAAGATTTGTGTGATTGGCGCCCAGGCGAGAGGTGCCTGCTTTTTGCATTGCCTAACAATGACAGTGGGTTTGGTTTTGGTTTGCAACCACTCTCAACCTTAGCCTTTGGGGACACCTCGGAGAGGTATACCTGAGGTACTAGCCTCTGGCATCTTCTCAGGTCTTCTGTTTCAAGAACTCAGAACCAAGGCAGACTGGAGTAAGGCTAGAATATGTGATCTGGAGTCAGGAGAAATACAATTCTACTTCTGATTGTGGCCTAGGGCAGGTCCCATCACTTCTCTGAATCTCAAGCTCCACATTTATGAATTAAGTATAATACAATCCTCCACCTAGGATTAGGAGGGAGTGTTGTGGTTGAATATGATTCGTTCAGTGGTGGAATTCTCACCTTCCAGGCATGAGACTCAGGTTCAATTCCCAGCCCATGCATCTCGTGTACAGCTGCCTGTCAGTGGAGGTTTGCATGTTGGTATGATGCTGAACAAGTTACAGTGCAACTTACAGACTAAGATGGACTGGGAAGACAGCCTGGAGATTGACTTCCAAACACCAGCTGATGAAAACTCTATGGATCACAACAGTTCAAGCCATCTCTGGTCATGGGGATGTTGCAGGACCTGACAGCATTTCATTTCATTGTGCATGGGGTTCTCTTGCGTCAGGGTTGAGTCCAAGGCAGCTAACAACAACAGTAGGATTAAAAAAACAAAACAAAACTCACTGCCGTCGAGTTGATCCCGACTCATAGCATCCTTTCCTTGGGTTTCCAAGGCCATATTTCTATGGAAGTAGATTGCCCTATCTTCCCTCCCAAGGAGTGGCTGGTGGGTTTGAACCCCCAGCCTTCTGCTTAGCAGTCAAATGCCTTAGGCACTAGGCCACCAGAGCTGAAACAATGAAGGTGAAGGTGTTTCACAACTCTGACCTCCTTTCATTTATGAAGGAGTTAGTCACTGTCTTCTCACTGTGGGAAAGATGGCAGCATTTTCCTCAGTTTTGTATCTAAAATTAAATAATCACCAACTCACCAGGGTTACCTTTCCCTCCACTGCTCTCTCATTTACTCTCCTTTAACTTCAACTAATTTAAAAGTTTAAACTTGAAAGAAACCTTAGGAAGTAACACACTGTTTTACACACTGGGGAAACAGAGGAGGTACAGAGGGAGCATTGAGATCAAGCTGGCTGTGCGGAGTTGAGACCCACGCAGGAGTCCCAGCCAGTGGTCTTGCTTCACCCACCTCTGCCTCTCACCTCCCCGGATCTCTCAAAGTCTTGCCTGGATTATCCGCCAGTTGCTCTTACCGGGATCAAAAACTAACAGGCAAGAAGCCGGGTTCCCTACAACTGGAGATGAATTTTCCTGGGGCTGTTTTTTTGTTTGTTTTCTTTTTTAGAATTATCTCAATTGCTTACAAGCCACATTTTTTAAAATCCAAACTGACCATTTAATGCCAAAAGAAAACACATGACCTGTCCTGTATGAATGTAGCATTGTTGTTGTTGTTAGGTGCTGTTGACTTGGCTCCAACTCGATGACTGTTTGTACAACAGAACAAAACACTGCCTGGTCCTGTGCCAGCCTCACGATCCCTGCTGTATCTGAGCCCATCCTTGCAGCCACTGTGCCAATCCATCTCATTGAGGGCCATCCCCTTTTCTTCCACTTCACCAACCATGTCTCCTTTTCCAGAGAATGGTCCCTTCTGACAACATGACCAAAATAGGTGAGACAAAGTCTGGCCATTCGCGCTTCCAAGGAGCATTCTGGCTGCCCTTCTTCCAGGACAGATTTGTTAGTTCTTTTGGCAGTCCATGGTATTTTCAGTATTCTTCACCAACAGCACAACTCAAAAGCATTGCACTTGGTTAAAAGTCCCACCAAAAGAATCTATTACATGAAGAATGGGCTTAATTGGGGAAATTCATGATACTGCATATATATTTTGCCTTTCAACCTTTATATATATATATATAAAATTTTAACCAAGAAAAAGAAATTCATTTCTAAAGGTTACCTTCCTCTTAAAAATTCTCTGAATGTGTGTAATTTAAGTACGTGCTGAACATTAAAATGTTAGCATTTTAACACTTATATAATCCTTCCTCTCCCCTTTCTCCAGTGCAAGATGCACAGCATCTCCAGCGATTCCTTCTGCAGCTCCAGAGTTTGTCTTTTCAATCTCTCTTCGATGCAGATGAGACAAACCAGTGGGAGACTGCATTTCTGATTTCTCAGCACCTTCCATATGCTGACCGCAGTAACTTCCATCTCCTCAGGGCCTCTCGCGTGCCAGGCGCTGTGTGGGTGCTCTTTAAAAAGTCTTCCTTTCTCAGACTCATGCTCTCACCCTGATTTGATCCTCCATACCTGCTGTCTGGCTTCTTGCTGGACCAGCCTAACCTTATTCCACTTTCTCCCCCACAGCCTCTTCTCCACTGAGCAGCAGGAGAGAGCCTTTAAAAATACCAGTCTGACCATAACCTTCTCTTCTCTCATCTTGCATGGCTCTCATCTTGCTCAGATTAAAGCCAAATTCCCCCACTGGATCCCAAACCCCTATGTCCTCTCTGAGCACCCACCACCTCACCCTGCCCAAGCCACACAGCCCCTTGCTATCCCTCAAGTGTGCCAGACACACACTCACCTCAGGGCCTTTGTACTTGTGGTTCCCTCTGCTTGGAATGTTCTACCCAGGTAATACACATGGCTCACATCCTTATGTCCTTCAGGCTTTACTCACATGAATACTTCCCAGTGAGGCCTTTCCTGACCACCCATAAGAAATTGTACTCCAAACCTCTGACATTTCTTGTCTTTCTTCTCTGACCACTTCATCTTCTTATCACTTAGCACTATCTAACGTAATGTGTGTGTGTGTGTTTGTTAGATGTGTGTGGGGTGAAGAGCAGAGCATGTAGACAACAAATAAGTAAACAAATAAATAATACAATTAAGTAAACAAATAAATAATATAATATCAAGCAGTGATAGGTTTTATGAAGGACCATATGGCTACTTTAGGTTGTAGGTCTGGGAAAGGAGATGTCTGAGCTGGGACTTGGATTTGACAGACCAGACAACAGGCTCAGGGTGTGAATGACCCACCCAAGGACTTGTAGGTGGTAAGTTGTAGAGCAGGTTTTGAATCAACAGAGAAAAGTGTGCTCAGGCTCCTGGAGTGTTCTTCTGAATACACAAAATGACAGAAGCCTGCATTCTGCAGTGCCCTGTGCATGACCTGGACCCAACATTTTGGCCACTGCATTGTGGTCATCATACCATGGGTTCCTTCTCCAGTGGGATCACCAAGGCCTCATATAGCTTTGTGTCCCTGGGCCAACCATGGAGCCTGGACCTCTGCAGAACTTCATTGAATGAATCAAATGTGTTTATTTCCAGGCAGTTCAGAGCATGTTGTGACTGTAAACATAGAAGAATGTTTGGCTGTAAGGGGTCCTGGAAGTAATTGAATCCACTGTTGTTGCTGCTTTTTAACAGAGAAAATGGAGGTCCAGGGTGGGTAAGGTTTTCCCAGGGCCACTTGGTGAGTCAAAGCCAAGGCTGGGACTTGGACCCAGGCCTTCTGTTATTGGTCCTTTCTGTAGCTAGGGACTGTGGCTCCTCTCACAGGAATCCAGATGATGTGGAGAGATGAGGTTGCAGATGAAATAAAAGTGAGGCTCTGTAGATGAAGTTTCAAAATTCCCACAACCTGAGCAAACAGGTACCCATTCTCATAATGAAAGAGAGTCAGCCTGGCTTCAGGTTTGTGGCTTTTTTCTCTAACTCATCAGAGAGCTGAAGTCAAAGAGCAAACAACTGACCCAGAATCTGAGAAGAGACAAGCATTTGCAGAGAGAAAGGTGATGGAATCACTCATTGTAGTAGAAGCAATTGTGGACAGGTAAGAAGAGTTCAAGGAATCCCTAGGTGGTGTTAATGGTTAAGTGATTGATTGCTTACCAAAAGGTTGGTGGTTTGAACCCACCCAGAGGAGCCTTGAAAGAAAGGCCTGGTGATCTGCTTCTGAAAAATAGCCATTGCAAACTCTACTGAGCACAGTTCTACTCTGCAAAAGTGGGGTAGCCATGAGTCAAAATCAACTTTACAGCAACAAATAGAGTTCAGCTGGAATAATGAAGAAACTGATAAAGGCCTGGTAGCCATAGAAACAGGCCAGCTGGACTCCCAGCTATGTCAACCCACCATTGAACTTCTGCTTCTGGCACCACGTGAGACCTTCCCTCTCACGCTCTGACTTTCCTGCTGCCCACTTGCGGCCAACAACCTTCTTTCCTCCCCATACCCTAGTCCTTGCCCTTTTCATATCCTTGGAGCTGGGGGTGGAGGTAAGAGGAGGGAGGCAAGCAGGCAAAGGAAGACAAATCACAAAGCCAAGTAGAGATCATCGTCTTGTTTCTTCCCCTAAGAAATGAGCAGTTTATGGTACAACCATTGTGGAAAGCAGTATGGTGATTCCTTCAAAAGTTGGAAAAATACCATTTGACCCAGCCATCCCATTACTAGGTATATACCCTAGAGAAGTGAGAGCCATGACAAGAACAGATATATGCACTCCGATGTTCATCGCAGCACTATTTACAATAGCTAAAACATGGAAACAACCTAG
>NW_006922020.1:2236541-2253329 GCF_000298275.1 Orycteropus afer afer
AAAAAAAAAAAAAAGAAATTAGCAGTTTAACAGAAATTAACTTAAGCATAGTCTATGACTGAAGAAGAAAGAAAAGTCAGTTAGCTGCATTTTCTTCATCAACTATTTCAAGTCCAGTTTTAATCTATTCATCAGCTGAACTCATCAGGAGAAAACATACTTCTTCAGGAGTTTTTTAACTGAAAATAAATGCCTCATTAAGTTAAACATATTAACCTGAAAACAGTGTAGATGTCAGGCAGACTAATGAATGGCATTATAAGGATGCACAATCATCCCTGGAGGGACTCAGGCAGCCATTAGGAACTCTCTGCAAATGTGTTGAACTGTTACAGGATGTGGAATCGTCCAGGGCAGGAGGGAGGGGGAAGAGCAAAGGTGACAGAGGAAAAGCTCTTAGTTTCCTAGAGCTGCTGTAACAGAAATGTCACAAGTGTGTGGATTTAATGATCAGAAATTTATTTGCTCATAAGTTAGGAGGCTAGGAGTTTGAATTCAGGGCACTGACTCTAGGGGAATGTTCCTCTTTGTCCCCTCTGGGGGGAAATCCTGGCCTCAGCTTCTCTAGTCCTAATTTTCTAGACTTGGTTCCTTGGAGATCTTCATGTGGTGTCTGTCTTTCCTGAATTTGTGACTGCTTACCTTTGTGTCTATGCTGTTCTTTATGTCACTCAGAAGTGATTAAATTTATGACGCACTGTAAACCCACCAGCCCCTCCGCTCAGCAGAAGGAACATTGGGTAATCTACTTCCATAAAGATTTACTGCCCCGGAAACCCAATGGGGTCACTATGAGTAGGAATCAACTGGATGGCAGTGAGTTTGATTTTGTTCACTGATATGGCCTCATTAACATAACAAATAAAACCTTATTTCCAGATAAGATTATAATCACAGGAATAAGGGTTAGGATTCCAACACATATTTTGGGAGGACACAATTCAATCCATTACAATTGTCTCTGTGAAGCTTGCCCCTGACTCATTCTGATGTCTTTAACACTTGTAAAAAGGTACATGGGCCTTGTTTGATGGGATTTATTGCTAATTCCAATAGGAGCAAAATTTGTTTCAACCTCTAAAAATGTGAGGAGGGGTCAGGCTTGGGTACCAGGAAACTTGGATCCTATATGAAGAGGTGTGGCATCAAGATTGGAGAAAGGCTCATTAACAACCTCTGATATGTCAATGACACAACCTTGCTTGCTGACTGTGAAGAATACTTGAACAATTTATGGATGAAGATCAAAGCATTTAGCATGGATTAAATCTCAATTTAAAGAATACAAAAATCCTCACTAGACAGATAAGCAACATCATGATAAATGGAGAAAAGTTTGAAGTTGTCAAGAATTACATTTTACTTGGCACTATAGTCAGTGCCCTGGAGGTAGCAATCAAGAAATCAAGTGACACATTGTATTGGGCAAAACAGTTGTGAAATGCCTCTTTAAAATGTTAAAGAGATGATTATTTTGAAGACTAAGGTGTGCCTGACCCAAGCCATGGTATTTTCAATCACCTCATAAGCATGTGAGAGCTGGACAATGAATAAAGAAAACTGCAGAAGAATCAATGCATTTGAATTGTTGTTTGTTAGTGAAGAATATTGACTGCTAGAATGAACAAATCTGTCTTGGAGGAAGTACAGCCAGAATGTTTCTTAGAAGCAAGAATGGCCAGACTTCGTCTCCGGTACTTCGGTCATGTTGTCAGAAGGGACCAGTCCCTGGAGAAGGATATCATGCTTGGTAAAGTAAAGGGTCGGTGACAAAAGGGGAAGACCCCCAACAAGATGGATGGACACAGCGGCCATGACGGGCTCAGAAATGGCAACAATTGAGAGGATGGTGCAGGACTGAGCAGTGTTCACTTCTGTTGTATAAGGGGCCACTATGAGTCAGAACCAATTCGACAGCACCTAACAGTAACAAGGTTCCTCTCTGAGCCACACTGAGATTGGAAATAACTTCAAGGTCTTCTTCATTTATCAGTGGACTAGATCTAGTTTCTTCTAATCTTTATGGAGGCAAATACTATGCTCAGCACTTTCTTATGTGTTATTTTATGGAACCTCCACAGAAACCCAGTTAGATATTTTCCCCCAGAATTACAGAAGAGGAAAATCAAAACTCAGAGAAATTATTTAACTTATCCTGCTAGATCCTTGAACAGGCAGAGGACTGCAATGGAGCCATGCCCTGAGAAGCTATTTCTTCAAGAAAGACATCCATCTGTGCTCTTTTTGTTGTTAATTGTTCCGAGTCAATTCTGACTGATAGTAACTCCATGTGTGCACAGTAGAATTTTCAAGGCTGTGACATTTCAGAATCAGATCTCCAGGCCTGTCTTCCAAAGCTCCTTGGGTGGGTTCAAGCTGCCAAATTTTTGGCTAGTAGTCGAGCATTGAACTGTTTGTGCCACCCAGAGACTCTCCCATCTACACAAGACAGTGTGAAAAGAAGAGAGAAAACTTGACAACATTTCTGCTATGCCAGGCAGTGTGATGTTAGACCTTGTCAGTGGACTGTGCTGAAGAGACCCTATAAGGCTGAGAAGAGGATGGGACTTTTCTTCCAGGGTCTTGCTTTCTTTTCTTCTTGATCCTGTGGTGTGGCTACCAGTGGCATGTGAGGGACCCAGTTGTGGTCTTCCAGTAAATTTTCTTGTTACTCAGTGGATGGTTTCCTGTTCACTAGCTTTAGCCCACTGATTGTGGAACATTTCTAGTTTGTGACACCCAGTGAACCATCCCCATTGAAGTGCTCCATCATCCTTTGGTCCACATTCGTACCATTTCCAACAATATCTGAATGTCAGTCTAGGCAGTGTGGTCCACTTCCATGCTTGGTCCTTCCCTGGGCATTTTCCTTCAGCCCTAGAAGGAAGTAGATTCTTCATAGTAGCTCCTCGGTACATTTTCTATTCCCATATTCTTTATGTTTTATTTTCCCTCTTTAGTAGTTAGCCAGGAGCTCTGGTAGCATAGTGGCTAAGGCACTTGACTGCTAACTAGAAGCCTGGTGGTTCAAACCCACCAGCTACTCCTCAGAAGGAAGGCTGGGCAATCTACTTCCATAGTGATACCACCTTGGCAACCCAAGGAGGAGTTTCTATGAGTTGCGTCTGACTCCAAGGCACATAACAATGACAACAACAACAACACATGCATACACACACACACACACACACACACGGAGCTCTGGTGATGTAGTGGGTAAGATATTTGAATGCTAACCACCAGAAGTTGTTATGTGCCGTCGAGTCAAACCCGACTCATAGTGACCCCTCTTTGGGTTTCCGAGGCAGTATCACTATGGAAGTAGGATTGCCCAACCTTCCTTCCGAGGAGTGGCTGATGGGTTTGAACTGCCAGCCGTCTGGTTAGCAGGCAAGTGTCTTAGCCACTATGCTACCAGAGCTCCCTCAGAAGGAAGGTTGGGCAATCCTACTTCCATAGTGATAACTGCCTCAGAAACCCATGGAGGGGTCGCTATGAGTCGGGGCCGATTCGACGGCAAATAACAACAACAACAGCCAGCAGAAGGTCAGTGGTTCAAACTCACCAGCATCTCCATAGGAGGAAGATGAGGCAATCTATTTCCATAAAGATTTATAGCCTTGGAAACCCAAAAGGGGTTGCTATGAATCAGAATTCACTTGATGGCAGTGGGTTTGGTTTTGGTTTTGGGGGAGTAGATTTCTATCAAGTCTGTGAGTCAGACAATAAGCTTGAGGCTTCTCCTGACTCACAGAGATAGCTGCAGGGGCTGATGAACCCAAGATTGATTGTCCTGACTGACATAGCTGCAAGGGCTGACAAACCCAAGATCTATTGGCAGGCAATATACAGGCTATTGGCTTCAGAAGCTGGTGTATCCAAGACTGGCAGGTAAGATGGCAGACTATTGGTTCAAAAGCTATGAAGGCAATAATCCCAAGATTGGCAGCCCATAGAGCAGACCACTTGTTTAAGTCTAAGAAGAGGTCAGATGATGATAAGCCAGATGCAGAATCCAGATTGAACAAAAAGCCCAAGATCTTTGCCAAGATATTCATGTATATTAGAAGCAGGTTGCACCCCTGAGGAAACTCCCTTTTGACTGATTGGCTGCTCATAGCAGATCTCATCATGGAAGTGATTACATTATATTAGAGTTCATCATAGAGGATGACTACATCATAACTACTAAACCACTGAGAACCATGGTCAAGCCAGATTGACATACAACCTTAACTATCACAGAGGGTGGAGCTCTGGTGGTGTAGTCCCTAAAGCACTTGACTGCTAACCAGAAGGCTGGTGGTTCAAACTCACCAGCCACTCCTCGGAAGGAAGGAAGGTTGGACAACTATAGTGATACTGCCTTGGAAACCCAAGGAGGGGTCTCTATGAGTCATATCCGACTCAACAGCAGTGGGTTTTTTGTATGGAAACAAGAAGAATGTTCCACAGCATACTCATGGCTTTTGGGGATCAGGAACACCTTCAGAGTTGAGATACAAGAGTATCTCCCCCATCCACTGCACAGGGCTTATAGGCTGTCTGATGATATGTCAATCATCTTCTCTGGACTCCGAATTTAACTTCAATTTCAACCAGGGGAAAAATAGTCAAGATTCATAAAACTCCTGGTTTAAATTTATACCAGGCTCCTTGCAGAGGAGTCCAGTCCGAATTTTCATCTTCTCTTAGTCTTAGTCTAGAGCCCCCTCCTCTAACGATTGGCCACTTAACACTTGTTAATGGGTCTAATTTCCAAGGACTCTGAGTGTTTTCTTGGAATTGATCTTCTCATATAAAATATACTTTGGAGAAATAAAGTAACCATCAAAGAAACTTAAATGAATTGCACTCTTATCAAGAGAAGAAAAACAACCTACTTGAAGATGAACTACAAGGGAAATAAAGAGCTGTTGTGCATGAAGACAGGGAGGGTAATAAGAGAGACTCTGTTTGCAGCTGAACTCACTATATCCTGGATCATTCTCTCTGCTGTGTGATGTGGCATTCCCCAACACCTTTCCCTTCTAGCCCTGCTCTTGACAGGGAGAGGAGACATTGGAGTCACCCTCCTCCCCTCTCTGGGGAGTTAAGACTTTGCCTCAGAGAGGGGAGGTAGGGAGAAGTCCAACTCTCTTCTCAAGACCCTCTCCCTTATTGAAACTCTGCTTCCTCCCTCCTGGGTCCCTTCTTCTGAGGAATGAGACCTCCCTCACTAGGAGGAAGAATGAGATACTGGGCAAAACTATGAAACCTTCCCATATGGAAGGGTTGGCCAGAGAGAGGCAGGTAGGGCCTATAGGGTAGGAGGCAGGGGTTCTGGAAAAGTCAACAATAGGAGGTAGAAAAATACTTATAGTGGGGCATGGTCCACTCTATTGCTGCTAGAGAAGGGTGATGGTTTCACCTGGTCACTAGGGTCCCAGGCTCCCAGGCTTCCCAGTGCATTCCCAGACTGGGTTGCACTGTGAATTCCAGAATTGTCCAGTGGCAGCACAAGATCTGCTCATGTACACCCCGCCCTGGGTGGGACCCGTGGTGCCAGAGTCAGAGGATAACTGCCATCCAGCACAGGGCATGGCATATGTGATCTGTTCACTTGCCATGCTGTTAGTGTCTCTGTGTGCATATTATTTAGAAATGTGTGTGTGCATCTGTGTGTGTGCATCTCTCTCTCTCTCTCTCTCTCTCTCTGTGTGTGTGTGTGTGTCTATCTCCCAGCTTCAGAAGTGAGGGCTATAGAAAGGAATCCCATCATTTACAAAAGGATTTGCCAAAGGCTTCCTAGAAGTGCTGTGTTTTCCAGGAACCAATAGAAAAGGATTTTGATTTATAAACACTTTTCCTTCATACTTTGATGCAACCTTTAAACAAACGGTCAATTTCTGCTTCAAATTCTATCCAATTTAACCAGCCTTTTTCTAAGTTGCAACAATGTGCTGGGCACTGTGCAGGGCGCTGTAGGCACAAGTGAAGAAGACCTGTGCAAAGGAAACGGCCACTGTCAACTCTCTCACAGAAGTTTAAAGAAATTCAGCTCTTGCCAGGAGCAACTGAGCAAGATGTTCTGCAGTGTCTCTGAACTCACCTGGCAGCTCAGACGGTGGCTCAGGCTGATGGGGCAGGCAGAAGGCTCTGCTGCAGTTAGGAGAGCTGTGCAAGGAGAGAAGCTCCAAAGAAGCAGATCCACAAAAGAAGTGCTGGGGTGTAATGATGGATGATCTGAAACTGACAAAAACAATCTTGTTGCTGCTGTTCTTAGTTGCTGTAAAGTCAGCTCTGACTCAGGGGACTCCATGTACAACAGAATGAAGTGGTGCCCAGTCTTGCACTATCTTCATGATTGTTGATATGCTTGAGTCTATTGTCATCGCCACTGTGTATCTTGAGTGGCTTCTAGCCTAGGAAGCTTATCTTTTAGCACTCTGTCAGACAATACTCTGTTGTGATCCATACGATCTTCACTGGTTGATTTTTGGAAGTAGATCACCAGGTCTAGCTAGTTTGTCTTAGTCTAGAAACTCCACTAAAACTTGTTCACCATATTGGCTGCATAACTTCCAGCATGATAGCAATACACAAGCCACCACAGTAGGACAAACTTACAGACACATGGGGAAAAATAATGTTAGTGGTGCCTTATGTAAGCAAGTTCCAGTTGTACCCATAAAAGTCAGGGAAGGAGAATAGCTGGCTACTCAGAGGGAGTGAGTAATTGGACCTGTGGTCTCAGGACCATGGTCACAGGGGATACCAAGCTCAATTGGCACAACATACTACACAAAACACTGTTCCACATTCTACTTTGGTGAGTAGCAACTGGGATCTTAAAAGCTTGCAAGCCGTCATCTAGATGCAACGATGGGTCTCTCCTTATCCAGAGCAAAGAAGAATGAAGAAAACCAAAGAATCATGGAAACAGTTAGTCCAAGCAACTGGTACACCATGCGATCCTCAGTCAATAAGACTATGAGACCAGAAGAACTAGATGGTGCCCAGCTACCACTGTCAGCCACTTGGAAGGGGATCTATGTAGGAGATTCTGGATAAAGAGGGAGAACAGTGTGGGACAAAACTTAAAATCATTAATTTTTTTTTTTTTAAGGGGACCAGGTTTAAGGGTCTGGTAGAGCCTGGTGGAACTCCTGAGACTATGGTCCCTAACTGCCCTTCAGGTCTGGAATTGAACCCACTCTGGTGGCTTCCAGCCAAACAAAAGACAGGCATATGAGCTGAACTTTTACATTAGGTAGATACACTCCTTGGAGCAATCAATCATGGGAGACTAGAAGGGCTGTGTATGCACAGAGAGACAGCTTTGGGGGCACGAGTGCATTGAGGGAAGGACACAGGGAAGAGGTAACTATGGGGAGGAAGTGGGAGGGGAGCTGTTGCATTGTGGGAAATTTCAGTCAATGTTATGAGACAAAGTGTATATGAACTGTTGTATGGAAGATTAATTTGCTCTGTAAACTTTCACCCAAATTACAATTAAATTAAAAAAAAAAAAAGTCAGGGGAGGAGACAGTGCACCACTTTGAGTTCCTGGTTCCCCTAAACAGCCCTGAAGTTCACCCAACCCACATGTGTCCTCCCCTCCTCTAAGATACAACCTTCCTATGATGCTCATGTTGGGGCAGGCATGTGAAACCCTAGGAGAGGATGACAGTTATAGCCATACTTTAGTGTATTGTCCCAAGTGAAATGAGTTTCTTTATTGAGAAAACCTTTAAAAAACAAAACAAAACAAAACAAAAAAAACACTGCCATCAAGTTGGACCGTACTCATAGTGACCCCTCCTTGGGTTTCCGAGGTGGTATCACTATGGAAGAAAATTGCCCAACCTTCCTTCCAAGGAGTGGCTGGTAAAAGGATATCATATTTATTTTGCAATGAGAAAATATGGCACAAGGAAAATATAAAGAATAAAATGAAAATAACTGGACCCACTTCATTAGTTGTGATGATTAAATAAGATAATATGGTACTCATGGTAAGACATGAGCTAATTAAATGAGATAATATGACATGACATGCCTAGCACATGTCAAGCACTCAAGCTTTGGAGCCAGCATGGCCTCATGACTCTTGTGGCTGTGTTCTTATGGTTGTTGCTGTTGGACATCAAGCTTCTTGTGGGTGCAGCACAAAAGTTCCATGCACACGTTTCTTGTGCTGCAGATGAGAGAGACCCCATTCTTTCCCCACAGGAATATATATCAAAGTGGGGTTGGCCAGGTGCCATATGGTACCTGCACATGAACAAGAGACTGAGAAAATAACCATGTACCCAGAACAGGGGAAGGTTTTTCCTATAAGGGGAAGGAAGTGAGAGAGAGAGAGTAACCTAACTTTCAGCCCCTTATCAGGGAAGGTTTGGGGTCAAAGTCCTCTGCTTAGGTGGCCCAGATAGAAATCATAGCAGCGGATCGTCCTCTCCAGGTCTTGACTGGGAGCTCTGGTGGCATAGTGCCTAAGGCATTTTGACCTCAGAAGGAAAATTGGGCAATCTACTTCAGTAGCGATACCTCCTCGAAAACCCAAGGAGGCATCACTATGAGTCAACTCTGACTCCACAGCAGTGAGTTTGGTTTTGTTTGTTTGTTTGTTCAGGACTTGACTGACTCATCAGTAAAATCAGAACCACACTATCTTCCCAGCCGGAAGGTAAGAGTGTGAACTGTAAGACCACTCTTCCCTTTATGAAATCTCAGTTTTTGTGGCTCTGTTGGGTGCGTAGCCTTTGCTGTTAATCCTACAGGAGGAAAGGAAGATGATTTGGGTACCCCTTTCATTTCTTCATGGCTCAGTACCTTTCTTCCTTCATTCACTCATGCTTCACAAAACACATATTCAGCCCTTTCCTTATTCCCATTCTACAGATGAGAAAACTGAGGGTTGCAGCCCTTGTTATACTGCCTCAATCCCTCTCTGCGCAGGCAATTGAACTTCCTACTTGCCTTGACTGTGATATCAATAACTCAGAGATTTGCCCAGGAAATCAAGGCTCCACAGTCTTGGGCCGTTTGAAATAATTGGCTCAGCTGAATGGGTCATTTTTTCTGGATCATTGCTGGCAAATCAATATTTGATTGTGCCACCCAGTGCAGTGACAGTAATCAATAATCTTGACAAAATCTAAATAAAAGTGTCTCAACTAAACTGGAGGGGAGGAAATGTGCAAGAGGCTCCGGAGGAGCTCATAAATCTGAGGCTGATGAATTAGGTGATTCTCCATTGCCTGCACCCTCGCTCAGGACAGGAATGACATAATTACTTCTCTGGTGGTGGTTATCTGGAACGAACAGTCCATTTTTCTAGTTTATTCCTATTGGATTTCAGGGAAGTATCTGCTCAAGTCTCCCACCCCTCATCACCTTATCTTAATGTTGAATTTATTTGATGGCACCACTAGATCTGGTGGTAAGGGACAGACTGTGTCCTGCAGTCTCTGCTTGTCCGGAAGGTTCTCTCAGTGGGTGTGATTGGTGGGTTGCTGGAAAGCCAGCTGTTCATAACTGTCATCCCCATCACTGGCACCATAAATTCCTCTCCTTTCCCTCTCCTGCCCTGTGGATGGGACATGCCCAACTCAAGGCAGAAGGACCAGGCTGAAGGAGAGAATGAATGATTCAGATCTATGCCAAGACAGGGAAGGAAAGGGGCAGCTGGCTAGCAGAACCATCTGCTTATGCTCAGCTTTAAATGTGGTGCAAATGGTTAACACACGCAGCTGCTAACCAAAAGTTTGGGGATGTCAGCCTACCCAGAAGTACCTGGAAAGAAAGACCTGGCAATCTTTCTGGGAAACACAGTTTTTATTTTGAGCAGTAGAAAATTGAGGCTCTATAAGGAAATGAAAGCAGTGGTGGGCCAGTGGTAGAACTCTCATCTTCTATGCTGGGGATGCAGGTTAGATTCCTAGCCAATGCACCTCATGCACAGTCACTGCTATCTGTCATGATCAGTCATTGCTTCTGAATGATCAGTCATTGAAAACCCTGTGGAGCACAGTTCTACTCTGACATACATGGGTTCACCATGAGTTGGAGTCAACTGGATGGCAACTGGTTTGCTTTGAGTTTTTAGTGCATTTTCAATTGCAGTCTGAGCCACAAGATGGTTGGGCTTCAATCCACAAAGTCCCAGGTCCCAGGCTCCCTTTTTTTAGCAAATTGCCTCAGAGCCCCTGGCATTCTGGAGTCCAAGTTACATATTACAATTAGATGACCTTTCTTCCAGGCCCTTTGAATAGGTTTTCCTGGGCAATGTCAGATTCCCTGAAAAGCAGCCAAGTGTCTCATCTTGGTACTATTAAGAATCACATAATAAGATCCAACATAATAGTGGCTTATACAGGGAAGAATTATATTACTCTTTCACATAACAATGGTAGCATTGCCTACTGAACCTTCATGAGGTGGCTCCACAGTGTTGGGGACCCCGCCTGCTTCCCTCTTTTGCTCTGCCATTCCTTATTTGTTGGCCCCATACATATTGCCAAATATAGCTCAAATTCATGTCCATATATTACCCAGTAAGAAAAGAGAACAAAAGGACATGAAAAGCATGACTCTTTCATTTTGAGAGCACAACCAGAAACTGAATGAATGGTTTCTGTTCATAGACCATCAGTAACATGCTGCACCTTGCTGCAGGAAAGCTGGGAAACACAGATTTTATTTTGAGCAGCAGAAAATTGAGGCTCTATAAGGAAATGAAAGCAGTGGTGGGCCAGTGGTAGAACTCTCGTCTTCTATGCTGGGGATGCCAGTTAGATTCCTAGCCAATGCGCCTCATGCACAGTCACTGCTGTCAGTGGAGCCTTGAGTGTGGCTAGCATGCTGAACACGTTTCATTAGAGCTTTCAGATGAAGACAGACTAGGAAGAAAGGCATGGCCATCTAGTTCTGAAAATCAGTCAATAAAAATCCTATGAATCACAATGGCTTGATCACAGTGGTTCAATCCCACTGTGTATGGGATTGCCATGAGTTGGGCTAACTAGATGGTAGCTAATCACAATGACAACAATTAAGGAAGATGAGGAGAATATGTGGGGGTGGTTGTTGTTGCTGTTGGGTACCACTGAGTCAGCTCTCACTCATAGCGACCCTAGGTCCAACAGAATGAAACACTGCCTGGTCCCTCAGCATCCCCACAATCCTTGCTATGCTTCAGCCCATCATTGCAGCCACAGTGTCAATCCATCTCATTGAGGATCTTCCCTTTTTTGCTGACCCTCTGCTTTATCAAGCATGATATCCTTCTCCAGGGACTTGCCCCTCTTGATGACATGTCCAACGTACATGATATAAAGTCTAGCCATCCTTTCTTCTAAGGATCATTGTAGCTATACTTCCTTCAAGACAGATTTCTTCTTTCCTCTGGCAGTCCATGATATAGTCAATGTTTTTCACCAACATCAAAATTCAAATGCATCAATTCTTGTTCGCTATTCCTTATTCATTGTCCAGCTTTCACATGCATATGAGGCTATTGAAAATACCATGGCTTGGGGTAGGTGCACCTTAATCTTCAAGGTGACATCTTTGCTCTTCAACATTTTAAAGAAGTCTTTTGCACCAGATTTTCCCAGTGCAATATGACTTCTAATTTCTTGACTGCCGCTTCCATAGGTGTTGTGGATCCAAGTAATATGAAATCATCAACAACTTCAATCTTGCTTTTGAATGTAGAGTAGCTAAAGTGAATGAGAGAAATGATGAAATAAAAATACTAAACAAAAATTTCAAAGAGTGACTCAAGAGTACAAAATAAAGTATTATAATGAAGCGTCCAAAGACTTAGAATTAGAAAACCAAAAGGGAAGAACACACTTAGCATTGCTTAAGCTGAAACAACTGAAGAAAAAATTTAAGCCTTGAATGCACTATTAAAGGATTCCTTGAGTATTATCAAATGACACAGGAAGCATCAAGGGAAGATGGAAAGAATATACAGAGTTACTGTACCAAAAACAAACTTGCTCTTGTGGAGTAGTGTCTAAGGCATTTGACTACTAACCAGAAGGTTGGTGGTTCAAACCCACCAGCCACTCCTTGGAAGGAAGACTGGACACTCTACTTCCATAAAAATTTACCACTCAGAAACCCAAAGGGGATCACTCTGAGCCAGAATCTACTCAATTCCAGTGTGATATCAAAAAGAATGGTTTGATAGTCAACCATACCAGGAGGTAGCATATGATCAAGAACCAATGGTATTGAAGGAAGAAGTCCAACCAGCACTGCAGGATTTGGTGAAAAACAAGCCTCCTGGAATTGACAGAATCCTCATTGACATGTTTAACAAATGAATACAGGGCTGGAGGCACTTACTCATTTGGAAGCTACCTGGCCAACCAACTGGAAGAGATCCATATTTGTGCCCATTCCAAAGAAAGTTGATCTAATAATAATAATAATAATAATAATAAACAAACTCACTGCCATCAAGTTGAATCCGACTCATAGTGAACCCTATTGGGTTTCTGAAGAGTTAAATCTTTACAGAAGTAGATTGTCCCCTCTTCCTTCCATGGAGAAGCTGGTGGGTTTGAACCACCAGCCTTCTAGTTATCAGCCAATGCTTTAGGCGTTGCATGGAGCACAAGAGCTCCTTTAATAAACCATATTAATATTACACACAATGAAATTTTGTTTTAAACAGTGATTTGGGTGAAAGTTTACTGAGCAAGGCTGGCAGTTCAAACCCTACAGCCACTCCTGGGAAGGACAACTGGGCAATCTACTTCTGTAGAGATAAAAACCAAAAAAAAAAAAAACCCACAAACTGACTGCCATGGAGTCAATTCCACTCATAGTGACCCCTCCTTGGGTTTCCAAGGTGGTATCTCTACGGAAGTAGATTGCTTTATCTTCCTTCCGAAGAGTGGCTGGTGGGTTTGAACTGCCAGCCTTCCGGTTAGCAGTCAAATGCCTTAGGCACGATACTGCCTCAGAAACCCAAGGAGGGGTCTCTATGCATAGGAAATCTACTCGACGGCAGTCAGTTTGGTGTTTTTGGTTTTACAGAGAAAATTCTTTTTCCATATAGCGGTTCATAGACATTTTGTTTCATAGTATTGATTGCAGTCCCTATAGTGTAATAGCTCTCTTCTCACATCCTCCCTGTGTTTACCATTTCCCTGTGTCCTTCTTTCCTATGCATTCCTGCCCTCTGAGTAATCTCCCTGTGCAAATACTGCCCTTCTGATCTCCCATGATTGCTTGTTCTAAGGAGTCTACCTACCTGGTACAAATGTTCACCTTATATGCTCATTTATTGTTTAGCTGTAAGCCATGGAAGTTCAATTCCATGCCTGAAGGGTGACTAGGTGCCATAGTTTATGGGATTTCACCAATCTCCATCAGACCAGTAAGCCTGGCATTTTTTGATTTTGAGTTTTGTTCTACATTGTTTTCCCACTCTATCCAGGATCTCCTGCACTGATCCCTTTCCAAGTGATTGACAGTGGTAGCTGGGCACCATCTAGTTCTTCTGGTCTCATGGTCATGTAGGCTGACATTTGCATGGTCCACTAGTCCCTTGAACTAATTGTTTTCATGCACTTTGATCTTCATTCTTATTTGCTCCAGATGAAGAAAGATCAATTGTTGTGTCTAGATGTCTTTTGCAAGCTTTTAAGACCCTGGTTGCTACTCAATGAAGTAGGATGTAGAATGATGTTTTTGTGTAGTGTATTATGCCAATTGAGCTTGATGTCACCTCTAACCATGTTCTGAGTTCACAGGTCCAACAACTCACTCCCTCATGGTGGTTGGCTGTGGCTAAGAAGTTATCACAACTTTGCCCCTGTCAGTTCTATTTATAGGGTCATTCTTAAAGCACATACAAGTACATATGTAGAAATATTATCTGCCAACTTTATATATGGTCATGGGTATATTCCCTTTTGCCTAGACATATCTGATCATTCAGCCTGTCTACCTATCTACCGGTACATTAATGTTTGTTATTACTGATAATGCAGTATTGTATATGTAAAAGTGTTTATCTTTGTTGTCTGTACCTCTTGTACCTCTGTCTTCCTTTTCCTTAGTGTTATTGTGTTAGTTATTCATTTTTGGTATGTTGCCTTTACATTCACTCAAATCAATACTTGTCTCTACCCATCCAGCAATTTTCTCTCCCCTCCACTCCCATCCCTGGTAACCAACAAGAAAGTTTACTTCCATATATAAATATTTCCTTGACTATTTACAATAGTAGATTAATACAATATTTGTTCATCTGTTGTGACTTATTTCACTCAGCATAATGTCCTCCAATTTCATCCCTGTTATGCAGTGTTTCACATATTCTATGTTATTCTTTAGTGTTGCATAGTACGCCACTGTGGGTATACACCATAGTTTGATTATCCATTCCTCTATTGGTGGGTGCTTATGCAAGTAAAATTTTGCTGAAGATAATTAAAACACAGTTGCAGCAGTATATTAACAGGTAACTTCCAGAAATTCAAGCTGGATTCAGAAGAGGGTGCTGAATAAGCAATATTATTGCTCATGTCAGATGAGTCTTGGCTCAAAGCAAAAAGTACGAGAAAGATGTTTACCTGTGTTTTACTGACTATGTAAAGGCATTCAACTCTATGGAGCATAACAAATTATGGATAACATTGCAAACAAAATGAATTTCAGAACATTTAATTGTGCCCATGAGGAACCTGTACATAGACCAAGAGGCTATCATTTGAACAGAACAAGGAGATACTGCATAGTTTAAAATCAGGAAGGGTGTGCATTAGAATTGTATCCTTTCTCCATACTTATTCAATTTGTATCTTGAGCAAATAATTCAAGAAGCTGGAGTATATGAAGAAGAACATGGATTCAGAGTTGCAGGAAGATTCACTAACAACTTGCCATGGTCAGGAATATGTGTGTTTCTGGGAATTGAGGTGGAACTGGCAGTGGAAGGAGGGAAGAGGTGGGTTCATGTTGCTTTTTCTAACTCTCCTGTCTACCTAGAGTTTGTTTTTTCCTAATTTGACCTTTCTTAACTCTGATGTAGTTATATGGCTCTTTTCTCATCTTAATTTGAATCTTCCAAAGTGTTTCTGGATCATCTAATGGTTCTGGGATTCACCAAACTCAGACCACATGAAAGTTGAGATAATTTCGTTATTGGGACCTACTCTGTGCCACACACTTGCCTGGGTGTTAGGGCTATGATACAGAGTAGAAACACACATAATTATTTTCCTGCATGAATGAAAACTGTGGCAGGAGAAAAATCACACAGATATATGTCAAATTGTAGCTATGACTTCCACTTCTGTTCAAGATGGAGGAAGAAATACTGGATTTACTCTTCTGCCTATACCAGCTGAAAAACCTGAGGAATATAAGAAATGATTACTTTGAAGACATTGGCCGTGATCTTTGAAAGATGGGAACTAAAAGGGGGAATCCCAAGACTCTTTTAGGTTTCCATGCAAAGTATTTCTTTTTCCTTTGTTTGTGAAAGATATCTTGTAGAATTTAGATTTTTAGTCTTTTTTTCCCCCTTCTTCATCTCTCTCTGAGGTCAACTTTTTCCACTGTTTTCTCACTTAAATTGTTTCTCAGGAGAAATCTGCTGTCATTCTTATCTCTGCTCCTCTGTGCATAACTTGACTTTTGTTTCTCTGGCTGTAAGATTTCTTTTTGTTACTGGGTGTGCACTTTGTTTATGAAGTGATTTTGTGTACTTTTTCCATGATTTTTAAGCTTGTTGTTGTTGTTGTGAGGTGCCATCAAGTCATTTCCAACTCATAGCAACCCCATGCACAGCAGAACGAAACACCGCCCAATCCCACACCCGCTCCATGATCCTTGCTTCACATGAGCCCATTTTCGCAGCCACCGTGTCAATACATCTCATAGAAGGCCTTCCCCTCTTTTGTCGACCCACCACCTTACCAAGCATGACATCTTTCTCCATAGAATAGTCCCCTCTGACAACATGACCAAAATAGGTGAGACAAAGTCTGGCCATTCTTTCTTCCAAGGAGCATCTCAGCTGCACTTCCTCCAGGACAGATCTGTTGGTTCTTTTAGCCATGGTACTTTCAGCATTCTTTGCCAGCACCACAACTCAAAAGCATCAACTCTTCTTTGGTCTTCCTTATTTTTTGTCCAGCTCACACATGTATACGAGGTGATTGGAAATATCATAGACTGTGTCAGGCACACCTTAGTCCTCAAGGAGACATCCTTGTTCCTCAGGACTTGAAAGAGTTCCTTCGTATCCCAGTGCTACATGTCATCTAATGTCCTGATTGCTGCTTCCATTGGCATTGATTGTAGAACCAAGCAACTTGAATTCTTTGACAACCCCATTCTTTTCTCCATTTATCGTGATGCTGCTTATTGGTCCAGTTGTGAGGATTTTTGTTTTCTTTATATTGAGACATAATCCACACTGCAGACAGTGTTCTTCAATCTTCATCAGTAAATGCCTCAAGTCATCCTCACTTTCAGCAAGCAAAGGTGTATCATCAGTGTATCTCAGGTTGTTAATGATTCTTCCTCCAATCCTGATGCCATGTATTTCTTCATATAGTCCAGCTTCTCGGATTATTTGCTCAGCATATAGATTGAATAAGTATGGGGAAAGGATACAACCCTGATGCACTGCCTTCTTGATTTTAAACCATGTAGTGTTCCCTTGTTCCATTCAAATGACAGCCTCCTCGTCAAGGTACAGGTTCCTCATGAGTACAATCAAGTGTTCGGGAATTCTCATTCTTCTCAATGTTATCCATCACTTGTCAT
>NW_006922020.1:2253985-2264198 GCF_000298275.1 Orycteropus afer afer
GTTGTTTCAGCTTGAGAAATGCTGAGTGTGTTCTTCCCTTTTGATTTTCTAACTCCAGGTCTTTGCACATTTCATTATAGTAATTGGCTTCATCTTCTTGAGCTGCATTTTGAAATCTTTGCTTCTATTTTTTTATCTTGTCATTTCTTCCTTTTGCTTTAGCCACTCTTCATTCAAGGGCAAGTTTCAGAGTCTCCTCTGACATCCATTTTCATCTTTTCTTCCTTTCTTGTCTTTTTAATGACCTTTTGCTTTCTTCATGGATGATGTTCTTGATGTCATCCCACAATTCATCTGGTTTTCAGTCATTGGTGTTCAATATTTCAAATCTATTCTTTAGATGGTTTCTAAATTCAGGTGGGATATAATCAAGGTCATAATCTTGCTCTTCTGTGCTTGTTTTAATTGTCTTCAACTTCTACTTGAACTTGCATATGAGCAGTTGATGGTTTGTTCCAGAGTTAGCTCCTGGCCTTGTTTGGCTAAAGATATTGAGATTCTCCATTGCACTGATGTAGTTGATCTGACTTCTGTGTATTCCATCTGGTGAAGTCCACAGGTGTAGCCACCATTTATGTTGTTGAAAAAATGTATTTGCAATGAGTAAGTCATTGGTCTTGCAAAATTCTATCATGGAATCTCCAACATAATTTCTATTACCAAGGCTGTATTTTCCAATTTCCAGTGATTCTTCTTTGTTTCCAACTTTTGCATTCCAATCACAAGGAATAACTAATACATCTTGATTACATGTTTGGTCAGTTTCAGACTGCAGAAGTTGGTAAAAATCCTCAATTTTCTCATGTTTGGCTTTGGAAGTTGGTGCATAAATTTGAATAATAGTAGTATGAATTGGTCTTCCTTGTAGGCATATGGATATTATCCTGTTACAGACAGCATTGTACTTCAGGATAGGTCTTGAAACATTCTTTGTGATGATGAATGCCACACCATTCCTCTTCAATTTGTGATTCTGGTATAGTAGATTATATATATATGATTATCTGATTCAAAATGGTCAAAACCAGTCCATTTCAGCTAACTAATGCCTAGGATATCAATCTTTATGTGTTCCATTTCACTTTTGACAACTTCCAATTTTCTTAGATTCATACTTCATACATTCCATGTTCCTATTATTAATGGATATTTGCAGATGTTTCTTCCCATTTTGAGTTGTGCCACATCAGCAAATGGAGGTCCCAAAAGTTTTAGTCCATCCATGTCATTAAGGTCAACTCTATTTTGAGGAGGTAGTTTTTCCCCAGTTGTATGTATTTTGAGTGCCTTCCAACCTGAGGGCCTCATCTTCTGTAACTATATCAGGCATAGTTTCAGGGCTATTAATAAAGTTTTCCATTAATATATCAGACTGTGTTTCATGGCTATTCTTAAGGTTTTCACTGGACAATTCTTTGAGAAGTGGATATCCCCTTCCTTCTTCCAAGTCTGTCTTAGCCTGGAAGCTCTGCTGAAACCTATCCACCAGGGATGACCCTGCTGGTATTTGAAATACTGGTTGTATAGCCTCCACCCTCACAGCAAGACACAAGCCACCAAAGTACAACAAACTGACAGACAAGTGGTGGTGTAATTACATTATTATCGTATAATAATTATCCCATGTTAATTACAGAAGTTAATATATGTGCAGTAAGGAGCTCTGGTGGTGTAGTGGTTAAGATGTTTGGATGGTAACCAGAAGGTTGACAGTTCAAACCCAACAACCATTCCATGGAAGAAAGATGATGCAGTCTGTTTCCATAAAGATTTATGGAAACCCAATGGAGGTCCCTCTGAGTCAGAATTGACTCAATGACAGTGAGTTTGGCTTGGCTTTTTATATGTGCAATAGCCCTTGAAGATAGGCAGTAATAAGTTAAGGGTGTAACTTATTACTTTTAGTAAAGCAACTACTAAAATAACAGAAATAAAGAGTTATAGGTAATAAGTCAACAGAGAAATGAAAATGAATTTGGAAAAATATTCAGTTTTTTCAAAAAGAAGACAGAAAAAGAATAAACAGTGAATAAAGAACAGATGAAATAGAAAACAAATAGCAGTGTTATATATAAAAAATCAATCATATAAATAACCACATTAAATAGAAATGGCTTAAACATACCAATTAAAATGTGGAGATAATCAGATTTATAACAAAGTAAAACTCAACTATATGTGGCTCAAAAGCAATCCATTTTAAATATAAAGACATGAATAGGTTAAAATAAGGAGCTCTGGTGATGTAGTGTCTCAGGCATTTGACTGCTAACCAGGTTAGTGGTTCAAACCCACCTGCCACTCCATGGAAGGAAGACTGGGCAATCTACTTCTGTAAATATTTACCACTTTGGAAATCCAAAGGGGGTTACTGTGAGTTGGAATTGTCTCGATGACAGTGAGTTTGGGGTTTGGGGTTTGAATAGGTTAAAATAAAAAAGATAGAAAATTATATATCATGCTAATGATAATCAATAATAATAATTAAAAAAAAACTTGAGTACTTATATTAATGTAAGAGTAGATTTCAGAGCAATGAATATTACCAAGAATAATGAGAGTTACTTTATAATGATAAAGGAGTTAATGTTATGTGCCTAAAAACAAAACAATGAAGCAAAAACTGATAAACTACAAAGAGAAATAAACTTATAATCAGAGCTCAAAAGTCAAAAGACTGGTGGAAGAAAGATGTGGCAGTCTGCTTCCATTAAGATCACAGCCTTGGAAACCCTATAGGGAAGTTATTCTCTGTCCAATAGTGTTACTATGAGTCAGAATCAATTCAATGGCAATGAATTGGATTTTATAGCTATAATAGAAGTTTTCCGTATAACTACAAATAACATATATTGATAGAATAAGTAGACAGAAAATAATGATATGAAAGCTTTTATAACTACAAGTTAACTTGATCTAGTTGACATTTATAAAACTTCTCATCCTGTG
Organism: Orycteropus afer afer; assembly: GCF_000298275.1. NCBI lineage: Eukaryota > Metazoa > Chordata > Mammalia > Tubulidentata > Orycteropodidae > Orycteropus > Orycteropus afer. Next base: position 2,256,935 of record NW_006922020.1, read on the forward strand.
AGAGCAGAATATATATTATTTTCAAGTGAACATAAAATATTTATCAATACAGACCATATTTTGGGTGATAGACCAAGTTTCAATAAATTTAACAGGATTTTAATAATACAAAATATATTCTCTGACTATAATACAAATAAATTAGAACTCAATGACAGAAAAATATCTGAAATACTCCTAAATATTTGGAAACTAAATAATCCAATTCTAAACAGCTCATGTGTTAAAGAAGAAGTCAAAAGGAAATTAGAAAGTATTCTAAACAGAATGAAGATAAAACTTGAATATATCAAAATTTATGGGATGCCACTTGATTAGCACTTAGGAGGAATTTATACCACTCAATACCTACATTAGAAAATGAGAAAGATGTTCAATCAGTGACCTCAACTTCCACTTCAGAAACTGGGAAAAGGAGAGTAAATTAAACCTACAATAAGCATATGAAATGAAATAAGGAAAATTGTAAAAAAAAAAAAAAAAATATATTGTTCTGGTTATCTAGTGCCATTCTGAAGTAATATATACCACAAATAGGATGGCCTTAACAAACAGTTTATTCTCTAACAATTTGGAGGCTTTAAGTCTGAGTTCAGAGTGCCAGGCTCTAGGGGCTGGGTGAAAGCTCCTTAACCTTGACCTTCAGCTCTGCTTCCTGCTCCTGAAGCTAGAGGCTTTTCCTCACTCAGACAGGCTCTGGCTGCTGGGACTAGCAAGCCCAAGGTTGACAAGCAAAAAGGCATAGTCTTGATGTTACCAAACCACACGCAAGCCATGAATTCAAGTCCATTGAAAGTCCCAAGGTTGGCAGAGCATGGTAGCCTGCTGAACAATGAATGACACAGCTACATGCAGGGTTCTAGTGTGCCATAAGCTAGAGACCATTCCCAAAGTGGTTTCTTATATACAGGAAGCAGACCACATACCCAAAGCAGCTACTCAGCTGCTCCAATAGATTTCACCATGGGATTAATTACCAATCTCGCCATGGGGAATAACTACATTTAGCTGCCTAACCACTCAACCACTCCCAGCCAAATTGACACACAAACTTAACCACCACAATTATGAAATATATTAAATTAATGAAATAGAAAACAACTATCATAGAAAAATGAAAATAAAATATTTTGTTTAATATGATCAATAAAATGATAAGTATATATCTAGAGTGATAAGAAGGAAAGAGTGAAAATATAAATTATCAATGAGAATGAGAGAGGGGACATCAATATTATTTCTAAAGATAGTCAAAGGATAATAAAGGAGTTTGATGAACTTTATGCAAATAAACTTGATAACTCAAACGAAATAGATGAATTTATTTAAAGGCACAAACTACCAAAGATTACCCAAGAAGAAACCAATAACTTAGAGTCAAAAATCAACCAATGTAATTAATGATATTAACAAATTACCAAAGGAGAACCACATTACCATTGCAATAGATTCAGTAAAACCATTTCATAAAATCCAAGATTCATTTGAGATAAAAACTCTCATCAAATTAGGAATAGAAGTGAACACCACTATCTTGATAAGGAATCCCTATGTGTTACAAATGGTTAACACTGATCAGCTGCTAACTGAAAGGTTGGAGGCTCAAGTCCTCTCAGAGGTACTTCTGAAGAAAGGCTTTATCAATCAATCATTGCATACTCTATGGAGCACTGTTCTATTTTGACACAGATGAGAATACCATGATTTGGAGTCAACTGAACAACAAGTGGCTTACTGGCATCAAATATTTATTCTTAGAATCATACTTAATGATGAAACATGGGAGGCTTTCAATTAACATCGTACTGGAGGTTCTAGCCAATGTAACAAAGCAAGAAAAAGAAATTAAAGGCATTCACATGGGAAAGAAAGAAATAAATCTGTCTTTATTTACAGTTGACATGACCATTCATGCAGAAAATTGAAAAGTAAGTTTAACAAGGTTGCAAGATATAAAATCAATATACAATGATCAATTACATTTCTATATACTAAAAGTGAACAATTAGAAATTGAAATTAAAAAACTGATACTATTTACAATAGCATAAAAATACAAAATCATATGAATAAGTTTGATAAAAGATGTGCAAGATCTATGTACAAAAACTAAAAAATATTTCTAAGAAAAATTTAGAAAGACCTATGTATATGACACAACCACTCCATCAAGATGATTCTGACTCATAGCGATTCCCATAGGGTTTCCAAGGCTGTAAATCTTTACAGAAGCAGATCACCTCACCTCTCTTCTACAGAGCAGCTAGTGACTTCAAACCACCAAAATTTTGGTTAGGAGCCTAATGCCTTTAATCACAGCACAACCAGAGCTCCTTAAAATACAAGAAAAGATAAATGGTGTTCATTTTGAAATGATCCATTTTTGTTAAGATGTTAATACTCCCTAGATTTATCAATGTTGTTTGTGGTGTTGCCACCAAGCCATTTTTGGCCCATGAGGAAACTCTGTACAATAGAATAAAAGGTTGCCTTGTCCTGCACCATCTTCATATTCATTATTGAGTCTATTATTGTGGCTAATCTGTGTTTTGAGTATCTCTAACTTATGGGCTCATCTTCCAACACAATATTGGACAATATTCTGGTGTGGTCAACAGGGTTTTCATTGCTTAATTTTTGGAAGTAGATCAGCAGCTCTTTCTTCCTAGTCTGTCTTAGTCTGGAAGTTCTGCTGAAACTTTTCCATCATATGTGACCCTGCTAGCATTTAAATATCATTGGCATAGCTTCCAACATCCTACAACATGCAAGTCACCACAGTATGACAAATTATGGATTCACTGTAATCTCAATCTAATACCAGCAGGGTTTTGCAGAAATTGAAAAACTGATTCTAAAATTCTTGTGGAAATGCAGAGAACAGCCAAAATGTTGTTATGGTTAGGTGCGGTCAAGTCATCTCCAACTCACATCGACCCCATGCACAGCAGAACAAAACACTGCCTGGTCCCATGCCAGCTCCACGATCCCTGCTATACTCGAGCCCATCACGGCAGCCACTTTGTCAATACATCTCATTGAGGAACTTCCCCTCCTTTGTCAACCCTCCACCTTACCAAGCATGACATCCTTCTCCAGGGAATGGTCCCTTCTGACAACATGACCAAAGTAGGTGAGATGATGTCTGGCCATTCTCACTTCCGAGGAACATTCCAGCTGCACTTCCTCCAGGAAAGATCTGTTAGTTCTTTTAGCAGTGCATGGTACTTTCAGCATCCTTCTCCAGCACCACATCTCAAAAACATCAATTCTTCTTTGTTCTTCTTTATTCACTGTCCAGTTCTCACATGCATGTGAGGCAACTGAAAATATCATGGCTTGTTCCAGGCACACCTTAGTCCTCAAGGAGACTTCTTTGGTCCTCAGCACTTGAGGCCCCTTGCAGCTGACTTGCCCAGTGCTATATATCGTCTGATGTCCTGACTGCTCTCTCCATTGGCTTGGATTGTAGAATCAAGCAATGTGAAGTCTTTGACAACTTCAATCTTTTCTCCATTCATCATAATGCTACTTACAGGTCCACTTGTGAGACTTTTTGTTTCCTTTATATTGAGATGTAATCCATACTGTGGAGTGTATTCTTCAATCTTCATCAGTAAGTGCTTCAAGTCATCTTCACTTTCGGCAAGTAATGTTGTGTCATCAGTGTATCACAGGTTGTTAATGAGCCTTCCTCCAATCCCGATGCCACGTTCTTCTTCATATAGTCCAGCTTCTTAGATTATTTGCTCAGTATATATATTGAATAAGTATGGTGAAAGAATACAACCCTGATGTGCTCCCTTCTTGATTTTAAACCATGCAGTATCCCCTTGTTCTGTTCAAATGTCAGCCTCCTGGTCTATGTACAGGTTCCTCATGAGTACAATTACGTGTTTTGGAATTCCTATTCTTCTCAATGTTATCCACAATTTGTTGTGATCCATACAATCAAATACTTTTGCATAATCAATAAAATGCAAGTAAACATCTTTCTGGTATTCTTTGCTTTGAGCTAAGATCCATCTGACATTAGCAATGATATCCCTTGTTCCACATCCTCTTCTGAATCCAGCCTGCACAAAATAGCTTTGAAAAAAGATCAAAGTCGATCTTGAAGTCATACTAGCTGGCTCTAAGATTTAGTATAAAACTGCAACAATCAAGACAGTGTTAGCTCAAGAAATGTTAGCTATTATGTTGGGGGTGCCTCTGTTGTGTGTGATGTTATATGGAAGCTATTAAATGGATGATCCACCTGTTCTAGGAAGACTTTGGAGGCAGAGCTGGGCCTTCAGGAGGAAACTCACAAGGAACATATTGCAGCTCTGGAGATGGGACACTTTCCTATCAAGTGTGCTTCTCCCATCTCCATAGACATGGGAGTCAAGGCCAGATAAGGCCTGGGTGGAAACTCTTGGCAGAGACTTTCATGGGTTTTTGTTCTGAAGATGAAGCTGTTTCACACAATTGTGTGACCTGGAACAAAATGTTCAATCCATTTGAGTCTCACTTTCCTCATCTTCAAAATGAAGATAATAATACATACGTCCATGTGTATTTGCTGTGAGAGAGATATTCTATGTAATGTATTTAGCAGAGAGCCTGGTACATACTAAGTCTCTCAGAAATGTGAGTTTCTTGCCTGTCCATCATCCCTTAATTCACCAGGAAATACTACAAATCTCCTCAGAGTTTGTCCTATACAAAGACCAGTAGGAAAGTCAGAAAGGAGCCACCCTAGTCTTTGGATTGTGGGTCCTCTTGCAGGACCCAGTTTATGGAAAAAATAACCTCATTGCTTCCTCATCAATTCTGACTCATAGCAACCCTGTAGGACAGAATATAACTGGCCCATAGGTTTCCCAAGGCTGTAATCTTTATGGAAGCAGACTGCCATATGTTTCTCCTATGGAGAAAGATGTAAGCTGGAGAGAGACCCCAGGCAGGAAACTAAGGGAGATGAACTTGTCTGTCAGTTTGTTGTAGTGTGGTGGCTTGTATGTTGCTGTGAGGCTGGAGGCTGTGCCATCAGTGTTTCAAATGACAGCAGGGTTGCCCATGCTGGATGGGTTTCAGCGGAGCTTCCAGAGTGAGACTGACTTGGAAGAAGGAAGAGGCCATCCATTTTTAAAGAACTTGCCGATGAAAACCTTACAAATAGCAGTGAAACACTGTCTGATATTTTGCTGGCCAACTTTGTGAATAGCCCTGAAACATTGTTTGATACAGTGCTAGAAGATGAGCACCTCAGGTCAGAAGGCACTCAAGATATGGCTGGGAAAGAGCTGCTTTATCAGAGAAGAGTAGACCTTAATAATATGGATAAAGTAGAGTTTTCAGGACTTCCATTTGTTGGTATGGCACAACTCAAAATGAGAAGAAACAGCTGCAAACATCCATTAATAATAGGAACATGGAACATACGAAGTATGAATCTAGGAAATTTGGAAGTTGTCAAAAATGAAATGGAACTCATAAGATTGATATACTAGGCATTAGACTGAAATGGACCAGTTTTGGACATTTTGAGTCAGACAAACATATGATCTACTGTGCTGGGAATGATAAATTGAAGAGGAATGGTGTGGCATTCATCATCACAAAGAATGCTTCTAGATCTATCCTGAAGTACAATGCTGTCAGTGATAGGATAATACCCATTCCCCTACAAAGAAGACTAGTTAATACTACTATTATTCAAATTTATGCACCAACCACCAAAGCCAAAGGATGAAGAAATTGAAGATTTTTACCAACTTTTGCAGTCTGAAATTGACCAAACATGCATTCAAGATGTGCTGATTATCCCTGGTGACTGGAATGTAAAAGTTGGAAACAATGAAGAATCACCAGTAGTTGGAATATTTGGCCTTGGTGATGGAAATGACACTGGAGATTGCATGATAGAATCTTGCAAGACCAATGACTTATTCATCACAAATACCTTTCTTCAGCAATGCAAATGGTGTCTATACATGTGGACTTCACCAGATGGAGTACACAGGAATAAGATTGACTACAACTGTGGCAAGAGGTGATGGAAAAGCTCAATATCTTCACCCAAAACAAGATCAAGTGCTGATTGTGGAACAGACCATAAATTGCTTATATGCAAGTTCAACTTGAAGATGAAGATAATTTTAAAAAGTCCACGAGAGCCAAAATAAGACTTGGAATATATCCCTCCTGAAATTAGAGATAATCTAACAAATAGATTTTATGCATTGATCACCAATGACTGAAAACCAGAAGAATTGTGGGATGACATCAAGAACATCATCCATGAAGAAAGCAAAAGGTCATTAAAAAGATAGGAAAGGAAGAAAAGACCAAAATGGACATCAGAGGATAATCTGAAACTTGCTCTTGAATGAAGAATGGCTAAAGCAAAAGGAAGAAATGACAAGATAAAAGAACTGAACAGAAGATTTCAGAGAGCAGCTCGAGCAGACAAAGCCAATTACTATAATAAAATGTGCAAAGACATGGAGTTAGAAAACCAAAAGGGAAGAACATGCTTAGCATTTCTTAAGCTGAAATAACTGAAGAAAAAAATTAAGCCTCAAGTTGTAATACGGAAAGAGTCTATGGGCAAAATATTGAATGATGCAGAAAACATCAAAAGAAGATGAAAGGAATACATAGAGTCATTGTACCAAAAAGAATTAGTTACTGTCCATCCATTTCAGGAGGTGGTATGTGATCAGGAACCAATGGTATTGAAGGAAGAAGCTGAAGCTGCACTGAAGGAAGTGGTGAAACACAAGGCACCAGGAATCAACAGGATATACATTGAGATGTTTCAACAAACTGATGCTGTGCTACAGGCTCTCACTCGGATATGCCAGATTTGGAAAACAGCTACCTGGCCAACTGACTGGAAGAGATCTATATTTGTACCCATTCCAAAGAAAGGTGACAATATTATTAATATAGCATGCAGTTAAGATCTTACTGGAGATAATTCAAAAATGGTTGCAGCAGCATATTGACAGAGAACTTCCAGAAATGCAAGCTGAATTCAGAAGAGGACGTGCAATGAGGTATATCATTGCTGATGTCAGATGGATCTTGGCTCAAAGTAAAGAATACCAGAAAGCTGTTTACTTGTGTTTATTGACTATGCAAATGCATTTGATTGTGTGGATTATAACAAATTGTGGATGACATTGAGAAGAATGGGAATTCCAGAACACTTAATTGTGCTCATGAGGAACCTGTACATAGACCAGGAGGCTGTCATTCGAAAAGAACAAGGGGAC
>NW_006922020.1:2265043-2269120 GCF_000298275.1 Orycteropus afer afer
AGACACAGGGAAGAGGTAACTATTGGGAGGAAGTGGGAGGGGAGCTGTTGTATTGTGGTAAATTGTAGTCAATGTCATGAGACAAAGTGTATGTGAACTGCTGTATGGAAAGTGATTTTGCTCTGTAAACTTTCACCCAAATCACAATGGAGAAGAAGAAGAAGGAGGAGAAGGAGGAGGAGGAGGGGGAGGAGGAGGAGGAGAAGAAGAAGAAGAAGGAGAAGAAGAAAGAAGAAGAAGAAGAAGAAGAAGAAGAAGAAGAAGAAGAAGACAGCATCAGAATTGGAGGAAGAATCATTAACAACCTGCGATATGCTGATGATGCAACTTTGCTTGCTGAGAGCGAGGATGACTTGAAACAATTATTGATGAAGATTAAAGAATACAGTCTGTAGTATGGATTATACCTCAACATGAAAAAAACAAAACTCACAGTGGGACCAATAAGCAGCATCATGATAAATGGAGAAAAGATTGAAGTTGTCAAAGACTTCATAGTACTTGGTTCTACAATCAACACCAATGGAAGCAGTAGTCAAGATATCAGATAACATATAGCACTGGGAAAACCAGCTGCAAAAGACTTCTTTCAAGTGCTGAAGAGCAAAGATGTCTCCTTCAGGACTAAGGTAGGATACAGAATCAGAACACAACCCTGAGGAAGAAGCAGCATTGGAACTCCCTGATAAGGAATTCAAAGGAGGTATATTTAGGTATCTTCAAAGGATTGAGAAACAGATCAAGGAAAACACTGACAAAATTAATGAAAACACAGACAAAACTCTAGAACAATTTCAGAAGAAAATACAAGAAAAAATGACAAAATAAAGGAAAAGTTAGAAATGATACAAAATCTACTGATAGAAAGCCATAAGATTAATACTAAATTTTCAGAAATAGATAACACATTAGAAGAGCAAAGGAGTAGAATTGAATCAATGGAAGACAGAATTCATGAGATTGAAAACAAATATCTGAATACTTCTTTGGAAAGGGATCAACCAGTAAAAAGATCAAAACAAAATAAAGAAAGCCTAAGGTATCATGTGGGATACGATCCAAAAGAATAACCTACATGTAACTGAAATTTCAGAACAGGAAGAGAAAAAGAAAACCACTGAGAAAATTGCCCAAGATTTGTTGCAAGAAAACTCCCTGATATGAGGAAAAATGAGAATATATCCATTCAGGAATTCCAATGAATCCCAAACAGGATAGGCCCCAAAAGAAAATCACCAAGACATATCATCAAACTCATCAAAACCAACAACAAAGAAAGAATTCTGAAAGCAACATGGGAAAAACAAAACGTCACAAAGGACAACCCATAAGAATAAGCTCTGATTTTTCAACAGAAGCCATGCAAGTGAGAAGATAATGGGATGGTATATATAAAACCCTAAAAGAGAAAAATTTCCAACCAAGAATTATATATCCAGCAAAATTGTGCCTAACATATGATGGTGAAATTAGAAGATTTCCAGATATGTAGAAATTAAGGGAATTAGTTAAAACCAGATCAACCTTACAAGAGATACTAAAGGAAGTCCTTTGAACAGAGAACCAAAAATAGCAAACAACAGACCGTTAATACACAAGATGCCATAACCCAGAAACCAACACAGTTAAGGATGTATTCAAAGTAAAATAAGCTTACAAGATTGTAAACAGGGAACCAGAGACATCAATCGACAAATGAGGACAACTACAAACCAAAAAGAGGGGGAAAAAATGTAGTTACAGAACTTCTAAATGGTGAGAAAGTCAAGAGAGTTGCAAGATAGAAATGGAGTGTTCTAAACTCAGGATAAAATTATAAATCACAGGGTAAACACAAAGAAAAATGATAAACCTTCACATCACGATAAAAAATAGGACAAATACAAATATTTAGCAAATGCTTACACAATAGCAACAAAGGGATTCATAACATAATTCATAAACATAATAAGCTCAACAAAGAAAATTATATGAAACAAAGAAACCAGGAACACCATGAAAAAACACATAAGAAAATGACAGCAACTAATTCATACTTGTCAATAATTACACTGAATGTTAATGGATTAAATGTACCACTCAAGAGATGGAGAGTTGCAGACTGGATAACAAAACATAACCCATCAATATGCTGTCTACAAGAGACACACCTTAGAGACAAAGACAAAAATAGACTAAAAATCAAAGGTTGGAAAAAGATATATCAAGCAAATGGCAACCAAAAAGAGCAGGAGTGGCAGTATTAATTTCTGATCAAATTGACTTTAACACAAAAACCACCATATGAGACAAGGAAGGACATTATATAATGACTAAAGGATCGATTGAAAAAGAAGGTATAACCATCCATAATAAATATCTATGGACTCAATGAAAGAGCCCCAAAATACATAAATCAGACTTTAAAAGGATTGAAAAGGCCAATAGATGACTCCACAATTATAGTGGGAGACCTTAATACACCACTTTCAATGAAAGATAGAACAACTGGAAAGAAACTCAACAAAGATGCAGAAGAGCTAAACAATACAATCCACCAACTTGGCCTTAGAGACATCTACAGAGCACTTCACCCAACAACAACACAATATACATTTTTTTTCTAGTACACATGGAACATTTTCCAGGACAGACTATATGTTAGGCCATAAAGCAAGCCTTAATAAATTTTAAAATGTTGAAATACTGCAAAGCATCTTCTCAGATCACAATGCTATCAAAGTAGAAATCAACAATAGGAAGATGAACGGAAAAAGAGCAAACACATGTAAACCAGACATCACTCACCTCAAAAACGACTGGGTAATAAAAGAAATGGGAAAAAAAAAAAAAAAGGAATTAAAAAGTTCCTTGAATCAAATGAGAATGAAAACACAATGTACCAAAATCATTGGGACACAGCAAAAGCATTGATCAAAAGAGCCAAAATCAACACTTTAAACCAAAATCTCCAACAATTAGAAAAAGAACAGCAAGAAAAAACATATAGTCACCAGAAGAAAGGGAATAATAAAGATTTAAGTGGAAATCAATGAAACAGAAAATAGAAAGGTAATAGAAAAAATCAACAAGACTAGAAGTTGGTCTTTTGAAAAGATTAACAGAATTGACAAATGACTGGCAAATTTAACAAAGGAAAAGAGGGAGAGATACAAATAACAAAAATAAGAAATTAAATGGGCAATATCACAACAGATCCAACTGAAATACAAAAGATAATATCAGTATGGGAGCTCTGATAGCATAGTGCCTACGGCACTTGACTGCTAACCAGAAGAAGGCTGGTGGTTCAAACCCACCAGCCACTCAGAAGGAAGGTTGGGCAATCTACTTCCACAGTGATATTGCCTCGGAAACCCAAGGAGGGATTGCTATGATTCAGGTCTGAGTCGATGGCACATAACAACAACAACAACAATATCAGGATACTATGAAGAACTTTATTCCAACAAATTTGAAAATCTGGAAGAAATGGACAGATTTCTAGAAACATGTTACTTCCCTAAACTAACACAGACTGAAGTGAAAAAGTTGAACAGACCCATAACAAAGAAGAAATGGAACAGGTCATAAAACAATTACCAACAAGAAAAAGTCCTGGCCCAGGGGGTTTCACCAGAGGATTTACCAAACATTCAGATAAAAACTGACACTGATCCTATTCAAACTATTCCAAAACAGAAAAGGATGGAATCCTCCCAAATTCATTTTAGAAAGCAAGCGTAACCTTGATACCAAAACTAGGCAAAGACATCAGTCAAAAGGAATACTACAGACCAATATCCCTCATGAATATAGATGCGAAAATCTTCAACAAAATCCTAGCCAATAGACTCCAATGACATATCAAAAATATAATTCATTGTGACCAAGTGGGGTTCATGTCAGGTATGCAAGGATGGTTCAACATTAGAAAAACAATCCACATCATCTACCACCTAAATAAAACAAAGAAAAAGAACCACTTGATCATATCAATCAATGAAGAAAAGGCATTTGATAAAATCTAACATCCATTCCTGATCAAAACCCTCAGCAAAATAGGAATAGAAGGGACATTCCTCAACATAATAAAGG
>NW_006922020.1:2269354-2277161 GCF_000298275.1 Orycteropus afer afer
TGGAACTAATTGAGAGATTTAGCATTGTGGTAGGATACATGATCAACATCCAAAAATCAGTTGGATTCCTCTACACCAGCAAAGAAATTGCTGAAAAAGAAATAAGGAAATCAATACTGTTTACAATAGCTACCAAAAATAAAAATAAAAACTAGAGAATAAATCTTACCAGGGACACATAAGCCCTGTGCAAAGAAAACTACAAAAGACTACTTCAAAAAAACCATCAGAGATATACATAAATGGAAGAACATACCAAGCTCATGGATAGGAAGATTGAACCTTGTGAAAATGTCAGTTCTACCCAAAGTGATCTATATATTCAATGCACCCCAATCCAGATCCATCAACATTCTATAAGAATATGGAGAAACCAATCACTAACTTTATATGGAAAGAAAAAAGACCTCAGATAAGCAAAGCACTATTGAAGATGAAGAACAAAGTAAGAGGTCTCACATTGCCAGATCTCACAACCTACTGCATAGCCACAGTAGTCAAAACAGCCTAATATTTGTGAAATAACAGATACACAGACCAATGGAAGAGAATTGAGAACCCAGAAATAGATCCATCGACCTATGGTCAGCTGATCTTTGACAAAGGGCTGAAATCCATGAAATGGGGAAGAGACTGTCCGTTTAATAAATGGTGTGGGCAAAACTGGATATCCATTTGCAGAAAAATAAAACAAGATCTTACCTCACACTATACACAAAAACTGGGAGCTCTGGTAACATAGTGGCTAAGACACTTGCCTGCTAACCAGATGGCTGGCTGTTCAAACCCACCAGCCACTCCTCGGCAGGAAGGTTGGGCAATCCTATTTCCATAGTGATACTGCCTCGGAAACCCAAGGAGGGGTCGCTATGAGTCGGGTTTGACTCGACGGCACATAACAACAACAACATACACAAAAACTAACCCCTGAAGGATCAAAGACTTAAATATGAAACCTAAAACTATAAAGTTCCTCAAGGAAAAAACAAGGGCAAATTTCAGGCCCTAATATATGACATAAACAGACTATTAAGCATAACCCAAAATGCACAAACAGCATAAGATAAACTGGATGAAGGGGGCCTTCTGAAAATTAAATTTTATGTGCTTCCAAAGACTTCTCCAAAAGAGTGAAAAGAGAATGTACAGACTGGAAAAAAATATTCGGCAATGACATATCTGACAAGGGACTTATCTCTAGAATTTATGTTGTTGTTTGCCGTCGAGTCGGACCCGAATCATAGCGACTCCTCCTTGGGCTTCCAAGGCAGTATCACTACGGAAGTAGATTGCCCCATCTTCCTTCCGGGGAGTGGCTGGTGGATTTGAACCTCCAGCCTTCTGGTGAGCAGTCAAGTGCTGTAGCCACTATGCTACCAGAGCTCCCTAGAATTTATAGAAAACTCCAATACCCCAACAACAAAAGGACAAATAATCCAATTAAAAAATGGGCAGAAGACATGAATAGACATTTCCCCAAAGAGGATATTCAGACAGCCAACAAACACGTGAAGAAATGCTCACAATCATTAGCCATTGTTGTTGTTGTTATGTGCCGTCGAGTCATTAGAGAGATGCAAATCCAAACAATGAGACACCATTTTGCCCCAGCACTAGTAGCAAAGTTCAACAGGACAGAAAATAAAAAAATGCCGGCGAGGATGTGGAGAGATTGGGACTCTCATACACTGCTGGTGGGACTGTTAAATGATACAACCACTTTGGAAAGCAGTATGGTGATTCCTTAAAAATTTGGAATTAGAAATGCTATTTGACCCTGGTAGCATAGTGGCTAAGACACTTGCCTGCTAACCAGACGGCTGGCGGTTCAAACCCACCAGCCACTCCTCGGAAGGAAGGTTGACCAATCAACTGGCTTCTCTTCTGCTGTTGGTGCATTTTGAATTATGCTTGGTAGTCTATTTATACCATATATTAGGTCCCTTAAGTTTGACCCTGGTAGCATAGTGGCTAAGACACTTGCCTGCTAACCAGATGTCTGGCGGTTCAAACCCACCAGCCACTCCTCGGAAGGAAGGTTGGGCAATCCTACTTCCGTAGTGATACTGCCTCGGAAACCCAAGGAGGGGTCGCTATGAGTCGGGGCCGACTCGAGGGCACATAACAACAACAACAACATTTGACCCAGCAATTCCATTACTAGGTATATATCCTAAAGAAGTGAGAGCCAGGACAGGAACAGATATATGTACACCCATATTCATTGGAGCACTATTTACAATAGCAAAAAGATGGAAACAACCTAGGTGCCCATTAACAGAAGAATGGATAACCAAACTATGGTACATACACACAATGGAATACTGTGCAACCCGAAAGAATAACATAATATCTGCAAACACCACATATCATGGGTGAACTTGGAGGACATTATGCTGGGTGAAATAAGTCCATCACAGAAGGACAAATATTGTATTAGTTCATTATTGTAAAATGTCAAGTAAAGGTTTATGTATGAAAGGAAATTTTCTTTGTTGGTCACCAGGGGTGGCAGGGGAGGTGAGGGAACAGTGTTAGATAGGTAGAGACAAGTTTTGATTTGGGTGAATAGAAGGGCTATGTACCAAGTGTGATTAATCAACACGGTGGCATTGAGGAAGGCATAGAGAGGTGCATAGGAAGTACACACAACAAAGATGAACCCTTTTGTACATACAGTACTGTGGTGTCCATAATGGCAAACATAGGTATGCGGGTGGATAGATGGGTAGACAGGCTGAACTATTAGGTATGTCTGTTCAGGGGGTAGCATGCCCAAGAGCATGTATAGGGTTGGCAGACAATGTTTCTACAAGTGTATTGTTATCTTCTGTAAGAATTCTCAGGTATATAGTAGAGCTGAGAAGGGACAAGTTGTAATCACTTCTTGGTCACAGCCAGCTACCCAGAGAGACTGAGTAGTTGAACCTGTGGGCTCAGGACCATAGTCACAAGGGACATCAAGCTCAATTGGCATAACATACTATACAAAACATTGTTCCACATTCTGCTTTGGCGAGTAGCGACTGGGATCTTAAAAGCTTGTGAGCAGCCATCTAGAGGCAATGATGGGTCTCTCCTTATCCAGAGCAAAGAAGAATGAAGAAAAACAAACACGCATGGAAACAATTAGTCCAAGTGACTGGTACACCATGCGATCCTCAGCCTATATGACTATGAGACCAGAAGAACTAGATGATACCCGGCTACCACTGTCAACCACTCAGAGGGGGATCTATGCAAGAGATCCTGGATAGAGTGGGACAAAACTCAAAATCATTAAAAAAATAGGGACCGGGTTTGCTGGTCTGATAGAGCCTGGTGGAACCACTGAGACTATGACCCCTAGCTGCCCTTCAGGTCTGGAATTGAACTCACTCCTGTGGCTTCGAGCCAGACAAAAGACTGGCATATGAGTTGAACATTTACCCGAGGTAGGTACTCTCCTTGGAGAGAATAATCATGGGAGGAAAAAGGGCTGTGTATGCACAGGGAGACAGCTCAGGGGGCAGGAGTGCATGGAGGGATGGACACAGGGAAGAGCTAACTATTGGGAGGAAGTGGGAAGAGAGATGTTGCATTACAGGAAGTTGTAGTCAATGTCATGAGACAAAGTGTATGTGTATGGAAGGTGAATTTGCTCTGTGATTTTCACCCAAATCACACACACACACACACACACACAGAGCAAGGTTATGGTGGTGTTGGTGATATGGGTATGAAGATGATGACAAGGGTGGTGATAGATGTGAGGGGCTATGCTGCAGAGTGGCTGCTCAGTTGGGGGCTACATTTCCCAGCCTCCTTTGCAACTGGGTGGGTCCATGTGACCAGTTCTCATCAGTGAGTTGGGAGAAGTGATATGTGTGTCACTTCTTGGCCAAAGTGGTTAAGAAAAACTTGTGCTCTATGGCACTTGACTGCTCACCAGAAGGCTGGTTGTTCAAACCCACCATCCACTCCTTGGAAGGAAGGTTGGGCAATCCTACTTCCGTAGTGATATTGCCCCGGAAACCCAAGGAGGGGTCGCTATAAGTCAGGGCCAACTCGACGGCAAAAACAACAACAACAACAACTCCCCCCTGGCAGTGGAAGCAGAAGAGCCTAAATCCTTGGAGGAATGTGCAGTCATGAGATGGAAGGATGGTGGGCTCTTGCATCACCTTATGGAGGAGAGCTGCCTGCTGGCCTGCACTGTTAGGGATGAGCTCTGGGGCAATGAGTAAGTGGATAACTGGGGAATTCAGCTCAGAGTGGAGATCATGGTAAGGAGTCCCTGGGGACAGTAATGAGGAAGAATTATGTCATGCATGCACTGCTGTTCTTCAAACTGGACTTAAACAATGATTCCTCTCTTTTCTCCCTGGAGCCAGACTGTACTTCTCCTACAAAGCAGTGCACAGCAGGGAAGTAGTGGGTTCCTTGCTTGGTTAGGAAGCCACTAACCTGGTAAAGTTAATTACTCCATTTCTCTCTACCCCTTTTAGAGGAGTGCCAACCATCTTGCCTAGCTCCAGCTGGCCTTCTTTCCAGAGGTCCAGAATAGAGCCTTGGAATATTCAGGGAATTTCTGCCTTCATGCCATCTCTTCCCATCCTACCTTTCTCTAAAAGGATGATGTGGTTCAGCTGGGCCACTTGGCTGGGATTGCAGGCAATACTGTGCTGTGAATCCACTTTGTATAGAGCCTGCTGGGATGTTCTCTTGAAGTTAGGTCTCTTCCTGAGACCAGACTAGGAAAGCATAAGCACTTTTTTTTTTTTTTTTAATGCTTAGTTTCCATCTCTGTATCTTCTTTGGTGAGGTTTCTGTTCATATCTCTTGTCCATTTTCTAGTTGGGCTGCATGTTTTCTTGTTGAGTTTTAAGAGTTCTTTCTTTGTACATTTCAGATGTACAAAGTCTTTTATCAGATATGTGTTTTGCCAATATTTTCAGTCTGTGGATTGTCTTTTCATTCTCTTAACAGTATCTTTCACAGAGCAGAAATTTTTAACTTTTAATGAAGTCCAATTGATCAATTTTCCCTTTTATGAATCACACTTTCAGTGTTGTATCTAAAAAGTCATCACCAAACACAATGTCATCTAGACTTTCTTCTGTGTTATCTTCTAGAAGTTGTGTAGTTTTGTGTCTTACCTTAGCTATATGACTATTAGGAGTTAATTTTTCTGAACAAAAAAACTTTTTGTCTAGACTACATCTTTTTTTTGCAAGTGGCTGTCCAGTTGTTCCAGTATCTTTTGTTAAAAAGACTATCTTTTCTCTATCGAATTCCCCCCCCCCTTTGTTTTTGTCAAAGATCAATTGACTGCATTAGTTTGGGTCCATTTCTAAGCTTTCTCTTCTGTCCCACTGATCTGTTTGTCTATGCCCACACCAGTACTACACTGTCTTGAGCTCTATAGCTTTAGATAAACCTTAAAGTTGAGTGAGGACAATCCTTCATTTCTGTTTTTCTTAAGCATTGTGTCTATTGATCTTATTCTGGGTCTTTTGCCTTTCCGATAAACTTTAGAATCAGTTTTTCCATATCCACAAAATAACTTGGTAGCAATTTGGTTAGTATTGTGTTGAATCTACATATCAAATTGAGGATATCTTACCTTATTTACATAAGTTACTAGGTGCTATCAAGTCAGTTCCACCTCACAGTGACCCTATGCACAACAGAAGGAAACACTGCCCCTTCCTGCACCATCTTCAGAATTGTTGCTATGTTTGATATATTGTTGCAGCCAGTGGATCAATCTCATTGAGGGTTTTCATATTTTTCACTGACCCTCTATTTTACCAAACATGATGTTCTTCTCAAGGGACTGATCTCTTCTGATGATGTGTTCAAAGTACTTGACACAAAGTCCTGTCATCTTTTCCTCTAAGGAGCATTCTGGCTGTACTTATTCCAAGATAGAGCTGTTCATTCTCCTGGTAGTCTATGATATATTTAATATTCTTCACCAATACCATAATTCAAAAGTGTCAATTCTTTGGTCTTCAAGGTTTTGTACACAAAGACCCTATTTCCAAATAAGGCCACATTCTGAGGTTTCAGGTAGACATACAGTTTAGGAGAGATCATTCAATCCACTACAGTCCATCCTCTAGCCCTGTAAAATTTATGCTCATCAAGAACCTCAAAACATAACCTTATTTGGAAACAAGGTTTTTAAAGATGCGATTAGTTAAGACCTTTGAGATAAAATCACCTTTAATAAAGTGTGAGTGTTATTTCCTAATGAGAAGAGGAGAAAACACAGAGACATAGGGAGAAGACTGACATGAGCGGACAGAGGCAGAGATTGAAAGAATGTTGCCACAAGCCTAGGGATGCCTGAAGCCACCAGGAAGAGGCAAGGAAGTATTCTTCCCAAGACGCTTTGGTATCCACTGAGAGGAGAGGGCGCTGAAACCAATTCCCCTATGGACACCCATGAGGGATAATGTATTTTCTATTTGTCTTTCCCAGAGCAAGGCTGGTGGGTAAGACTTCCTTGGGGATGGTGCCAAAATCTGCAGATGCTCAAGTATCTTACATAAAATGGCATAGTATTTGTATTTAACCTACACACATCATCCCGTATACTTTAAATCATCTCTAGATGACTTATAATAACTAATACAATGTAAATGGTATGTAAATAGCACTTTATGCTCCCTCTCAGCCTATAAGGATTTGGTTTGACTAACTTAATTGCTTCCTCCCCCCCCCCGCCCCGAATAATTTCAATCCTTGGTTGGATAAATTCTGAGATGAAGAATCCATGGAAATGGAATTATTGTAATTGTTAGGTGTTGAAGAGCAAGTTGTGACCCCTTGTACTACTAACCCCTGTGTACAACAAAATGAAACCCTGCCTAGTCCTTCACCATCCTCACCATCCTACCTATGCTTGAGCACATTATTGCAGCCACTGTATCAATCCATTTCATTGAGGATGTCCCTCTTTTCCCTGACCCTCTACTTTACCAAACATGATCATCTTTTTCTCGAGGGAATGGTCCCTTCTGACAACATGACCAAAGTAAGAGAGATGAAGTCTGGCCATTCTCACTTCTAAGGAACATTCTGGCTGTGCTTTTTCCAAAATAGGTTTGTTCTTTCTTCTAGCAGTTCATGGTTCAGTATTCTTCACCAACACCACAGCTCAAATGCATCAATTCTGCTTGTTGTTGTTAGGTGCTATCGAGTCGTTTCTGACTCATAGCGACCCCAGCACAGCAGAACTAAACACTGACTGATCCCACACCAGTTCCATGATCCCTGTTATACTTGAGCCCATTGTTGCAGCCACCATGTCAATCCATATAATTGAAGGCCTTCCTCTCTTTTGTCAACCCTCCACCTTACCAAGCATGGCATCCTTCTCCAGGGAATGGTTCCTTCTGACAACATGACCAAAGCAGGTGAGATGAAGCCTGACCATTCTTGCTTCTAAGGAACATTTTGGCTGCACTTCCACCAGGACAGATCTATTAGTTCTTTTAGCATTCCATGGCACTTTCAGCATTATTCACCAGTACCATAACTCAAAAGCATCCACTCTTCTTTGGTCTTCCTTATTCATTGTCCAGTTCTCACATGCATACGAGGTGATTGAAAATATCATGGCTTGTGTCAAGTGTCCCTTACTTCTCAAGGAGACATCCTTGCTCCTCAGCACTTGAAAGACTTCCTTTGCAGTCAAACTGCCCGGTGCCACACGTCGTCGAATGTCCTGACTGCTGCTTCCATTGGCGTCGATTGTAGAACCAATCAATGTGAATTCTTTGACAACCTCAATCTTTTCTCCATTTGTTGTGATGCT
>NW_006922020.1:2278716-2279430 GCF_000298275.1 Orycteropus afer afer
AACTTCAAGTTGAACTTGCATATGAGCAGTTGATGGCCTGTTCCACAATCAGCTCCTGGCCTGGTTTTGGCTGAAGATATTGAGCTTTTCCATCATCTCTTATCACAGATGTAGTCAATCTGATTCCTGTGTATTCCATCTGTTGAAGTCCCTGTGTATATACAGCCACCGTTTGTCTTGTTGAAAAAAGGTGTTTGCAATGAGTAAGTCATTGGTCTTGCAAAATTCTTCCATGTGAGTTCCAGCATTATTTCTGTCACCAAGGCTGAATTATCCAATTACCAGTGATTCTTCTTTGTTTCTATTTTTTTGCATTACAGTCATCAGTGATAATTAACACATGCTGATTGCACATTTGGTCAATTTCAGACTGCAGAAGTTGATAAAATTCTTTAATTTCCTCATCTTTGTGTTTGGTGGTTGGTGCATAAATTATAATATTAGTAGTATTAATGGGTCTTCCTTGTAGGTGTATGGATATTATCCTATCATTGACAGCATTGTACTTCAGGACAGATCTTGAAACATCCTTTGTGATAATAAATACCACACCATTTCTCTTCAAACTGTCATTCACAGTATAATAGATCATATGGTTGCCTGATTCAAAATGGCTAAAACCAGTCCATTTCAGCTCACTAATGTCCAGAAAAGGAGCTCTGGTAGCATAGGGCCTAAGGCACTTGACTGCTAACCAGAAGGCTGGTGGTTCAA
>NW_006922020.1:2279625-2281397 GCF_000298275.1 Orycteropus afer afer
TGCAGCTGTTTTTCCTCAATTTGAGTGGTGCCATGCCAGCAAATGGAGGTCTCAAAAGCTTTACCTTATCCATATGAGTAAGACTGGTTTTACTCTGATGATGCAGCTCTTTCCCAGTCTTATTTTGAGACCCTTCTAACCTAAGTGACTCATTCTCCTCCTCTGTATTGGACAACATTTCCCGACTATTCATAAAGTTGCACAGTAATGCATCAGACAGTGTTTCTTTGATGTTCATAAGGTTTTCCCTGGCCAATTCTTTGAGAAGTGGATGACCTCCCCCTTCTTCCTAGTCTATCTTAGTCTGTAAGCCAGACTGATACCTGTGCACCATGTGCACCCTGCTGGGTTTGAAACACCAGTGGCACAGCCTCAAGACTCACAGCAACACACCACCACAGTAGGACAAATTCACAGACAAGTTTGTCTCCCTTAGCTGTTGGAAAACTCTCCAACCACCCTTACCTGGATCCCTGCGGCTGACTCCTTGCTCTGTCCCAGACCCTGGGCCTTTTCCTCTCCTTTCTCCCGCTTTCCTGCCTTGCCGCTTTAGGGCATGGCCTGGGTTCCCTCTCCTCACCTGCATTCCTGCAGCTGACTCCTCCCAATTCTTCTGCAGTCTTCTTTATTCATTGTCCAGGTCTCACATGCATACAAGTCTATTGAAAATGCCACAGCTTGAGTTAGGTACACTTTAGTCTTCAAAGTGACATCTTTGTTCTTTAACACTTAGAAAAAGCCTTTTGCAGCAGATTTGCTGAGCGCAATGTCACTTGATTTCTTGATTGCTGTTTACATGGATGTTGACTGTGGATTCAAGTAAAATGAAACCCTTTTCAACTTCAATCTTTTCTCCATTTTTCATGATATTGCTTATTGGTCCATTTGTGGGGATTTTTATTTTCTTTGTGTTGAAGTGTAATCCATACAGAAGGCTATGGTCCTTGGTATTCATCATTAAGTGCTTCAAGTCTTACTCACTTTCAGCAAGAAAAGTTGTGACATCTTCATATCACAGGTAATTAATGAGTTTTCCTCCTATCCTGATGTCATATTGTTTAGGTAGTGCAATTTTTTGGATTACTTGCTCAGCATACAGATTGAATAAGTATGTTGAAAGAATACTGCCCTGATGCACACCATTCCTGATTTTAAATCATACAATATCCACCTACCCAGTTCCAATGACTGTCTCTTGGTCATGTACAGGTTTCTCATGAGCAACAATGAACTGTTCTGGAATTCCAGTACTTCACAATGTTGTCCATAATTTTTTATGATCCATACAAATGCCTTCACGTAGTCAATAATGGGAATTTCAATGAAGGAATTGGCAAAGAACGAGGTTCCAGGAATTGACAGAATACCCATTGAGATAATTCAACAAATGGTTGCCCCACTGGAGGCACTCACTCTGCCATGCCAATAGATTTGGAAGAGAGCTACCTGGCCAACTGACTGGAAGAAATCCATATTTGTACCCATTCTAAAGAAAGGTGATCCCATAGAATGTGGAAATTATCAAAAAATATCATTAATATGGCATGCAAGTAAGATCTTACTGAAGATAATTCAAAAATGGTTGCAGCAGTATACTGACAGTGAACTTCCAGAAATGCAAGTTGGATTCAGAAGAGGACATGGAACAAGGGATATTGTAGCTGCTGTCAGATGGATCTTGGCTCAAGGCAAAGAATACCAGAAAGATGTTTACTTGTGTTTTGTTGACTATGCAAAGGCATTTGATTGTGTGGATCATGACAAATTATGGA
>NW_006922020.1:2281735-2283565 GCF_000298275.1 Orycteropus afer afer
AAATGGAGAAAAGATTGAGGTTGTCAAAGAATTCACATTGATTATTTCTACAATTGAGGCCAATGGAAGCAGAAGTCAGGACATTTGACGACGTGTAGCACTGGGCAGTTTGACTGCAAAGGAAGTCTTTCAAGTGCTGAGGAGCAAGGATGTCTCCTTGAGAACTAAGGGACACCTGACACAAGCCATGATATTTTCAATCGCCTCGTATGCATGTGAGAACTGGACAATGAATAAGGAAGACCGAAGAAGAATGGATGCTTTTGAGTTATGGTGCTGGTGAATAATGCTGAAAGTGCCATGGAATGCTAAAAGAACTAACAGATCTGTCCTGGTGGAAGTGCAGCCAAAATGTTCCTTAGAAGCAAGAATGGTCAGGCTTCATCTCACCTGCTTTGGTCATGTTGTCAAAAGGGACCATTCCCTGGAGAAGGATGCCATGCTTGATAAGGTGGAGGGTCGATGAAAGAGGGGAAGGCCTTCAATTATATGGATTGACATGGTGGCTGTGACAATGGGCTCAAGTATAACAGGGATCATGGAACTGGTGTGGGATCAGTTGGTGTTTCATTCTGCTGTGCATGGTGTCGCTATGAGTCAGAAATGACTCAACAGCACCTAACAACAACAGTCAATGAAACAAAGGCAGACATCTTTCAGGTGTTCCTTGCTTTCAGCCAAGATTCATCTTACATCAGCAATCATATCTCTCATTCCACATCCTCTTCTAAATCTGGCTTGAATTTCTAGCAGTTCCCTATTGATGTATTGCTGCAATCAATTTTAAATTGCTTTCAGCAAAAGTTTGGCTGTTAACTGAAAGGTTATTGATTCAAATCCACCAGCTCCTCTGTGGAGGAAAGATTATGGGTTTCTGCTTCTGTAAAAGTTTACAGCTCTGAAAACCCAACGGGGGATAATATGAATCAGAATTGACTCAATAGCAGTGAGTTTGGTTTTGTTTTATGAAATTAATGATGCTATTTGGTGATTTCTGCATTCTGTTGGATCACCTTTCTTTGGAATGGGCACAAATTTTGATCTCTTCCAGTTGATTGGTCAAGTAGCTGACTTCCAAAGTTCTTGGCATGAAGAAGTGAAGGCTTCCAGTGTTGCATACATTTGATGAAACATCTCAATGGGTATTTTGTGAATTCCTGGAGCCTTGTTTTTCACAAATTCCTATAAGTGCAGCTTGGACTTCTTACTTCAACACCATTGACTCTTGATCATATACTACCTCCTGAAATGGTTGAATATCAATCAATTCTTTTTGTATAGTTACTTTGTTAATTCCTTCCTTCATCTTTGGAAGCCTGCTGCATCATTCAATATTTTGTCCATTGAATTCTTCAATATTCCATCTCAACCCTTGAATTTTTCTTCAGTTCTTTCAGCTTGAGTAATGCTAAGCATATTCTTCCCTTTTGGTTTTCTAACTCCAGTTTTTTTTTGTTTTTTTTTTTTTTTACATTTTATCATAGTACATTACTTTGTCTTCTCCAGCCAGTCTTTGAAATCTTCTATTCCACACTTTTACTTCATCATTTATTCCATTTACTTTTACTACTGTCCATTCAAGAGCAAGGTTTATAGTCTCTTCTGACATCTTTTCTTTCTTTCCTGTCTTTTAAACAACCTCTTGTTTTCTTCATGTATGCTGCTCTTAATGTCATCCCGTAACTCATCTGGTCTTTGGTCATAGGTGTTCAGTGTATCAAATATATTCTCCAGATGGTCTCTGAATTCAGGTGGGATATGTTGTTGTTGGTGTTGTTAAGTGCCATCGAGTCGTTTCTGACTCATAGCGACCCCATGCACAGCAGAACG
>NW_006922020.1:2285091-2297715 GCF_000298275.1 Orycteropus afer afer
AATTTTTTCTTCAGTTCTTTCAGTTTGAGAAATGCCGAGTGTGTTCTTCCTTTTTGGTTTTCAGACTCTAGGTTTTTGTACATTTCATTATAGTAATTGGCTTTGTCTATTCAACAGGTGGGATATACTTACAGTCATATTTTGCCTTTCTTGAATTTGTTTTGTTTTTCTTCACCTTCAACTTAAACTTGTATACAAGCAATTGATTTATTCCACATTTGGCTCTGGCCTTGCTCTGACTGATGTTATTAAGCTTCTCCATCATCATTTTTTCACAGATGTAGCAGAACCAGTGGTTCAACTGTATTCTCATTCCAAATGTCACAGGCTTGGGAAGGATTCTGAGGTTCTGAAAATAAATACCCCACATGGAAGGGAAGGTGGGAGTGAGAGGAAGTAGAGGTTGAGTGCCAGGGTGAAAAACAGAGATGAAATACCAACACTCAGAGAGGGAGAGAGATTTAGAGTGAGAGTGAACTCTAGAGCAAATTTAATCCTGGACTAGACTCCACAGAAGTCCCTCTGTGAAGGAAGTGGCCTAGGTTTCCTCACCTGTAAAATGTATGCATTAGACTGGGTAGGTCAAAGGTTGTAAACTGGTTCCTGTGGGATGTATCTAGCTTGTGGATATGTTCTTTAAATGTTAATTCTTCCAGTGCTTAAAAGTTGAGATATTTTGTAAAAAACAAAAAGCAAAACAAAACAAAAAACTTGTATTCCTATTTCTCTTGACTCTTTGGGAGGTCTGGCCACAGTGGGCTCATCCCTACCACTCCTGCCTGTCTTTCAGCTCTGAGCTGAGCACCAGTTGCCTTTGGCATCATGTTTGCTTTGTTTTTTCTCTTATGCCAGAACATGTCAACCTCTGGCCTCTGGAAGATTCCAGATGGTGACTCCCAGGCCAAACTCTGTTCTGCCCTGAGAGTCTATGACTTTCAAAGCTCCAATGTCACCTCCTCAGAGATGACACCACCTAACTCATTCCCTCTTCATCCCATTTTCAGGAGTCAGCTATCCAACAAACAAGGAAACAGTACAATTTCCTGCTGCCCTGGGGTCAGACTTCACAGGAGCAGAATGGCTGGTGGAGGACCCATCCCTGCCATCCCACTGGCCATTAAGGGCATCGAAGAGTCTCCTGACATCAGGGAAGGATTAATTTCCAATAAAAGGCTGGCTTACAGAAATCAGAATGTTGCTTCCTGTTCTTCACAAGTGGCTGGCCCAGATATATCCTCCTGATGAAGGTGGGGGGTACTAGTGGCCCTAGTATGACTTGCTCCTCAGGCTGGGCTGGGATTCAGGGAGTCAGCAGAGGGAGTTAGGGGAATTACCAATGCTGGAGTTGAAAACATATCCTAGAAAGAACTGGCATGCAATACAGTGAACCCACAACACCATCCTCCCTTTCAGGCAATTAAAATGGGCAAAGTATCCGCCCTGTGACTTCCATATGCCCTTAAATACAACTTAGAACAGCCATGGCACACAGTATGTCTTTCATCATCATGGCAGCTGAAGAAGACTGGTCAGGGGATTTGGGTTATTCTGGTTTTATAACAATTGGCTGGCTCGCTCGCTCTCTCTTTTTTTTTTTTTCTCTTTCCTCCCCCCAGTACTGTGCTAAGCACTTTCTACACATTCTACATGTTATCTCATTTAATCTTCACCAAAACCCAGGCAGCAGGCTCATGAGTTAGTCCCATTTTCCCATAGAGAGATTGAAACTCCAAGAAGTTCAGAAATTTTTAGGAAAAGGAAAGGGTAGAGAAGAAGTGAGAGGAGGTGAGGCCAAGAAGATGTAACTTGTCTCCAACTTCTGATGGAACTTTAAGATAGTCATTTCCTCTTTTAGGTCTCAGTATCCCATCTAAAATAATGGCAGGATGTGGGGAGAGAGGAGGTTTGGACCAGGTGGTCATAAGCAACATCATGCTTAGATCTGAGTCTATCTCCAGGAGAAAACAGGGTTGAAGGTCTTCCCTGGGGGGAGGAGGTAAACTGGGACCCCTTTTAGAGGAGGTCACCTTCATAGTCTGCACCTGAAACAGGTGCATAGCATCTAGGGGTGCATAGAGTGGCTTCTAAGGGATGATGAGTTTCAAAGGAACTGCATGTGGTACAGGGGCTTAATGCCCTTAGAGTCCAGCCCTCTTAACAAAGCATGAGGACAGCGTATTGGAGCCCCCTCCCCATCCTAGAAAATCATGCCCTCCCTAATGCCTGTCTGCAGCTCAAATGAAGTCTTCTATCTCTCTCAGTCCAGCACTGTTTCAGGAAATAAAGACAGATGGAAAGATAGCTCTTCAAGATAGCTTGAGATAAGAGATTCAGATGTCCTTTGAGCATTCTCAGGGGCCAGAGGAACTGCCCTACTAGGGGTACTTTGGAGCCACTGAACTCTAGAGAGACTTAATGCTATGTATACATGAGGGCTGGGCACACTGTCCCTGTGGTAAGGAGCTGGTAGAAACTCAGTCCCCTCTCCCAGGTCTTTTTTTCAGCCCTGGCTACTTCCTGGGACCCAACCACTGTGGCAGCTCCTTGAAGTACTTCTTCAGGCCCTCTACCCTACCCCAGCTCCACACTAGCAGGGTTCTCATCTCCAGACTAAATATCCCAAGTTCCTCCAACTGGGCCCTGCATGACCCCGCTTTCCTTCTCTGAATTCCCCTGTGAATGTGAGAATCACAGATCCCTGTGCCGTCTGGTGCCAGATTTCATGCTAAATATAAAAATGTAATTTATATTAGGAACCACTCCCCTCCTGCCAATAACTGGGAATTTCTTCAGGTGGGGCCCTAACTCATTCATCTTTGTGTATCCAGTGCCCAGTGATGACTTGACTCTCTTAAATGAAACCAAATGGGATAGTTCATTGTGGATAAGCTAATGCCTTTCTCTGGGTCTCAGTTTTCCCTTCTGTAAAATCGATAATAACACCTGCCTCACCAGGTATTATGAGGATGCAGTGAGGAGAGGAGTGTGAACTCTGCTCAGTGCCGATACATGGGAGGGACTGCTGCTGAGACAGGTGCAGGGGCTGGACACAGCATCTGTCCAGAGCCTCCGGTCTGATTGTCACTCCACCTACTTCCAAACACCTCCACCTGATCATTTGCTGCCATGTCCATTCTAAGCTTTCCAGCAGCACTTTACCATTGCATCCTCACAACCCATAGCAGGGCTGAGATAAAGGTCATGAATGATGTGTTTAAAATGCAAAACTGACCAGTTGTCCAGTTGTGTAAAGCTGCCAATGACTCCCCACCCCCACTGTTCCTGAAGCAAATAACCAAATATTTATGGTGCCTTCAAGGCCCCTTGAGGCCCAGCTCTGAGCTCTGCTCCATCTGGCCCCACCCACATTGATCCAGATACCAAAACTGACATGCAGAGAGGTGGAGAGACTCACCAAGGCCCCTTGGTCTGAGATGGCAGGTTCGTGGGGGCCAGTCCTCTAGGACTTTGACAGCACAGGACTTTCATTCAGGAACACCCATCTTCTAGGCATAAGTGCCCACTTGTTTGACCATTTAACATTAGGCAAGGGCTGTTGCCACCCCTGTGTTTAGATTTGACGATTGTACACCATGCAGGGAGCACGTAAAATACTGATATTGATCATAATGAATGGTGGGCCCATCCATACAAACACCTCCTGATCAATTCGTTTCCCAGCACTGCCTCCATCCCTGTAGCCCCTGTGCCTCCTCATTTGTTTTCCTCCCAATAGCTATGAAGCTATTGATTCAGAAAGAACTGGTGAGAGGTGGCCAGAAGCTCTGATCTGTCATGGTTACATTCAGTAAGAAGTGAGAACCTTTGAAGGGGATTAGTCATTCATAAGCACTGTGATTTGGGTACCAGGCCTGTGGCCTACAGATGCTCCCCAGGCTCCTCATTAAAGAGGTAATTGGGTTAGTTTGACATTGTAGCTCATGTGTCTGCCATGCCCTTTTCTGGGTCCTTAGAGGCATTTAGATGCTGACACGTGGTTACCGCTGAGTATCAGTGTCCCAGAACAGATGTCTGAGTGGTCGTGGAGACTGAGATGCCCACAGAGCCCAGCTCACTCTGTGAGCAACTTGGTTGATCCACCAGAGTCACAGGCACCTGGGTGTTCCCTGCCTTCCCCAGTATTGCCTTGAGCCCTGCCTGCAGTAGGAGCTCTGGGCACTGCGGGGCTGCATCATCCAGGCACTGATGAGCTGGGACTTTGGGCCACATCTCCCTCCCCCTCTCATAGTGATTATGTGACTGGGGGAGCCCTTAGCACTGAGTTAGGGGAATATTATTATTAGCTGGAGTTCAGTGCACAACAGTTCATGTATAACAGAACAAAATGCTGCCTGGTCCTGTGCCATCTCCATGATCAGTGCAAGTCAGACTGATTTGGCCTATAGGCTTCTCACTGGCTAATTTTCAGAGGAAGTAGATCACCAGGCCTTTCTTCCTAGCTTGGAAACTCTGCATAATAGCAACATATAAGCTATGGGTTGGTGGTTGCACATGAGGTGTACTGGCCAGGAATTGAACTGAGATCTCCCACATGAAAGGTGAGAATCCTACCACTGAGCCAGGGAATACAAGTACACTAATCAAGGTGTCCACCTTAAGAGGCTCATGGTATGATGAGGAAATGAGCACCTATGTCAACAATTATAATGTAGACTGATAAACTACATGGTAGAGGTGGACCTGGTTTGCATTCTAATAGCACTGAAATGAGGTAACTAAGGGTCAGAAACACATGGACTTGAGACCCAACTCTACTGCTAACCAGCTGTGGGACTTAGAGTCAATTAGTTTGACCTTTAAGCCTCTGCTTTCTTAACTCTCCAGGGGAGATCATGTTAGTATCTGCACCACAGGGCTGTTGGGAGGAACAAAATAGCTGACGCAGTTAAGTGCTTGGTAGGTGCCTGGCACATAACAGCTGCTTACTAAACCTTAGCTCTTAGTTATACATCCAGTGAGAATTCAGTGGTGAAGTAAAGTCAGAGAAAGTCCTTATTGTCAAGAATCCAAGAATCTAGCACAGGAGGAGGGAGCCACTGATTGATTAATCTCACAGCTGGTTACGAATCACAAAGTGACATCAGTTGTGGGAGAGATAGGGCCACAGGGAGCCTGTTACAAACAAGGTTCTGACCTAACTGGTAGGGGATAGATAGTCAGGGAAGGCTCCACTGAGGAGCTGACAGGTGATCTGAGACCTGAAGAATGAATAAGAATTATCCAGGGAGAGGAGGTGGGGAAAGACAATTTTAGATCAAGGAGCAGCATGTGTAGGGCCCCTGTAGTCAAAAAGTCCTAGACACATCCTAGATTCAGAGGGCTGAGTGCTTGGGACAGAGGACTGTGGAGAAGCAGATATTTAGGGGTGTCTGGCAGTGACCAGGCTCAGTATTTCATTGGGAGAAGTGGGAAAGCATTGGTGTGCTCAGGAGGGCACTTCCACACTCTCCTTCTGGCTGTTGTGGGGCATGGATGGAGACCATGGAGGGAGACAGAGCAGAAACAGATAGGAGCCACAGGAACAGCCAGGGCAGAGGTGACTGGGCCCAGGCCTGGCACAGTGCCTTGGAAGATGGGGAGCAGAGAATGGATTCCAGAGACATAGGTAAAATGGACAGAATCGGATGATGGGTTGGATGAGGGAAGAGAGGGAGGAGTCAAGGGGAAGAGAATGTTCTAGAAAGAAAGCCTAGCTCAGCATGAAAGAAGGCTCATGGCTAGAGTAATAGTGTGATGCTGTACACAAAGAGAGTGGCACCAGAAGGGCATCAGTTTTGGGGAACAGGGAGCTCCTGAATATGGATTTGGGCACCTGGGGTTTGTGACTCTGAGACTCACCACGAGATGCAGTTAAGGGCTGAATCCTTCTCTGCTGACCCTGGATGGGAATACCATGAAGGGGTCAGCCACCGTGCCCTTGGGGCTCCATGGACCATCGTAAGATAAGATGGTTTTAGGGTAGAATGGATCCGCTGATGAGGTGTGAGGGGGAGGTCAGTGTGACCCTGCAGGGGTCATTCTGGGCTGAGTCTTAGAGGATGAGGAGGATTCACTGGCAGAGAAGAGGGACACTGAGGCCTAGGCCCAGGTCAGTGCAGGGTCCAGGTGCAGGGAGAATGTGGTGCCATTAGGGATCTGGAAGGCATTCCAGTGGCTGCAACATCATTCCTAGAGGATGAATCAACTTGATGGTACCCAAGAACAATAACAGGGCTGGGGGCAAAAACTTTAAGTGGGCACAAGAGTTCTTTCTGGGGAGATGGAAATATTCTAAAACCTGATTGTGGATAAGGTTGTACAATCCTGCAAATTTACTAAAAAACAGCTAATTTTACACTTAAAACAAGTAAATTTAATGGTATATACATTACATTTCAATATAGCTATGGAAAATGGTATTGAGTGTTTTGTAGAATCACAGGGAGGGTTGGACAGCCAGGCTCAGTGTCTGTGGTACCAGGAGCAACATCCCTAATCATTCTGTAGTGAAGCATGTCAGCATCCTTCACCAAACCCTGTACGAACAGCTTGCTCTGCCTTCACCACTCCCACCAAATGATAAAGGTTACAGCTGGACTGCTGCCCTCTTGTTTCCTGTGGATACCTGCAGACACATTCCAGCCTTGCTGCTACCTTTGCCAGAATAGACTTGGCAAGGAGAGGTTGCTCCTTGTTGCCAGGAGATCCCAGCCCAAAGCTTGGACAGAGGAATTGGGGTCATCTAAGTGGAGGAGTCTCATTACATAGCCTCACCAAAGGTGCAAAGGAAGCAGAGAAAGAACTTCTCTTGCATTTTCGGGCTGTGTTGGAGATATTTCCAAATTACAGGGAAGGGGTTTTTGTTATGAGTAACTACTAACAATGGTAAATGATCATGCCACACTGTGATGGAGGAAATTCAAGGGGAGAGGTCAGCAAATGCACAAGTGCAGAGGCAGAAAAGCCTAGGATATTGGAGGAGACCCTCTGTTTCACTGGAGCAGAAAGACAAGCATGGGAGGTTCTGTTTTTATCCAAAAGGTGCATCATATCATCCATAAAATGAAGGAAGTTGGAGCTGAGCAGGTGGACACATTACTATCTTCACAAAATAGAAATATATGACTAAATGTGTGTGTGTGTATGTGTGGTGAGAGAGAGACAGAGACAGGTAGATAGATGGTAGATAGACAGGCAGATGGATAGAGTGTGTACATATAAAGATGAGGCTTACCTTGTGCTGTTTCCTCTGTCAATTCTGATATCTTGAATTCAGTGACTGTAGCTAAGGATTCTTCCCATGGTACTGCTTCCTGGCATTTTCTGGGCAGTACCAGGGAAAAAGCCTGCAGTCTTCCCTAATCAAGCTGCCTGACTCCCCAGGTGCTGGCAAGGGTAGACTACTCTGCTTCACATGCAGCTCTTTGAGGTGTAAAAATAGATGTCTCCATCTCCCTGTCTTTCCTTAAGCCAGAGAAAAGCAGGGGCAGAACAATTGCCCAGAACTTCCCTCTGGGAGATGTTGGTGTGGGTGGATTTAGCTTGAGGCAACTATGTACAGCTATTTCTGGGATGTCACAGGATGTAAACTTCAACTTCAACTTGCAAATGAGCAATTGATGGTCTCTTCCACAGTGAGCTCCTGGCCTTGCTCTGACTGGTGATGATACTGAACTTCTCCATTGTCTCCTTCCACAGATGTAGTTGATTTGATTCCTGTGTATTCCATCTGATGAGGTCCACATGTATAGTTGCTGTTCATGTTACTAAAAAAAAAAAAAAAAAACATATTTGCAATGAATAAATCATTGGTCTTGTAAAATTCTATCATGCAATCTCTGGTGTCATTTCTATCATCAAGGCCATATTTTTCAACTACAGATGCTTCTTGTTTCCAACTTTCTCATTCCAACCATGAGTAATTGTCAATGCATCTTGACTGCATCTTTGGTCTATTTCAAACTGCACAAGTTGCTAAAAATCTTCACTTTCTCTATCTTGGGGTTTAGTGGTTGGTGCATGAATTTGAATAGCAGTAGTAATAACTGGTCTTCCCTGTAGGCATATGGATATTATCCCATCACCGACAGTATTGTACTTCAGGATAGATCTTGAATTGTTATTTTTGATGATGAATGAGACACCATTGCTCTTTAATTTTTCATTCCTGGCATAGTAGATTGTTTGATTCAAAATGG
Source organism: Orycteropus afer afer (assembly GCF_000298275.1). Taxonomy (NCBI): domain Eukaryota; kingdom Metazoa; phylum Chordata; class Mammalia; order Tubulidentata; family Orycteropodidae; genus Orycteropus; species Orycteropus afer. The sequence continues at coordinate 2,293,290 of NW_006922020.1, forward strand.
ACAATACCAGTCCATTTCAGCTCACTAATGCCTAGGATACTGATCTTCATGTGTCCCATTTCATTTCTGACAACTCCCAATTTTCCTAGATTCATGCTTTGTACATTCCACGTTCCAGTTATTAGTGGATGTTTGCAGCTGTTTCTTCTCATGTTGAGCCACGCCACATAAGCAAATAAAGGTCTCAGAAGCTTTATTCCCTCCATGCTAATAAAGTCAACTCTGCCTTTGAGGAGTTGGCTGTTACCAAGTTATATTTTGAGTGTCTTCCAACCTAAGAGGCTCGTCTTCTGGCACTATAACAGACAACGTTTCACTGCTATTTATATGGTTTTCAGTGGCTAATTTTTCCAGAACTGACCTTGAGTATATCTCATCTGAATTTAGAAGCCATCTGCGGAATAGATTTGACACACCGAATACCTATGACCAAAGACCAGAGGAATTGTGGGATGACATCAAGAACATCATGCATGAAGAAAGCAAAAGGTCATTAAAAGGTCAGGAAAGGAAGAAAAGGCCAAAATGGATGTCAGAAGAGACTTTAAAACTTGCTCTTGAGTGGAGAGTAGCTAAAGCAAATGGAAGAAATGACAAGATAAAAGCGCTGAACAGAAGATTTCAAAGAGCAGTTTGAGAATACAAAGTCAATTATTACAATGAAATGTGCAAAGACCTGGAGTTAGAAAACCAAAAGGGAATAACATGCATGGTATTTCTCAAGCTGAAAGAACTGAGGAAAAAATTCAAGGCTTGAGTTGCAATATTGAAAGATTTGATGGGCAAAATATTAAACAATGCAGGAAGCATCAAAAGTAGATGGGTGGAATACACAGTTACTATACCAAGAAGAATCAGTTGACATTCAAACATTTCAGGAGGTAGCATATGATCAAGAACAAATAGTACTGAAAGAAGTGCAAGTTGCATTGAAGGTATTGGTGGGGGGGGGGAAGCTTTAAGAATTGACAGAATAACCACTGAGATATTTGAACAAACAGATGCAATAGTAGAAACACTTGCTCATTTATGGCAAGAAATTTGGAAGACAGCTACCTGGCCATCCAACAGGAAGAGATCCATATATGTTTGCATTCCTAAGAAAATGATCCAACAGAATGCAAAAATTATTGAACAATATCGTTAATATCACACACAATTAAAATTTTGCAGGAAATAATTAAAAAATGGTTGCAGCAGTACATCTACAGGGAACTGCTGAATTCCAACCTGGATTTAGAAGAGGACATGGCATGAGGGATATCATTGCTGATGTCAGATAGATGTTGGCTGAAAGCAAAGTATCAGAAAGATGTTTACCTCTATTTTATTGACTTTGCAAAAGCATTTGTCTGTGTTGATCATAACAAATTATGGATAACCATGTAAAGATTGGGAATTCTAAAGCACTTAATTGTGCTTATAAGGAAACTGTACATAGACCAAGAGGCTGTCCTTTGAACAAAACAAAGGGATATTGCACAATTTAAAATCAGGAAAGGTGTGCATCAGAGGTGTATTCTTTCACCATACTTATTCAATCTGTATGCTAAGAAAATAATCTTAGAAGGTGGACTATAAAAAGAAGAACACAGCATCAGGTCTGGAGGAAGATTTATTAACAACCTGCAGTATACAGATGACACAATCTTGGTTGCTGAAAGTGAAGAAGACTTGAAGCATTTACTGATGAAGGTCAAAGACTACAGCCTAAAGAAAACAAAAACCCTTACAATTGGACAAATAAGAAGTATCATGATAAATGGAGAAAAGATTGAAGTTGTCAAAGATTTCATTTTACTTAGATCCACAATCAATGCCCATAGATGTAGAAATCAAGAAGTCAAATGATGCATTGTATTGGGCAAATCTGCTGCAAAAGACCTCTTTAAAGTATTAAAGAACAAAGATGTTACTTTGAAATATGTCTGACCCATGCCATGGTATTTTCAGTAGCCTTATATTCATGTGAGAGTTGGACAATGAATAAAGCAGACTACAGAAGAATTGATTAATTTGAGTTGTGGTGTAAGTGAAGAAATTTACTGCTAGAAAATTGGACAAATCTATATTAGAGGAAGTATAGCTGGAACGCTCTTTACAAGCAAGAATGACCAGACTTCATTTCTTGTATTTTGGTCATGTTATCAGAAGGGACCAGTGCCTGGAGAAGGATATCATGCATGGTAAACTAGAGGGTCAGCAAAAAAGAGGAAGCTCCTCAATGAGACAGATTGACGCAGTGGCTGCAACAATGGTCTCAAGCATAGCAATGACTATGGGGATGGCACAGGACTGGACATTTTTTCATTCTGTTATACAAAGGGTCTCTATGACTTGACAACATCTAACAAGAACAACAACTGAGGACACAACTCCCACTCCTTCGTCCCTTCATTTTCCTGATATTAATTAAGTACATACTATGCCTCAAACTGGGAACTCTGGTAGCATAGTGTCTAAGGCACTTGACTGCTAACCAGAAGGCTGGCGGTTCAAACCCACCAGCCACTCTTTGGAAGGAAGATGGGGCAATCTACTTCCATAGTGATACTGCTTCAGAAACCCAAGGAGGGGGTCACTATGAGTCAGGTCCAACTCGACAGCAAATAACAACAACAACAATGTCTCAAACTAAAGATCTCTGCTGGTATAGTGAGTAAGGCATTTGGTTGCTCACCAAAGATCAGTGGTTCAAATCCAAAAGCTGCTCCATGGAGGAAGGTAATCTACTTCTAGAATGATTTACAGCCTTTGAAATCCAATGGAGGTTGCTATGAGTCAGAATTGAGGCAGTAGGGTGCCTCAAATTCTCAATATATCTGTCTTCCTCATCACACTCCACCCCTGCATCTTCCTATTTGTCCTACAAAAGTGTTTCCATGAAACATAACTGCTTTAACATCCCACACTGCTGGATGGGAAAGGGGTGCATGTTGTGGAGCTTTGGCTTCTCAAGGGTTCCAGTACAGGGAGCGAGGGTGGAAGGACTGATAAGATTCAGTAGTATGAAGAAGAGGTTGCAATAATGCCTAACAGAAGTCTGATGAAGTTTTCAGAGCCTAGTGGAACCAGTGATTCCTTGCAGAAAGGAATTATGTATACAAATGTGTGTGTGATAGTTAAAATTATGTGTCAAGTTGGCTGGCTTTGAGTGTCTGGGCAGGTGGATGTAGTTATTCCAGATGATAAGACTGGTATTCAGCTCCATGGTGGAATCTAATGGAGCAGCTGAGTAGCTGCCTTAGGGATGTATATAAGAAGAAAGCTTTGAGAAAAGCCTCTGAGCTTTTTGAAATGCTTGGACCCTGCATGTACCCAAGTCTTCATCTTAATGGCCTTCCATATTGTCTGCCAGAAAAAGCCAGGAACTCAGATAGAGGACCAGTCAGCCACAGGGATCCAGGTGAGAAGAGGGAACTCAGGCACACCCAAAGCAGCAGGGCGGGAGAGTGCGAGAAAGGGGATATAAAAGCCAGGAACTCGGACAGAGGAGCAGTCAGCCACAGGGATCCAAGTGGGGAGAGGAACTCAGGCATGCCCAAAGCAGCAGTGCGGGCAAGCAGGCAAAAGGGGATTAAAAGCAAGGAACTCAGAAAGAGGAGCAGTCAGTTGCAGGGATCCAGGTGAAAAGAGGAACTCAGGCATGCCCAAAGCAGCAGGATGGGAGAACGGAAGAAAGGGGACTAAAAGGCCTAGGAATCTGGACAGAGGAGGAGTCAGCCGCAGGGACCCAGGTAAGGGTGGTACGAGAGATTTCCAACAGGGAGACAAACTTATCTATCGGTTTGTCCTACCATGGTGACGTGTTGATGTGAGTTTTGAGGTTGAGCCATTGGTGTTTCAAACCCAGAAGGATGCACATGGTACACAGGTACCATCCCACCTTACAGGCTGAGACAGACTAGGAAGGAGGAAGAGGCCATCCACTCTCAAATAACTGGCCAGGGAAAACCTTATGAATAGCAAAGAAACACTGATACATTACTGTGCAACTTTATGAATAGTCTGGTTAGGTTAGAAGGCTCTCAAAATAGGACTGGAAAAGAGCCGCATCATCTGAGTAACCCAGCCTTACTTTTGTGGATAAGGGAAAGCTTTTGAGACCTCCATTTGCTGATGTGGCACCACTCAAACTGAAGAGAAACAACTGCAGACATCCATTAATCATCGGAACATGGAATGTACGAAGTATGAATCTAGGAAAATTGGAAGTTGTCAAAAATGAAATGGAATGCATACAGATTGATATCCTCAGCATTAGTGAGCTGAAATGGACTGGATTTGGCCATTTTGAATCAGACAACCATGTGATCTACTATGCCAGGAATGACAGTTTGAAGAGGAATGGCATGGCATTCATCATCACAAAAGATGTTTCAAGATCTATCTAAAGTACAGTGCTATCAGTGATAGGATAATATCC
>NW_006922020.1:2299905-2306542 GCF_000298275.1 Orycteropus afer afer
AGAAGAAAAGTTGATGCTTTTGAGTTGTGGTGCTGGCAAAGAATGCTGAAAGTACCATGGACTGCTAAAAGAACTAACAGATCTGTCCTGGAGAAAGTGCACCTGAAATGCTCCTTGGAAGCGAGAATGGCCAGACTTTGTCTCACCTATTTTGGTCATGTTGTCAGAAGGGACCATTCCTTGGAGAACGATGTCATGCTTGGTAGGGTGGAGGGTTGACAAAAGAGGGGAGGCCTTCAATGAGTTGGACTGACACAGTGGCTGTGATGATGGGCTCAAGTATAGCAGGGATCATGGAGCTGGCATGGGATCGGGCAGTGTTTCGTTCTGCTGTGCATGGGATCACTATGAGTTGGAAATGACTCGACGGCACCTAACAACAACAACAACATTGTCTGCCAATCTTGGGATTGTTAATGGGCTCTAACTAGTGGCATGCCATATTGCTTGTTAATCTTGGGACTGTGCCATTTTATTTGTCAAACTTGGGTTTACCAGCCTCACCAGCCAGCAGCTGCCTGAGCTGAGAGACGCCTCCAGCTTCAGTGGCCTGGGAGAAAAAGGCAGAATTGAAGTCATAGGATGAGGGGCTTTCATCCAGTACCTAGAGCTGGCACTTGAACTTGGACTTCTAGCCTCATGAATTGTAAGAGAATAAACCTCTGTTTGTTGAAGCCATACATTTGTGGTATTTTCTGTTAGAGCAGCAGTAGAGGACCAAAACAGTATGTGTGAAGAGTGGTGGCTAGGAAAACAGGAAGAAAATGGTGGATTCTACTTGATAGCTCACTAGAAAAGTGACCAGTCTTCTCAGGGAGTTTGTGAAAGGTTCTCCAGGAGTGGTGAGGATACTTTGTTGGGAACTGGGATTTTGTTAGGCATCAGTAGATGGAACAAGAGTCAAGGAAACGTGATGGATGAATGGATGGGTAGAGAGATGGATGTTTGAATATATGGTAAGAGGAACAGATGTGAGAAAAATTGTGAAGATGAATGAGAAGGAAAAAAAAAAGATAAGGGAATTGATGAATAGATGAATAAGTGGGGGATGAATGGGTGAATGGATAGAGACCTAGATGAACTCATTAGTTAGAGTTATATCCAGATAATACAATTACAGAAATAAAGAATTTGTATTATATTTTAATGGATGGGCATCATGGAAAACAATAACCCTTGCTTTTTCACCATCTCTCCATTCCTATAGTCATTCCATGTAACATTTATTGACATCTGTTCTATTCCAGCTTGTTCCAAAGAAGGGTGATGAAGAGGAACTCACTCTCTGGTGAGAAAGACAAAGTGACTCCGGAACCTCAGGCTGCATGCTGAGGGCCACGAGAGCAGAGTGATCAGAGCACCCTGGGAAGTATGGCAGCATGTTGGAGCGTGTCTCTACCCCTTTTCTGAGCACTGCTCCCCACACTCACTCTACAAGGTATGATATTGCTGGCTGGTTATGTGGTGCATCCCCTTTGACCATAGCTGATTAGCCCAGGGCTGGAACCCTGACATCTTCACAGCTACATTTCACTTTAGTCACACTGAAAGACCATGAATAGTTAGGAGAGTTAAGACTGCGTCTCCATTTTCAGCTACATGCATAATTACAAGTAAACATAGAAAAAGTGTTGGAAGAAAGAGACAAGGGCCTATATGACCCCATGGAAAGAAGAAAAGGAGAAAGATGTCATCTTAATTCCTTTAGTTTCCAATGCCTGGCACCCCTGAGGTCCAGCTGTGCCCTGTTCCCATGACAGGCAGCAGCAGCAAGCATCATTCATACTCCTTCTTCATCAGAACTGACTCTTCACACCACAGAACCTTGACTAAGATGGTAGCAGGGAGAAGGGAGGGACTGAGTCCACTAGGGAAAAGAGTTTAAATATTCAGAGAGGGCTTCACAGGAGATGTGACATTTGAGGGTGGGTTTTGAATGGTGACTAAGAGTTCTTCAGGAGCAGTGGCATCACTAGGGGAGTGTGTATGGGGGGTTCCAGACCACATCGGGTGACACTGTCAGAAGTGGTGACACCAAAACGATTGTCTATAAAATTTTTGTGCAATGTTTCAGCATGAATTTATTGTTTTTTAATAAAATATGCCTGTAGTTAATAATAATAACCAAAATGTTTTTTGGAAGCCCAGATTACATGTATCAATGTACCAATGGGGCTAAAACTCTATATTAATTTACTTTTTGAACTTACTAATGCACTCCAGTCAGAGCTGTCATTATTACTCAATTACAATGACATTTCAAATCACATGGTTTTATCTGCATTCACTACAAGCACACACTTGTTTGTGTCGCTTCCAATATTTTCATCATTGCTGAATTTGGCAAAATTTTTGGTGATATAGCTCTAATATTGTGATAAGTAGCACTTGTAACATAATTTTTTATAATGAAGTAGTAATAAAAGGAAAAGGAAAGAAATAAAAAAAAGCTTTTGCTCAGTTACTAATAATGTTGTAAGTAATAATGTTATAATTCAATTTAGAAAGATTTTTAAAAACAATTTTGTTGTTAGTATTTGTTATGAATTGAAATGTGTCTCCCAAAAGTATGCCAATGTGGCTAGGTCATGATTCTCAGCATTATGTCATTATGCTCCATTTGGTGATTGGATGTAATTATTCTGTGTTCTAAATCCCAACCTCTATGATGTTAATGAGACAGGATGCAATCTACAGGATTAGGTTGTATCTTGAATCAATCTCTTTTGAGATATAAAGGAAGTTAGACAAGCCAGCAAAGATGAGAGTGACCTACTGCCATCAAAAAAGAAGAGCCAGGAGTGGAGTATGTCATTTGGACCCAGGGTCCCTGTGCTAGGAACTTTCTTGACCCAGAGGAAGATCAATACCAAGACACATGGAGATCTCCAAGGAATGACAAGCCCATAGATGCTGAAAGGAGACAAGGACTTTCCTCCAAAACTATAAGCCAGCAGAGAGAGAAAATCTTCACCCAGAGCTAGCAAACTGAATTCAGACTTTTAGCCTGAAACTGTGAGAGAATAAATTTCTCTTTGCTAAAGCCATCTACTTGTGGTATTTCTGTTAGCAACAGTAACTCAAAAACCAAACTCATTGCCATCAAGTGGATTCTGACTCATAGCATCCCCCATTGGGTTTCCAAGGCTGTAAATATTTATAGAAGCAGACTGCCCCATCTTTCTTCCATGGGGCAGCTGGTGGGTTGGAAGTACTGACCTTTTGGTTAGCGGCCAAATGCCACTACACCACTGCAACACCAGAGCTCCTTATAGCAACTGGAGATAGCTAAAGCAGTATTCATATAATCTAAGAAATACTACATTTAAACAATTCATAGGTATATTTATCACATATTATTCTGTTATTAAAATTGATAATAAACATCACTAAGGATTCTGTATCGTCTAGTATGAGAGGAGGTCCATAGGGTGTGGTGTGACATCAGGGGTTACCACAGTGGGTAACACCAACACTAGTGACATCACTGTCCAAGTGGAGGAGGAATAGCATTACATTTCAAACAAAAAAAAAACTGTATGGGCAAAAGTGTTAAGGAAGAAAGTTCAGGGCAGATTTGTGAAATAGAGAGAACATTCCAGTGGTTGCAATATAACTTGCATTGAGAGTTTAGGTAGTTGGGAAAGAGAAGAAAATGCAACATTTTTGAAACTTACCAAGTACCAAGGTCTCCATGAGGTGCTTTTCATACATTACCTCATTTTGCCCTCACACCTGCCCCATAGGTCAGGCAGTATTATCCCCATTTTACAGCCAAGGACACTGAGACTCTAAGGGACTAATGAAGAACGGTAAGTAAGGAGTACAGGCAGGATTTAAACAAAGGCCCTCCAGGCTCAAATACTGTGCCTTCTCCATGAAACCACTCATCATCTTCTACAAGTCAAGGAAGATGGGTTGAGGCTAGTTTATGAGAGGTCCAGCCATGCCCTCTCTACCAAAAACTCTGTGACTCTAGGACAAACTGCCCCTTACAGGAGAAGCCCCTGGCTGGTGGCCCAAGGTTTGGCTCTTCCTTTTCCATAGATGTCAGGATGAAGAGCTACAAATGCACATAGTTGCCAAGACATTGCCTGGCTTATTGATGGATGCCATTAGGTTCAGAAACAAAGTGAGTTGCAAACGCCCAATCAAATGCAGTAGCCTGATAGAAGGGAGAGAGAGGGTGTTGTTTTTATTGGGAGTGAGCCAAATGATAGCAGGTGTTTTTAGTTGTGAGCCATCAGTGTAAGAGGTCTTGCAAGCTAGACAGGAGATTGGCCACTCCTGTTATGGTCATAGAGAATCCAGAGAGAAATGAGGGGAAAGAGAGGAGAAAATGATGTGAAAGAAAATAAGATAGAAGTGAGAGGAGGAGAAGGAGAGGAAGGGAAAAATAGAGGAAGAGAATTAGAGAAGCGAGGAGGGGAAAGCTGTGACAGAAGCAGAAATGACTGCAAAGAGGGGATGAGATGAGAAGGAGAAGAGAAGAGGAGGGAGGAGGGGAAAGAGGAGGCGGAAACAGAAGGAAGGAGGCTGGGGAACAGAAGAGGAGAGTGACTACAGAAGAGAAGAAAGGGAGCTACAGGAGAGAAGAGGAAAAAGGAATAGAGGGGCAGAGGGGAGAGAAGAGGGAGGAGACAGGTAGAGGGATGAAAATGAGGAAAGGAGAAAAGAGACAGAGCAAAGGCAGAGATAATAAAATACAGAAAGGAAGAAGTGAAGAACCAGGGATTACCATGGGAGGGGCAGGAGAAAGATATGGCAGGAGAGAGTGGAGAGAAAGGGAGGGAAGAAACTGCAGGAAAGAGGAAGGAGAGAAGGAGGGGCGGCTATTACAGCCAGTGTCCAAGGGCTCAGCCCAGCTGAGCTTTTTGAAACAGTGATGCCCTCAGCATGTCCAAGATAAAACACCACACAACTTTCAAGCCATGCTCACCAGCTGGCCCAGCAACAAGGGACACAAGCAGACTCCATGGTCCAATTAATCAGTTGTTGTTAACTTGATTCCCACTTAGGCAACTCCATGTGTACAGAGAAGAACTGTGTCCATAGGATTTTCGTGGCTGTGACCTTCAAAATCAGAGCTCCAGGCCTTTCTTCTGAGCTGCTTCTGGGTGGATCTGAACCACCAATTGCTTCATGATTGTGCCACTCAAGGACTCTTATGGGCCAATGACTGCTTGTTAAATGGCTCACAATGGCAGCAATATCAAGTTTCCCCACCCCCAGCTCAGCCTGACTTAGGACCTGCTGGAGTCAATTCCACTGCAGCCCCATCCTTCCACCCAAGGGCAATCTGTGGGGACTGGACTAAGATGCACATTTCAAGATGTGTATGGTGGGGAGGTACTTGGCTGTGCATTTATATTTGAATTATAGGACTATATCTGCCACTGCTTTGCTGTGTAATCTAAACTTCTCTGGACCAATTTCCTTCTTTGTAAACAGAGAGCCAGTATTGTGTTCCCTTTCTACTCTCTGATTCTTTGGCTTGCTGATAAAAATAAGTGAAGAATTTAATCAGCACTTATAATGTGCCAGGTGCAGCCCTAAACCATTTATGGGCTTTTTTTTTCTTCTCATTTAATTCTCACAACTCTATTTCAGGCATGCCCAAAGCAGCAGGGCAGGAGAATGGGAGAAAAGGGATTAAAAAGCCAGGAACCCGCACAGAGGAGCAGTCATCTGCAGGGATCCAGATGAGGAGAGGGAGCTAAGTCATGCCCAAAGCAGCAGGGCAGGAGAGCGGGGAAAGGGGATTAAAATGCTCAGGAATCTGGACAGAGGAGGAGTCAGTCACAGGGACCCAGGTAAGGGTGGTACGAGAGGTTTCCAACAGGTTTGTCCTACCATGGTGACGTGTTGATGTGAGTTTTGAGGCTGAGCCACTGGTGTTTCAAACCCAGTGGGATGCACATGATGCACAGGTATCAGCCCAGCTTACAGACTGAGACAGACTAGGAAGAAGGAAGAGACCATCCACTTCTCAAAGAATTGGCCAGGGAAAACCTTGTGCATAGCAAAGAAACACTGTTTGATACATTACCGTGAAACTTTATGAATAGTTCAGTTAGGTTAGAAGGCTCTCAAAATAGGACTGGGAAAGAGCTGCATCATCTGAGTAAAACCAGCCTTACTCCTATGAATAAGGTAAAGCTTTTGAGACCTCCGTTTGTTGATGTGGCACCACTCAAACTGAAGAGAAACAGCTGCAGACATCCATTAATCATTGGAACATGGAATGTATGAAGTATGAGTCTAGGAAAATTGGAAATTGTCAAAAATGAAACTGAATGCATAAAGATCAATATCCTCAGCATTACTGAGCTGAAATGGACAGGTTTTGGCCATTTTGAAATAGAAAACCATGTGATCTACTATGCTGGGAATGACAGTTTGAAGAGGAATGGCATGGCATTCATCATCACAAAGGATGTTTCAAGATCTGTCTTAAGTACAATGCTGTGAGTGACAGGATAATATCCATATGCCTACAAGGAAGACCCGTTAATATGACTATTATTCAAATTTATGCTCCAACCACCAAAGCCAAAGATGAGGAAATTGAAGATTTTTACCAACTTCTACTGTCTGAAATTGACTAAACATGCAATCAAGGTGTGTTAATTATCAC
>NW_006922020.1:2308582-2353476 GCF_000298275.1 Orycteropus afer afer
TCTCACATATTTTGGTCATGTTGTCAGAAGGGACTATTCCCTGGAGAAGGATGTCATGCTTGGTAGGGTGGAGGGTCGATGAAAGAGGGGGAGGCCTTCAACGAGATGGATTGACACAGTAGCTGCGATGATGGGCTCAAGTATAGCAGGGATTGTGGGGCTGGCGCGGGATCAGGCAGTGTTTCGTTCTGCTGTGCGTGGGATCGCTATGAGTCGGAGACAACTCAACGGCACCCAACCACACAACAATAACTCCTTCAGTTATTGTTCAAAATTTTTACATAAGGGAACTGAAGATCTCAGAAATGAAGCGTCTGCCCAAAGGTCACACATCAGATACTTAATAGCAAAGCAGTCTTTAACACTTTCTGCTGGACTAGGAACCCTATACTGGCAGAAATCTACTGTCTGGCTTGCTGCTGTGTCCTCAAATCCCAGAACAGCAAAGGAGATGTCCCATCAAATAGTGTTGAATGAAAACATGGGCCTAACAGAAGAACTAGATGGTGCCCAGCTACCACTGCCAACCACTCATTGGGGGATCTATGCAGGAGATACTGGATAGAGTGGGAGAACAATGTGGAACAAAACTCAAAATCATTTTAAAAAGGGGGGGGGTAGGTTTGCTGGTCTGATAGAGCCTGGTTGAACCACTGAGACTATGGCCCCTAGCTGCCCTTCAGGTCTGGAATTGAACCCACTCTTGTGGCTTCCAGCCAAACAAGAGACAGGCATATATGATCTGAACATTTGCATTAGGTATACTCTCCTTAGAGAGATCAGTCATGGGAGAATAGAAGGGCTATGTATGCAGAGGGAGACAGCTCAGGGGGCAGGAGTTCATAGGAGGGAAGGACACAGGGAAGAGGTAACTATGAGGAGGAAGTGAGAGGGGAGCTTTTGCATTGTGGTAAATTGCAGGCAATGTCATGAAACTAAGTGTATGTGAACTGCTGTATGGGAAATGCATTTGCTCTGTAAACTTTCACCCCAATCACAATAAAAATTTAAAAAATAAAACAAAAACAAAAACATGGGCTTAAGTTTCTCTGAGATCAGCGTTCAACCTGAAGCTAGAAACCACACCACTAATTTGAATCAAGAAAATTTAATATAAAAATGATTACTATGTATCATGCCAGTCATTGTTGAGTCAGTTCTAACTCATGGTGACCTGCATATGTGCCAGAATAGGACTGTGTTCCACAGAATTTTCTATGGCTGACTTTCCACCTAAGATACCTCTGGGTGCACTTGAACTGCCACCATTTTGGTTAGCAGCCAAGTAAGTTAAACATTTGCACCACTAGGGAAGCCGATTAACATGTAAAGAGTGATTAAATATTAATAAGGGTAGACTAGGACTCTGTGGATTTCAAGAACTGAAAATACAAGTAGCATCTACTACCTCTAGTGCTGAGAGAAAGTGAATAAGGAAGCAACTATGAATGTAGACGAGGTCCACCACCACCAAGGCTGAGATTTACATTTCATCGGAAAGGGTGTGGCTGCCATAGGAACACACAACATGCCAGTGGCAAAGGAATTATTAGAAGGTGCAGACTGCAGGTTTTCTGTGGGATTACCCAGGTAGGAGGATGAAAAAGTTATGAGAGAATGCATGAAGACCTGAGAAAATTTTCTAGTGGGATGCCAGAGAAGTATGTTGGATAATGGACATTATTGGTCATCCCACACACTGCAGGCAGTCACACAGAAGGTGGGAGAAATGCATGCTCTCCACGAAGAAAAGCCCTTGCCCTTTCTATACACAACAGTGCTGCTCCAGTGTCATGTGTTGAAAAAGATTAAGATTGTACCAGCTGGCAAACGAGAAATGTTTACAGTATCCAACTCCAGTATAAAAACACACAGCATAAAAGGGTGGATTTTGAGCTGAGAAGCAATCGATTTCTGGCTTAGTTGTACCCCTTTGGCTGCTCAACTTCTATATGAACCCTACTATATATGTTTGAACTTCCACACAAAAATAAAACAACTCTACATTTCCATTTAACAAGATGCAGCTATCTCTCTGTATTAAATATTTGTGCATTCTTTAATACAGAGCCTCATTCTTTCCAGAGGTTATCTCCCAACTGGTATCATAACTGAGTCTTCAGTAAGCTATTTCACCTTTATATTATGCTAGATGGTTCTGGGTGATCAGCTGGGTGGAAACACCAGATAATTCCACAGGCATGAGCTCACTTCTTCCTGTAGAATGAGTTCCTTGAACAGAAACAATGCTGTGTGGAGCCATGATGGTGGATTAGGCATTCTGTGAGTTCAAGAATAGTAGTGCTCAAAGAAATATTATGATCACGAGAAGAAAATTTATATCCTCAATACATGTCAGTGGTAGTGATCCAGGTAAGGGGAGGGAACGCAGACCACGCCCCAAAGTGGTAAGGAGGGAAAGCCAGGGAAAGGAGAGAAAAAGGCCAGGGGGACCAGGACAGAGCAAGAGGCAGTGGCAGTGATCCAGGTGAGGGGAGGGAACCCAGGCCATGTCTCACTAGCAGTAAGGTGGGAAAGTGGGAGAAAAGAGAGAAAAAGGCCAGGGGGACTGGAAACAGAGAGAGAAGGCAGCAGCAGAGATCCAGGTAAGGGGAGGTTGGGGGGGTTTTGAACAGCTAATGGAGACAAACTTGTCTGTTGGTTGGTCCTACTGTGGTGATGTGTTGCTGTGAGTTTTGAGGCTGAGACACTGGTGTTTCAAACACAGCTGGATGCACATGGTGCACAGATATCAGCACGGCTTGCAGACTGAGACAGACTAGGAAGAAGGAAGAGGCCATTCACTTCTCAAAGAATTGGCCAGGGAAAACCTTATGAATAGCAGAGAAATAGTGTCTGATACATTACTGCTCAACTTTATGAATAGCTCAGAAACATTGTCCAATACAGAGCAGGGTGAATCACTTAGGTTAGAAGCGTCTCAAAATATGACTGGGATAGAGCTGCATCATCAGAGTAAAACCAGCCTTACTCATATGGATAAGGTAAAGCTTTTGAGACCTCCATTTGCTAACATGGCATGACTCAAATTGAGGAGAAACAGCTGCAAACATCCATTAATAATCGGAACATGGAATGTACAAAGTATGAATCTAGGAAAATTGGAAATTGTCAAAAGTGAATAGGAACACATAAAGATTGACATCCTAGGCATTAGTGAGCTGAAATGAACTGTTTTTGGCCACTTTGAATCAGATAACCATATGATCTATTACGCAGGGAACGACAATTTGAAGAGCAATGGCATGGCATTCATCATCACAAAGGATGTTTTAAGATCTATCTTGCAGTACAATGCTGTCAGTGGTAGGATAATATCTATATGCCTACAAGGAAGACCAGTTACTACGACTATTATTCAAATTTATGCACCAACCGCTAAAGCCAAAGATAATGAAATAGAAGATTTTTATTAACTTCTGCAGTCTGAAATTGACCGAACATGCAATCAGGATGTGTTAATTATCACTGGTGACTGGAATGCAAAAGTTGGAAACAAAAGAGAATCACCAGTAGTTGGAAAGTTTGGCCTTGGTGACAGAAATAATGCTGGAACTCACATGGTAGAATTTTACAAGACCAATGACTTGTTCATTGTAAATACCTCTTTTCAACAACACAAATGGCAGTTGTACATGTGGACTTCCCCAGATGGAACACACAGGAATCCAATTGACTACATCTGTGGTAAGAGATGATGGAAAAGCTCAATATCTTCAGCCAAAACCAGGCCAGGCGCTGATTGTGGAACAAACCATCAACTGCTCATATGCAAGTTCAATTTAGTTAAAGACAATTAAAACAAATCCAAGAGAGCCAAAATATGATTTTGAATATACCCTTCCTTAATTTAGAGACCATCTAAAGAATAGATTTGATGCATTGAACACCAATGACTGAAAACCAGAAGAATTGTAGGAGGATATCAAGAACATTATCCATGAAGAAAGCAAGAGATCACTAAAAAGATGAGAAAAGAAAAGAAGACCAAAATGGATGATAGAAGAGACTCTGAAATTTGCCCTTGAGCAGAGAGTAGCTAAAGCCAATGGAAGAAATGACAAGATAAAAGAGCTGAACAGAAGATTTCAAAGAGCAGCTCGAGCAGACCATTACTATAATGAAATGTGCAAAGACCTGGAGTTTGAAAACTAAAAGGGAAGAACACACTTGGCATTATGCAAGCTGAAAGAACTGAGGAAAAAATTCAAGTCTCAAGTTGCAATACTGAAAGATTCTGTGGGCAAAATATTGAATGATGCAGGAAACATAAAAGAAGACGGAAGGAATGCACAGAGTCACTGTACCAAGAACTGGTCAATCTTCATCCATTTCAGGAGGTGGCATATGATCTAAAACCAATGGTATTGAAGGAGGAAGTTGAAGCTGCAATGAAGGAATTGGTGAAGAACAAGGCTCCAGGAATTGATGGAACACCCATTGAGATATTTCAACAAACATATGCTCCACTGGAGGCATCTCACTTGGTTATGCCAAGAGAGTTGGAAGACAGCTACCTGGCCAACTGACTGGAAGAGATCCATATTTGTACACATTCCAAAGAAAGGTGATCCCACAGGTTGTGGAAATTATAGAACAATATCATTAATATCACATGCAAGTAAGATCTTACTGAAGATAATTCAAAAACAGTTGCGGCAGTATATTGACAGAG
This sequence comes from Orycteropus afer afer, assembly GCF_000298275.1. NCBI lineage: Eukaryota > Metazoa > Chordata > Mammalia > Tubulidentata > Orycteropodidae > Orycteropus > Orycteropus afer. Next base: position 2,313,279 of record NW_006922020.1, read on the forward strand.
AACTTCAAGAAATACAAGCTGGATTCAGAAGAGGGTGTGGAACAAGGGATATCATAGCTGCTGTCAGGTGGATCTTGACTCAAGGCAAAGAATACCAGAAAGATGTTTACTTGTGTTTTATTGACTATGCACAGGCATTTGATTGTGTGGATCATAGCAAATTGTGGACAACATTGAGAGGAATGGGAATTCCCGAACATTTAATTGTACTCATGAGGAATCTGTACATTGACCAGCAGGCTATCATTCTATCAGAACAAGGGAACACTGCATAGTTTAAAATCAAGAAGGGAGTGGGTCAGGGTTGTATCCTTTCCCCATACTTATTCAATTTATATGCTGAACAAATAATTTGAGAAGCTGGACTATATGAAGAAAAACATGGCATCAAGATTGCAGGAAGAATCATTAACAACCTGTGACACACTGATGACACAATTTTGCTTGTTGAAAGTGGGGATGACTTGTGGCACTTACTGATGAAGACTGAAGAATACAGTCTGCAGTATGGATTATATCTCAATGTAAAGAAAACAAAAATCCTCACAACTGGACCAATGAGCAACATTACAATAAATGGAGAGAAGATTGAGGTTGTCAAAGAATTCACATTGTTTGGTTCTACAATTGATGCCAATGGAAGCAGCAGTCAGGACATTAGATGACATACAGCACTGGGCAAGTTGGCTGCAAGGGAATCTTTCAAGTGCTGAGGAGCAAAGATGTCTCCTTGAGGACTAAGATGCACCTGACACAAGCCATGGTATTTTCAATCGCCTCATATACATGTGAGAGCTGGACAATGAATAAGGAAGACTGAAGAATAGTTGATGCTTTTGAGTTGTGGTGCTGGCAAAGAATGCTGAAAGTACCATGGACTGCTAAAAGAACTAACAGATCTGTCCTGGAGGAAGTGCAGCTGAAATGCCCCTTGGACACAAGAATGGCCAGACTTCCTCTCACCTACTTTAGTCATGTCAGAAAGGACCATTCCCTGGAGAAGGATGTCATGCTTGGTAAGATGGAGGGTAGATAAAAGAGGGGAAGGCCTTCAATGAAATGGACTGACACTGTGGCTATGATGATGGGCTCAAGTGTAGCAAGGATTATGGAGCTGGCGTGGGATGCAGAGGTGTTTTGTTCTGCTGTGCACAGGGATGCTATGAGTTGGAAATGACTTGATGGCACCTAACAACAACAAAAGTACATGTCTGTTCCAGTGAAGATGAATCTCTACTCTTTGCATTGTGGAAGTGGTACAATATAATCAGACTGGCACCAGGTATTTGCCTGTTTTCCCTTAGTAATAATGTCATATTGAAGTCTCAGTGTTGGTCTCTGCTGTTATAAGACTAGGCACTCAGTAGCAGAGTTAGCTAGGGCACCCTTGCTAAGGCAGAATCCTTCATATTGAATCCACAGCCTTCATCCCTGCTCCTATGACATTTTGTTCATTGGCCCATTGACCAAGTATGGGGTGACTGGAGACAGAGGCTGACAGACATTCATAGAATGTCACTTTGTCCAGATCATTTGTAGTATTTTACAATAAAATTCCCTTCAGTGAATGCCCTTTAGTAAATGAGTACAATATCTTCATATTCTGTAATGATTCTGATTCCATCCATATACAATGTCCCCAGACTTACTTGTCATAAATCTTTCAGTCATATTCCTTAAAGTCACTGGTCATACAGCCAAACCATTAGCAATTATCCATGAGTTAATGTAGATCCATAATTCAGGCCCAGACCAAGTAGACAACCAAATGTAATGCTCAGAGTTCTATCTGTAGGATTTTTCTTCCTTTTCATTAGGATTCCTCAAGAATAAGAGTGTCATGCTACAACCATTCACTGTTTGATAGTGCCATGCAGATTCATCCATAAACCAGGCTTGAGTTTGTTCTTCTTTGGTTAATTAGTCATAAGAAACTCCCCTTGCTGCCAGAGGCATGGAGTGAAGGGAAAAGAGGCAATGAAGTAGGAGTGAACATCAAAGGAATCTGAGGTGCTTGCTCATGCAACTTGCTTGTACCTTCTGGACCTGCCCAAGTTAGTCCATTAGCCACCATTTCCTCTTGATGTTCTCACTTATGATGCACACACTCAAAGTTATGGCTAGGTGGATCAGACAACATCTAGTTCAGAGGAAGGTCAGGCCACATGATTACCTGATGTTCTGTGTTTAGACATAAAGTCTCTAGTAAGACCCAGTAGCAAGCAAGAAGATGTTTCTCAAAAGTGGAAGAGTTATATGTAGAAGGCATAACTTTTTGCTCTAAAACACTAAAGGTCTGTGCAGTGATTCTTTTATTGGTCCTTGTCAAAAGCTTCACTCTATACAGCATCCCTATTTGCAGACATTTCATTTGGAACTGCTGAACCCCAAGTGGAGGAACATCTTGTGCTGCAACCTACTTGTAGTTCCCCACTCAAAACTGGCAACCTTATGGGTAACTTCAGAGGTAAGTTAAAGGAGCAAACTCAAATATAGTATATATTCCTTCCAAAAATCCAAGTGCTCATCCCTGTGTGAGACACATGGAATTTCAACAGATTATATGGTTTTCTCTTTCTAGTGCTATACAATTTTATTTTTATATCAGAGTCCATAAAATTCCACATGGGAAGTGACCTCTTTTTTTTCTCCTTATAGTAAAAGTAGTTTGGAATTTCCTTGGAAAAATGTTAGTCTGGCACTTTTATAAGACAATTTAGACTTTTTTCTCCTCCTCTTAATGCTAAATTGATGTATTCAAGATGTCTCTCACTCACTTGGTCTGCCCCCATGCAGGTAGTCCCCTTGCACCGCTGGATGTATGACTGAGCCACTCAGCTACACATTGCATGTGGTGCATGCACAGAATGAGTGTTGAGTCCAACTGTTTGGAGTCATCTTCCCCTGTTTATGCTTCTTTACTTCATGTGTTGATTATGTGGTTTGACATATAGACACATATTGAGTGTCTTCTCCAGGTACTATCTCTTACAGGGAAATATGCTGACTTCATGATCTGACAAATGCATTGATATTCTGCAGCTTCTTCCACTTCTCAAGGAATTGGCCAGTGTAAACTACATAACTAGCAGTAAAACATTGTCTGATGTAGTGCTGGAAGATTAGCCCCTCAGGTCAGAAGGCACTCGTAATATGACTAGCTGCTTCTTCAGAGTAGAGCTGACCTTAATGATGTGGGTCAAGTAAAGCTTTCAGGATCTCCATTTGCTGATGTGGCATGACTCAAAATGAGAAGAGCCAGCTGCAAACATCTGTTAATAATTGGAACATGGATGTATGAAGTATGAATCTAGGAAAATTAGAAGTTGTCAAAAATTAAGTAGAACCCATAAAAATCAATATAGGCATTAGTGAGTTAAAATAGAACAGTTTGTTCATTTTGAATCAGACAACTATATGATCTACTATGCCAGGAATGACAAATTGAAGACTAAAGGGGTGGCATTCATTGCCACAAAGAATGTTTCAAGATCTATCCAGAAGTGTGATGCTGTTGGTGATAGGATAATATTTATATGCCTACAAGGAAGACCAGTTAATAGTAATATTATTCAAATTTACTCACCAACCACTAAAGCCAAAGATGAGGAAATTGAAGAGCAGTCTGAAATTGACCAAACATGCAATCAAGATGTGCTGATTATCACTGGTGATTGGAATGCAAAAGTTGGAAACAAAGAAGAATCACCAGTAGTTGGAAAATATGGCCTTGGTGATAAAAAATATTGCTGGAGATTGCATGATAGAATTTTGCAAGACCAATGAATGAATTTTTCATTGAAAATACCTGTTTTCAACCACATAAATAGCAGTTATACACGTGGACTTTGCCAGATGGAGTACACAGGAATTAGATTGACTACATCTGTAGAAAGAGGCAATGAAGAAGCTCAATATCTTCAGTCAAAATAAGGCCAGGAGTTGACTGTGGAACAGACCATCAACTGCTCATATGCAAGCACAAGTTGAAGTTGAAGACAATTAAAACAAATCCACAAGAGGCAAATTATGACCTTGAATATATCTCTCCTTAATTTAGAGACCATCTAAAGAATACATTTGATGCACTGACCACCAATGACCAAAAACCATAGAAATTGTGGGATAACATTAAGAAAATCATCCATGAAGAAAGAAAAAGGTCATTAAAAAGACAGGAAAGGTAGAAAAGACCAAAACAGATGTCAGTAGAGACTCTGAAACTTACCTCTGAATGGAGAGTAGCAAAAGCAAGATAAAAGAGGTGAACAGAAGATTTCAAAGAATAGCTTGAGAAGACAAAGTCAATTATTATAATGAAATGTGAAAAGACCTAGAGGTAGAAAACCAAAAGGAAAGGACATGCTCGTCATTTCTCAAGCTGAAAGAACTGAGGAAAAAAATCAAGCCATGAGTCCCAATATTAAAAGGTCCTATGGTCAAATTATTGAACGATACAGGAAACATCAAAAGAAGATGGAAGGAATACAGAGTCACCGTCCCTAAAGGAATTGGTTGATGTTCATCCATTTCAAGAGGTGGCATATGATCAAGAGCCTATGATATTGAAGGAAGAAGTTGAAGCTACACTGAAGGAATTGGTGAAGAACAAGGCTCTAAGAATTGATGGAACACCCACTGAGATGTTTCAACAAACAGATGCCACACTGGAAGCACTCACTGGTCTATGCCAAGAAATTTGGAAGACAGCTACCTGGCCAACTGACTGGAAGAGATCCATATTTGTACCCATTCCAAAGAAAGGTGATCCCACAGAATGTGGAAATTATCAAACAATATCATTAATATCACATGCAAGTAAAATCTTGCTGAAGATAATTCAAAAATGGTTGCAGAAGTACATTGACAGAGAACTTCCAGAAATGCAAGCTGGATTCAGAAGAGGACAATGAACGAGAGATATCATTGCTTATGTCAGATGGATCTTAACTGAAAGCAAAGAATACCAGAAAGATGTTTATCTGTGTTTTATTGGCTCTGTAGAAGTATTCAATTTTTGTGGATCATAACAAATTATGGATAACACTGAGAAGAATGGGAATTACAGAACACTTAATTGTGCTCATGAGGAATCTATACAAAGACCAGGAGGCTATTATTTGAACAGAACGAGGAGACACTACATGGTTTAAAATCAAGAAGGGAGTGCATTAGAGTTGTATCCTTTCACCATACTTATTCAATATATATGCTGAGCAAATAATCTGAGAAACTGGACTATATGATATAGGAAGAACATGGCATCAGCATTGGAGGAAGAGTCATTAGCAAGCTGTGACATGTAGACAACACAACTTTGCTTACTGAAAGTGAGGATGACTTGAAGCACTTACTACAGTCTGCAGTACGGATTACATCTCAACATAAAGAAAACAAAAATCCTCACAACTGGACCAATATTAAGCAGTATCACAATAAATAGAGAAAAGATTGAAATTGTCAAGGATTTCATATTTCTTGGTTCCACATCAACACCAATGGAAGGAGCAGTCAAGACATCAGAGGACGTATTGCACTGGACAAATCTGCTGCAAAAGACCTCTTTAAAGTGCTGAAGAGCAAAGATAAGACGTCTCTTTGAAGACTAAGGTGGGCCTAACCCAAGTCATGGTACTTTGAATCACCTCCTATGCATGTGAGAGCTGGGCAATTGATAAGGAAGACCAAAGAAGAGTTGATGCTTTGAGTTATGGTGTTGGCAAAGAATACTGAAAGTACCATGGACTGTTAAAAGAACTAACAAGTCTGTCCTGGATGAAATGCAGCTGGAATGCTCCTTGGAAGTGAGAATAGCCAGACTTCGTCTCACCTACTTTGGTCTTGTTGTCAGAAGGGACCATTCCCTGGAGAAGGCTATCATGCTTGGTAAGTGGAGGGTCCACGAAAAGAGGAAGGCCCTCAATGAGATGGACTGACACAGTGGTGGCAATGATGGGCTCAGGTATAGCTAGGATTGTGAGGCTGGCACAGGACTAGGCAATGTTTTGTTCTGTTGTACATAGGCTTGCTCTGATTCAGAACTGACTTGATAGCACCTAACAAGAATGTTCTGTAGCTTGGATGCACTGCTGGGAGAGTGGATGTGAGCAGGGGCCAGGACGGATTTGTACCAGTCTCCCAGGGTTGCTGTAACAAATCACCACTTACATACAGGGTTGCTTACAACAGCAGAAATGTACCTTCTTACAACTATGGAGGCCAGAAGTCTGATATTAAGATTTCAACAGGGCTGGTTCCTTCTGGAGGTTTTGAGGGATAATCTGTTCTGTGACTGTCTTTGCTCCTAGTAACTTCTGTCAACACTTGTCATTCCTTGGTTTATAGACACGTCACTCCAGTCGCTGCCTCTGTCTTCACTTTGCCTTCTTCTCTGTGTCTATATATACCTTATTCTGTCTTTTATAAGGACACTTGTTACTGGATTAAGAGCCCACCCTAATCCAGCACCCATCTGTCAGTTAGTTGTACCATCGTGGATTGCAAGTTGCTTTGATGCTGGAAGCTATGGCACTGGTATTTGAAATACCAACAACTTTATTCATGGTGGACAGGATTCATTCCAGCTTCCAGACAAACAAAACTAGGAAGAAAAACATGGTGACCTACTTCTAAAATTGTTGTTTTTTTTTTGTTATATGCTGTCAAGTTGGTTATGACTTGTACAACATAATGAAACACTGCCAGGTCTTGTGCCATCCTCACAATCATTGCTTTCTTTGGGCTCATTGTTGCAGCCACTCTGTCAATCCATGTCATTGAGGGTCTTCCTCTTTTTCACTGATCCTCTACCAAGTATGATATCCTTCTCCAGGGACTGGTCCCTCCTGATACCATGTCCAAAGTACGTGGGACAAAATGCTACCATCCTCACTTCTAAGGAGCATTTTGGCTGTACTTCTTCCAAGAAGTCATTCTTCTGGCAGTCCCTGGTATATTCTTCACCAACACCATAATTCAAAGGCACCCAATTTTCTCTGGTCTTCCTTATTTATTGTCTAGCTTTTGCATACATGTGAGGCAATTGAAAACACCATGGCTTGGGTCAGGTATACCATAGTCCTCAAAGTGACATTTTTGCTTTCTAATACTTTAAAGAGGTCTTTTGTAGCAGATTTGCCCAAGCAATAAATTGTTTGATTTCTTGACTGCTGTTACCATGGGCATTGACTGTGGATCCTAGTAAAATGAAATCCTTGATATCTTCAATCTTTTCTCCATTTATCATGATGCTGCTTTCTGGTCCAGTTGTATTTTTGCTTTTTTTCATTTTGAGTTGTAATCCATACTGAAGCCTTCAATCTTGAATCTTCATCAGCAAGTGCTTCAAGTCCTCTTCCCTTTCAGCAAGCAAGGTTCTGTCATCTGCATATCACAGGTTGTTAATGAGTCTTCCTCAAATCCTGATGCCACTTTCTTCTCATATGCAAGTCAAGTCGAAGTTGAAGCTGAAGAAAATTAAAACAAATACAAGGGAGTCAAAATCTCACCTTGAGTATATTCTACCTGAATTGGTGACCTTCTCAAGGATAACTTTGACACATTAAACACTAATGACTGAAAACCAGACACATTGTGATATGACATCAAGGACATCTGAAAATTCTATGCATCACAACTGAGTATTGTCCAATATAGTGCTTGGAGATGAGCCTCCTAAAATGGAAGACACTCAAAATACACAGTGACCACAGCAATGGACTTGAGCATATCAATGATTGTGAAGATGGCACATTACTGGACAATGTTTCATTCTATTGTGCATGGAGTTACCATGAGTCCCAACTGACTGCTCAGCAACTAACAACTGCACCAACAACAGAGACAAATAATCTAGGATGATCTCATCTCTGGAGCTTTACCTTGAGTATGTCTGCATAGACCTTATGCCAAGCAAGGTTACATTCTGAGGCATTGGGTGGACATGTTTTTTGAAGTCACTATTCACTCCTTCATAAGGCTCCTCACTGAGAGTCAGGTCCCTTGGGTTCTAGGCCTGTCAGGCAGTAAGGCTTGACCTTGGGGAAGTCACTTCCTCTGCTGGATCTCAGTTTCACTTAGATTACCTTTGATGCTGTTTATAGCTAGAATGTTCCAGGAGAGTGATGGTCAAGGCAAATGGCACAAACTTCGTTCATTCAATCATCATGTTCTTGCTATGTGCCAGGTTCACTGGTACCATAGGGAGGTGCATGCACCCCCTCCCGGACTCAAGGAACATTCTGGAGTACAGGCTGACATGAACAGAGGTGTTGCACTGGAATGGGTGTTCCACAGGGAAGGGACTCACTTTCATTCACAGCATCACAGGACTTGGCACTGAGCAAGGGGTGGACAGTGTTTGATTGATGTGTTTTGCAGCTGGTAAGAGATCTGAGAGAACATGTGCTGGGTGTTTGTTTCTGGAGTAGAGAAAAACAGACCTGATCTTGGAGAGTCCAGGACGGCTTCCCAATGGAGATGGTATCCAAATTGAGGCCTGAAAGATGAGTAACTGTGATCCAAGGGAAAGTAGCAAGGATGTTCCTGGTGTGGGAAAAGAATATGCATAGGGGCAGAAGTGAGAGAGAACTCAGAAGTTCAGAAAAACAAAACAAAAAATAGTTGCCATTAAGTCAATCCAACTTGTGTATGTCAGAGTAAAACTATGCTCCACAGGGTTTTCAATGCTGATTTTTCAGAACAGATTGCCAGGCCTCTTTTCTGAGGTGCTTATGAGTAGATACAAATGTCTAACCTTTCAGTTAGCAGCCTAGCTTGTTAACTGGATCACCCAGGGACTCTTCACATGGTTCATAATGATGGTATAAGAGGTGACACAAGGTCACGCATCTTGTAAAGGTTATAGTCAGAACTTGACATATTCTAGACCTCTCCACTCTGCCACTGTGTTACCATCTTGTACCATTACATCACATTTACTGGAGTCTATATTATTACTCTCATTTTATACATGAGAGAAATTAGATATTTCCTATCACTGCTGTCACAAATTTAGTGGCTTGAAACAACACACATTTATTATCTTACAGCTCTGGAAGTCAGAAGTCCAAAGTCAGTCTCACTGGGCTAACGTCAAAGTATCAGCAGGGCTGCTTCCTTCTGGAGGATCTAGGAGATCATCCGTTTCCTCACCTTTTCCAGCTTCCGAAAGCTGCCTGTATATCTTGGCTCACAGCCCCTTCTTCCCTTATTAATAGTGAGCAGTATAGCATCTTCATATTTCTCTCTGAAACTCTGAATTTGGCTTCCATCACAAGATCTCCTCGACTTCAGCTTTGATTATCACCTTCATGCTTGCCTCTTACAAGGATCCTTAAAATTGCATTGTGTCTACCCAGATAAACCAAGATAATCTCCCTAGCTCAAAATCCTGAATTTAACCACATTTGCAAAGTTCCTTTTACATGTAAGGTAACCAGGGCTTTGAACCACTTCATTCCAGTTGGATCCCTTCTGAGAACTGCATTTCCACCTCAGATATAATTGAATCAGAATCTACATTTTAGCAAGATCTCCAGGTGATTCCTACGACTTGTTAAAATGTAGATTCTGATTCAGTGTATCTGGGGAAGTTCTCAGCAAGGAGTCAAACTGGAATGAACTGGTTGGAAGCCCTGAAGGTACCATATTCTTAGATTCTGAGGGTTAGAATGATGGTAGAGACGTGTCCCAGGATTCAGAGCTATAATTACCATACAGGATGCTCTGTCCTAGCCATGGTGCCACACTTCCCTTCTTCCTGTCTTTAGGAAAACTCAAGCTTCCTTCATTCAGGCTCAGAAGAGAATCTCTCAGGGCAGCTAATTGATGGTACAGAGCTGACAAGTTGAAACAACTGATGTAATTTGAAGCAAATAATCTTGCCCATCTGGGCAGTTCATGGCTCAGAGAAGGGTTTGATGAGGTGTCAAGCCTTGTTTGTGACAGGTTAGGGTTATACCACCTCATGGTGCCAACAGATGTTTCCCAGCCCCAGAAGGACCAACCAGGCAGCAAGAATACAAAATGAATTCTACATGGATCCAGCCCCCATTGGGAACAGTCTTAGGTGCATTGAAGGATGGGAAAATAAAACAAACCCAAGACTTTATTGGGCAGGGGTCAGGGCAGTTGATGCTGATGCTGCACTTTACAGTTAACAAAGTCTCACATGTGCATCTGCCTTACTGACTCCCAGAAACCACCTTGGGAAGGAGGTGAAATGGGGATGCTGATCTCGCTGTGGAGATGTGGCTGTAGCAATGATATGTATCATTTTCTAGCCACACCTCAGTCTTTCCAATACTGCCTCAGAGCCTCCAAGGTGCCTACTAGGATTTATTTTGTAACTGGTGAAGGAGGAAAGATTTGGAGAGTGGCAGGCCTGCTGAGGAGGTCTCTCTGAGCCACCTTAAGAACACAGACAAAAGAGAGAGGAAGCAGAAAGTACCTGGCAGATGCCATGTGGTGTGTGCAGCTCACTGCCGGGGGCCAGAAGCATCTTGCCCAGTGGCCTATGAGAGTCTAGAGACAGGACCTGGGCCTCCTTCTTCCCTGTGCATCTAGAGTCAGACACAAGATCTGACACCAGGCAAGGGTCTGTGATGGTCAATGAATGAATGAATGAATGAACAAGGATGGCAAGAGAAAGAGTGCTAAGTGAAGAAAACAGGCTCTGAAAATGAGCCTGCGTTTGAATCTTGTCTGTAACAGATATGAACTATGACCTTGAGCCAGTTACTTAATCTTCTCCTCTGAGCCTCCGTTTTCCCATCTGTAAAATGGGTGTGATAATGACAATGCCTACCTCATAGGGCTGTTGTGGAGTCAATGTGTAGAAAGTGCTTAGAACCAGGTGACCCACAGTGACTGTTTAACAAATGCTAGTTATTATTAGGTCAAGAACTGTATCTAGATTTCTGGGATTCTTCACTATTATATAGCAACTGATACAGTGCAGCAGAAAGAGTGTCCCTCCTGACATCTACCTAAAGTCTTCCTGCTGTAGCATGGCTACCATGGCTCTCATTTGCCATTCACACTCTCATGTCACTCTGCCCAGAGGCAGGTTCAGAACTGATCATGTGTGCAGCTTGGATCACACCGACAGATCCTATCAACCAATGTGCCTGCAGCCCTGATGTGACTCCTGCCTGCCTCACATCAATGATGCTGATAAATTTGGCTGTGTTGTCTGTCATTTCTTTTTCCTCTCCCATCATGTCCTTTCTGGAATAAGCAACCACTCTCTTACAAATAAATGCCTTACCTTCTGTCAGCTCCTCAGGCCCTTGAAGCCTGGTGGATTCCTTTCAGGAGAAACCTCAAAAGTCTTGGTGCCAGCTCTATACCTGGACAGAGCACTGAGTAAGGCTTTTAACACCTTGGACTCTACCCTTCTCCAGGGCATCCATGTGAGGTGCAGTTCAGAGGGGGTGAGGCAGCTACCTATGAACACATAGCTAGAGTATGGCAGGGCCTTAGTTTGAGCCTAGAACTAACTGGTTGCAAACAGTAGCTAACATCTATTGAGTCTTTACTCTGCACCAGGTATTGTTCTAAATGCCCAGATTCCCTACTGGTGAGTTGTTGTTGTTGTTATTTGCCACCGAGTCGGCCCCGACTCATAGCGACCCCTCCTTGGGTTTCCGAAGCAGTATCACTATGGAAGTAGGACTGCCCAACCTTCCTTCCGAGGAGTGGCTGGTGGGTTTGAACCGCCAGCCTTCTGGTTAGCAGTCAAGTGCCTTAGGCACTATGCTACCAGAGTAGTCATCCCCATTTTACCGATGAAACTGAGGCACAGAGAAATAAAATAACTTGACTTGGGAGTCACCTAGCTAGTAGGTGGATTTGCAGGCATTCAAACTGAGGCAGCCTGGGTCCTGAATCCCTGTTCTAAACACCTGAACTTCTGCTGCCTGGGGAGCCTACTTTCTATCTGGCACATCAGCCTGCCTTGAGTCATCCATCCCAGTGGTCTTCACCTAAGGCTGGAGTCACCTCCAAGGAGCCTGTGCTTGATCCCCTCCCCCAGTTACTGGGGTACACACCACCCCTTATAGCCCCATGGAGGTAGCCTTCCCACTGTAGGACTTGTCATTCATTCATTCATATCAGCACCATGACTTGCCCAAGCTTGGAAAATGTCCGGCTGAGATTTGAATCCAGGTCTTTTTGGCTCAATGCTGGTCCTCTTCTCCCTGAAGCATGGTGTTCTTCAAGACTCCCATAAAACCAGTCAAAATGGCAGAATGGTTGGGGTCAGATGCCATGGGGCAGACAGTGAGCCACAGACCACTGTGAGCCTGTGAACTGAGGGGGGTTTCAAGAGGGGCTGTGCCCTGGCAGGTGGGAAAACTTAGTGGCTGAGAGGAGGGAAGGGCCAGCTGGTGTCCAGGGAGAAGTGACAAGACCCCAGGGACGCAAAGCTGAGAGACAATAGCCTGGCAGATGGATGGGGGAAGCAGAGGAGGAGGCGCTGATATGGGATGGATGGATCAGACAATATGGACTTTGACATTGGACTGACCTGGGCTTAGAACCCAGATCTGGCCCCTTTCCCCATAGATCATGCAATTTGATTAACCTACCTGGGCCTCAGTCTCCTCACCTGTGAAATGGCAAATCACACTTGCAAAGAAGGCAATGAAAATTCAATGAGGTGAGGTGTGGACACCTGTTGAGTGATTCCTGCTGCCTCCCCGTCCCCCCACATGTAACTAAGAATAAAAGCGGTAACTCCTAGCAACTGAGAGGTTAAGGGTGAACACCCCCCACCCCCACCTGCCAAAAATAATCCTGCCTTTAAAACCCTCCCTTTACCCAGAGGAAGAGCCACTTTATTACAGAAAGTCCCTCTCCATAAAGACGGAACAAGGAGGCAATGAAACTCACTCAGCTTCAGCATCACTTTGGAAATCGATGCGCTATGATTGCTGCCTAATTTTAGCGGGATCTTAGCAGGCTTCTCGCCAGGCTCACCCGCCCGCGTGGACTGGAAGAGAGGTTCGAGAAGCATCATTGATCTTTTGACTAAAGTGTCCTAATGAAATACAAATCTGCTGTCGCTTAGAGAGCCATCTGTCATGGCGGCAGGGAAGAAATGCTACCAGGAGAACAATAACCATAATTTCATTTTAAGACCCAGCCTTCCTTCCCCGTTCCCTGCCAGAAAAATCAATTTCTTTTAGTGTTTCAATTTTGTCATACAGCAGTGGGAGGGGGCAAGCCATCAGCAGGGTGTTAAAAGATATTTCCTATTAAGTTACCTGTTATAAGGTGAGTTAACAGCTATTTGCATGAGAGGAAGTCACCAGGAGGGTGATTCAGTATTCTAGACCTGGAGGGGCTGGGGAAGGACATTCAGCATTCAGCAAGTGGCTTAAGGAGTCAGCAGGAGGGTTCTCAGAGGGCCAGGTGTCCCAGGGAATGAAAACACCAGCCCTAAACAGCAACAGGCCATTTCTGGGTAGAGTGGTGAGCATAAGCAAAGCATGTCATTGTCTTGTAACTCCTTGCTTGAGCAAAGGAGATTTCTAGGAATAGGAGGAGGGGAAAAGCACTGGCTGCTTGGCGGTGAAGGGTGGGTGGCATAGGGCTGGGTCATCAAATGGGACAGCTTCTGAGGGTCCAACTGCCTCATCCTTCAAATGACATCCTTCTGAGACCCAGGGAGGAGAGACTGACTAGTCCTAATGTCATCTAGGAAGTTGATAACAGAAGTTCAGGTCATCTCCTTAAAGGAAGAGAGCCTCTATTGGGGAAATGAACAGATTTTTCCAGCATGCATCCTAATGCCCCAAAGTCTGTACTCTTGCTGGAAGACTCTTCAGGCATATATTTTTTAAATCAGCTTTATTGTGATAATGTAGAAATGATAACATTCACCAGTTTTAAGTATACAATTTGATGAGTTTTGACAAATGTTCATAGTATGAAAAATTTCCATCCAGCCGAAAAATTCCTTCTGTCTCTTTGTGGTCAGTTCTCTCCAATAACTCATAGACTTTGGTAGCTCATCTGTGTTTTGCTACTATAGTTTCCCCTTTCTAAAATTTCACATAAATGAAATCAGAGAGTATTCCATCTTTTGTTTCTGGCTTAACATAATAAGATTAAGATTCATCCATGATTTGCATATATGTTTGTATATATAGAGATATGTTGTTCATATCTCTTTATTTCTGAGTAGTATTTTATGATATGGATATACCACTGTTCTGGTAGCATAGTGTCTAAGGCACTTGACTGCTAACCAGAAGGCTGGCAGTTCAAACCCACCAGCCACTCCTTGGAAGGAAGATGGGGCAATCTACTCCCATAGTGATACTGCCTCGGAAACCCAAGGAGGGGTCACTATGAGTTGGGTCTGACTCGACAGCACATAACAGCAACAACAAGCAAGTGGCAGAGTGGGAAAATCCCATGTTCACTGTTCACTGCTTGGTTAGGATCAGCATGAATCCAGTTCTCACCTGAAAATACTCATTTCTTCATCGTCACTGCCAGCCACTCTGAGCAGCACTCTCTTATCTCCAGCCACCTTGGACTAAGTCGGTGGGAGTCCACATGATTCCCTCCATTTCAGAGCAGTTGGCCTCTTCTCTGATCCCAGCAGCACTGAGCCAGCTCAGAGAGCACAAGTTAAAAGGACACAGCCCTTCAGGCTGCCAAGTAGGCAGATGTCAGCTTCTGCTGGCTCTCACTGCTCCTGTGGATTGGATAATTCCCGGGAATAACTCACAGAATTTACAGAGTAACTATATTTTTAAGAAGTCCTGGTGTGCAATGATAAAGTGCTCAGCTACTAAATGAAAGGTCAGCAGTTTGAACCCACCAGCTGCTCCTTGGGAAAAAGATGTGGCAGTCTGATTTTGTAAAGATTTGTAGCCTCAGAAACCCTATGGGGCAGTTCTACTCTGTTCTATATAGGTGGGTTTTTTTTTTTTTTCACTTTCTATGAGTTGGAATCTGCTTGACAGCAACAGGTATCTATATTTACAGCTACTGATTTATTATAGCCATAAAGGATACAAAGAAAGAGATGAAGAGTGTAGGTCTGGGAGGGGTCCACCAAGAGTCTTCCATGTCCCCAGGGATGATCCACCCTCCCAAGAGCAAAAGTTTTCACGAATCAGGAAGCACAAAGATGGTCTGTGCTCAAACTTTTTATTTGCTTCATTGTATAATCATGATTGATTGACTCCTTGAATATGCATGATTGATTAAATTACTCACCCTCCCCTTCCTGAGGTTAACTCTCTAGGTGTAATCTGTGCAGTCCCCACTCATTTGCATAAATTATCAAGTGTTGCCTGGAGGTTTTAGATAATAAAGACACCATTAATACTTGGAAAATTCCAAAGGTTATCTTTCAGGAATTAAAGACACAGGCCCAAATGAGTTCTTTGTCTCAAAAGCACATTTTGTTTATCCACTCATCAGTGGGTGACGTTCTTTCCAGTTTTTGGCTACTGTGAATAACAGGCTATAAAAATTCTCATATAAATCTTTGTGTGGCTGCGTGTATTGATTTCTCTTGGTAAATATCTAGCAGTGGAGTAGGTGGGACAGGAGCTCTGGTGGCAAAGTGATTAAGCACTCAACTGCTAACTAAAATGTTAGCATGGGAGAAAGGTGTAGCAGTCTGCTTCCATAAAGATTTCAGTCTTGAAAATCCTATGGGGCAGTTCTACCCTGAGTCAGAATAAGGCAATGAGTTTTGTTTTTTGTTTTGACTGGATGGATCATATGGAGGTATATTTTTAACTTTTTAAGAAACTGCTAAACTGATTTCCACAGTATCTATAATGTTTTGCATTCCCAATCTTCCTTTGGAGGAGTGGCTGTTGAGTTTGAACAACCAGCCCTCTGCTTAGCAGTCAAATACCTTTGGCACTATGCCACCAGAGCTCCCATGAGAGTTCCAGTGTATCAAAATTCTTGTCAACAGATGATACTGTCAAGCTTTTTAATTTTAGTCATTCTAGGGAGAATATATACTTCCTCTCTCATAGTTTAGTTATGTTATCAGGAGGGAGCAGTCCTTGGAGAAGGATATCACGCTTGGTAAAGTATGTTGCTGTTTGTTGTTATGTGCCGTCGAGTCGGCCCTGACTTATAACAACCCCTCCTTGGGTTGCCAAGGCAGTATCACTACGGAAGGAGATTGCCCAACCTTCCTTCCAAGGAGTGGCTGGTGGGTTTGAACCGCCAGCCTTCTGGTTAGCTGTCAAGTGCCTTAGGCACTATGCTACCAGTATAGGGTCATTGAAAAAGAAGAAAACCCTCTCTAAGATGGATTGGATTGATTCAATGGCTGCAAGTATGGGCCAAGCATAGCAAGGATTGTGAGTGGTGCAGGAACAGGCAGTGTTCTGTTCTGCTGTACATAGGGTCACTATGAGGCAGAGCCGACTCAACAACACTTAACAACAGTGGGTATATGGTACCATCTCATTGCAGTTTTAATTTGCATTTTCCTATTGACTAATTATATGGAGTATCTTTGTTAATAATTGCCATTGAATAGTTTTCTTAGTGAGAAATCTTGTACCTTTTTGAAAACTCCATTATATATCTTATTATTGACTTGTAATGCTCTTTATATATTTCAGATACAAATCATTTCTCAGATGTATGTTTTTCAGACACAGTAGCTTGCCTTTCAGCTTTCTGTAGAGGTGTCTGTCTCTCAAAGTGAGTATACTTTTAATTTTTGGTGAAAGCCAGAATATCATTGTTCTTTTCTTTTGTGTTTCATTGTGTCTTATCTAAATTTTTTGTCTAAATCAAAGTCACAAAAATTTAGTCCAAGTTTTCTTCTAGAAGTTTCATAGCTTTAGTACTTATATTTAAATACATGATTTATTTCAAGTTAAATTATTATGAGGTGTGAGGTAAGAGTTAAGGATTATTGTAGTTTTTTGTTGTTATTGTTTATTTTGTTGTTGTTGTTTTTGATATGGATATTTAATTTGTTCCAGCATAGCCTGTTAAGAAAACCATCCTTTCCTTATTGATTTAATTTGACACTTTTCCAGAAAACCAATTAACTATATATTTGTAGGGAGCTCAGGTGGCATAGTGCCTAAGGCATTTGACTGCTAACCAGAAGGCTGGCAGTTCAAACCCACTCTTGGGAAGGAAGACTGGGCAATCTACTTCTGTAATGATATCACCTCAGAAACCCAAGGAGGGATCACTATGAGTTGGATTTGACTAGAAGGCAGTGAGTTCGGTTTGGTTTTGGTTTTATATATCTGTAGGTCTGTTCTGTTCCACTGTTCCATATGTCTGTCTTTATAACAGTACCACACTCTCTTGATGACTGTAGCTTTATAGTTTGTTTCAAATCAAGTAATACAAATCAACTAACTTTGGTCTGCTTTTTCAAAATTGTTTTGGCTATTCTAGGTTCATCACATTTTCATATAAATTTTATAGTCAATTTATCCATTTCACCAAAAATTTCAGCTAGGATAGTGATTGAAATAACATAGCCTTAGGTCAATTTTGGAAAATTTAAATCTTTACAAAATTCAGCCTTTAGATCCATGAACATGGTATGTCTCTCCATTTATTTACAAACTAGTTGCCATCAAACTGGTTGATTTTGACTCATGGCAATGTCGTGTGTGTCAGTGTATAACTGTGCACCATAGGGTTTTCAGAGGAAGATTTTTTGGAAGTAGATTGCCATGCCTTTCATTCAAGGTGCCTCTTTGGTGGATTCAAACCTCCAACAATTCTTATGATTAGCAGCTGAGCACAGTAACCATTTATACCACCCAGGCACTCCATTTATTTAGGTCTTCTTTAATTTCTGTTAGCAATGTATCTAGATATTATATTATTGAATGTTTATTAAATCTATCCATAAATATTATTTTATTTAATAATATAGTGTATGTTTTATGCTTTTAATATATTTATAAATGATATTTTGGCAATCTTAGCTAAAAGGTAGTAATAGTTATGTTTAAATTTAAATATGTCATGTTGCCATTTGTTTTCTGTTTGTCCATTATTTGTGTCATTATCCTTGTTTTCCTATCTTCTTTTGAATTATTGAATTCAAAATAATTAAAAACACCCACTCCTAATTATTGACATGGTTAGTTGTGAAGGACCAGGTCCAAAAAACCAAAAAACAAACTCACTGCCATCGAATCAATTCTGACTCATAGTGACCGCCCCCCCCCCCTTGGGTTTCCAAGGCAGTAAATCTTTACAGAAGTAGATTGCCCAGTTTTCCTTCCATGGAGTGGCTTGTGGGTTTGAATACCAACTTTCTGGTTGACAGTCAAATGCCTTAGGCACTATGCCACCAGAGCTCCTTAAAGACCAGGTAGTTATGTGAAAATTAGTGTCATGTGAAAATGGAAGATGACCACAGCAGATTAAAAAATGACTATATCATTACATAACTGCAAAGTTATATCATTAAATAACTGCCAAACTAGTGAGAATCATGGTCCAGCCAAGCTGACACATAACCTTACCCATCCCAGCCAGCATTAATCTCATTTCAAAACTTGGTATTCATTACTGCCAGATGTTTGTCATTAATGGACAAAATAGTCAGGTAGTAGATATTTTTACTGTTGTTGTAAATGCAAAATGTTGGATAATGAGATAGCCAGTAAGTGAGGAATGGGTGTATTTTTTAATGAGTTCATCTTTATCTCCACTATTTAAGTATTAATTATATCTGTTTATTTTTATACTTACTGTTATCTCAAGCATTTACAATACACATTTAAGTTGGAATTGACTCAATGATAACTGGTTTGGTTTTGTATTTTATCTGTAACTTTAGTATAAAAGCTTCTAACAGTTGTTTCCTCTTTAACTTGTCAGTTATCTTAAAGAAAGATTTAGAATGAGAAAATGATGTCACATTTACTATTTCAGTTCTGATTGATCTTTTGTATAAATGCTAATTTCCATCTGTTACTGCACCCCCCACCCCAAAAGAACTTCCTTCAACATTTCTTGAAGGGCAGGCACATCAGCTGGTGCTGAATTCTAACATCTTTGCTTTTATAAAACAATCTTCATCTCTTCCATTTTTAAAATTATATTTTGACTAGGTATGGACATCTATGTTCATATTTCTAATTTTTTTTTTTTTTTTTTTTTGCTCTCTATACTTTAAAGATAATGTGTAATTGGTTTTTGTCTTGCATAGTTTCTGACATGACATCTTCTATCCTTTCTGTATTTATTTCCTGTATATTTGTTCTCTGGCTGTCTTAAGATTTTTTTCTTTATCACTGATTTTCTGAATTTGACTTTTCACTATGATATATCTTAGTGTGATTCACTTTCTGCTTTGATTGTGTTGAGCTTTTTGGATCTCCAGGCTACAGTTGTTTATAAAATTTAGTAAAATTTTGGCTATTATTTCTTAAAATATTTGTCTGTCCCCACACTTTTCCTATTTTCTCTTTCTGGAATAGCAGTTATATGTATGTTAGGCCATTTGATGTTGTTCATTTGATGCTCTGTTCATTCTTTTATTTAGTTTTTATTTTCTCTATGTCTTCTATTGGATTATTATTTTATGCCTTCAATTTCATTGATCTTTTCTGCTGCAAAGTCTAATGTACTCTTAACTCCATGATATGTATGTATGTATATATATATATATATATATATATTTCAGGTATTGTGTTTTTCACCTATTGGTGCTCTATTTGAGTTTTTTAAACTCAGCCTGCTTGTGTGTTCTTTTGCCTTTTTAAATGTATGAAGTATATTTATAATAGCTATTTTAACATGTTTATACAGTTGTTCCAACATCTCTGTCATTTATGAATCCCTTTCTATTGATTGTTTCATTCTGGTTGTGTTGTTGTTGTTAGGTCCTGTCGAGTCAGCTTTGACTCATAGTGACACTATGTGCAACAGAATGAAACACTGACCAGTCCTTCACCATCCTCCTCATCCTTGCTATACTTGAGCCCATCATTGCAGTCACTGTGTCAATCCATCTCACTGGGGAGTCTTCCTCTTCTTCACTGATCCTCTACTTTACCAAGCATGATATCCTTCTCCAGGGAATGGTCCCTTCTGAAAACATAACCCAAGCAGGTGAGACAAACTCTGGCCATTCTCACTTCCAAGGAGTATTCTGGCTGTGCTTTGTCCAAGACAGATTTGTTCATTCTTCTAGCAGTCCACGGTGTTTTCGGCATTATTCATCAACACGATAGTTCCAAGCCATGGATCCTTCTTCAGTCTTTATTCATTGTCCAGCTTTCACATACATATGAGGCTATTGAAAATATCATGGCATGGGTCAGACACACCTTAGTCTTCAAAGTGAAATCTTTGCTTCTTAATGCTTGAAAAAGGTCTTTTGCAGCAAATTTGCCCAGTGCAATATAACATTTGATTTCCTAATTGCTGCTTCCATGGATGTTGACTGTGAATCCAAGTAAAATGAAATCCCTGACAAATTTAATCTTTTCTCCATTTTTCATGATGTTGCTTACTGGTGAAGATTTTTGTTTTCTTTATGTTGAGGTATAATCCATACTGAAGACTATAGTCTTTGATCTTCATCAGTAAGTGCTTCAAGTCATCTTCCCTTCCAGCTAGCAAGGTTGTGTCATCCGCATATTACAGATTGTTAATTGTTCTTCCTCTAATCCTGATGCTATGTCCTTCAGATAGTCCAGCTGCTCAGATTATTTGCTCAGCATACAGATTGAATAAATATGGTGAAAGGATACAAACCTGACTTACATCCTTCCTGATTTTAAACCATGCAGTATCACCTTGTTCTGTGTGAATGACAGCTTCTTGGTCTATGTACAGATTCCTCATGAGAACAATTAAGTATTCTGCATCCCCTTTCTTTGCACTGTTACCCATAATTTGTCATGATCCACACAGCCAAAAGCCTGTGGGTTGTTTATTTATTTTTTTTCTTTCTGGCTATAGGTCATATTTTCCTGCTTATTTACATGACTGATAATTTTTTATTAGCTGCTGGATAGTGTTTATATGTTGTTGATTGTCAGACTTTATTGTATTTCCTTACATAGTTTTGGCTTTTGTTCTAAGGAGCAGTTAAATTATCTTCAATTTGTTGCGTAGTCAACTCATCTGTTTCCCATCCCTCTGTGCAGACAGTTGCCCAATGTCCAACAATTGTTGTTACATATATTTTGTTCACTTTTCTAATTGCCTACGGTGGGAAGGTAAATTCCATCCCTGTTAGTTCATAATAAGGAGCTCTGGTGGGGGTGTGGTCAAAACACTGGACTGCTAAACAAAAGGTTAATGATTCAAACTCATCAGCTACTCCACAGGAGAATGATGAGATTTTCTGCTTCTGTAAAGATTTACAGCCTTGGAAATCTTATGGGACGACGGTTCTACTCTGTCCTATGGGGTTGCTATGTGTTGGAATTGACTCAATAGCAGTGGGTTTTGTTTTGTTTTTTAGTTCATCATTATGGTCCAAAGCAAAAGTCTAATTCACATACCCTTTCAAATGGTTTTATGCATATTTTTTATATCCTTATTATTAAGACTAAGAACTTTTTTTTTGTTGTTTTAAAATTCAATCTGACACTGGTCCACAAGATCTGATAGCAGTAGAGCTTCTCAGAGTGAAGTGAGGAGAGGGTCTGAACCTGTCTGCTCCTGCTCCTCACTTACCCTTGCTCTGGGTCCCAAGGAACCATAAAGGGGACATCTCAGTGAAAATCTCTAGCTTCTTGAATAAACATTATCCTCTTTAGCCTGATATCAAAGTCCTTCACAGGTTGTTCCTTCCAATGTCCCCTTATCTTCTCTCTCTCTCTCTCTCTTCCTGTATACTTAATTGTCCAACTCCAAGGAGCATCTCACTATTTACACACCTCTACATCATTTTTATGCTTTTAGTCTACTCCAGAATATTTTCACACACCCTGCCCCCATCCTCTTTTCCATATAACCATCACTTGGAGTCAATCTCTCATGTAGGGTCAGGCAATGGAGTCAGCACATACTGCCATAATTGGAGAGGAATGCTGGTAAAAACCGCCTACACTTTTAAAATCTATATCTATTCCATTTGTTCTTCTTTCCCTGAACACACATAGTTGAAGTTATATGAATTGTCCTTTGTCTACACTGGTTGCTTCAAAGTTCAATGCAGTGTCTTATTCAACTATTAATTTTTCAGCTCCTAATACAAACCTGACACATATTGTTTTCTCAATAGATATCTGTAGGATAAATAAGACAAAGGTGAGAATAAGCTTGACTACATCAGGATCTGGGCAAAGTGTACAGCAGCTTTAACATGGTATGAGAGACAATGTGGTGCAGCAGAAAGATCTCGACATGTGGGAGCTCAGATTCGGACTTTGCCACATTCTGGCTGTGTGACTTTGGGCAATTCATTTAGCCTCTCTGGGATTGTTTTCTTTTCCATTAAATAGGGATCATAATGTCTATCTCATGAGATTCTTGTGGATTTGAAATAAGGTACGTATTGTTGTGGTTTTTAGTTATGGTCAAGCCGGTTCCCACTCATAGTAATCCTATGTATAACAGAATGAAACACTGCCTGATCCTGAGTCATCCTCACAATCATTGTGATGTTAAGCCTATTGTTTCAGTCAGTGTGTCAGTCCATCTTGTTGAGGGTCTTCCTCTTTTTTAATGACCCTCTAGTTTACCAAGCATGATGTCCTTTTCTAGGGACTGGTCCCTCCTCATAATATGTCCAAAGTATGTGAGAAGAAATCTTGCCATCCTTGCTTCTAAGCAGCATTCTGGTTGTATATCTTCCAAGATAGATTTATTCGTTCTTCTGGCAGTCCATAGTACATTCAATATTCTTCACCAACATCATAATTTAAGAAAATCAATTCGTTGGTCTTCCTTATTCATTGTTCAGCTTTCATATGCAGATGAAGCAATTAAAAATGAAAAACACCTAGGTCAGGCACACCTCAGTGCTCACAGTGACATCTTTGATTTTTAACACATCCAAGATGGCACACAACAACAACAACAACAGAGGCCTTTTGCAGCAGATTTGACCAATGTGATACATTGATTTCTTGACAGCTGCTTCCATGGGCATTGATTGTGGATTTATGTAAAATGAAATCCTAGACAACTTCAGTCTTTTCTCCTTTTATAATGATGTTGCTTTTTGGTCCAGTTAGGAGGATTTTTGTTTTCTTTATGTTGAGGTGTAATCCATATGAAGGCTTTAGTCTTTGTCTTCATAAATAAGAGCTTCAAGTTTTCTTCTTCACTTTCAGCAAGAAAGGTTGTATCATCTGCATATCACAAGCTATTAATGAGTCTTCCTCCAATCCTGAAGCTGCATTCTTCTTCACACAGTCCAGCTTCTGAGATTATTTGTTCAGCATATATATTGAATAAATATGTTGAAAGGATACAACCTTGATGTCTACTTTTCCTGACTTTACACCACATAGTATTTTGTTGTTGTTGTTATGTTAAGTTGAATAAAATGAAATGGTTGATACTTGACTGTTTTCAACCTAGGAAGTGCTACAGAAATCTAAAACTTAAGTAAAGATCTTAAGAGGCAACGTCCCTTCACAGCCCTGATGAGCCTTCTAGGGATGAGTTGTACCTCTGAATAGTTAAAGGACAGATTACTCTCCATTAAAGGCTGATACATCCCTGTTTATAGCCTTCCCTTCCAATCCAAAGCCTAGTGTCATCTCAGATGGCACCAAGGGCCTGTGCCCTTGAAAGTTCAGAGAATTTCTTAGGTGTTATAACATGGCAGCTGCTGTTAGCATTGCAGACCAAGGCTTCATTTTCTTCATTTTTCCAAAAGGTCAAAACTTTTTAACTGACAACTAGCCTCAGACCAGGTTAATGTGAGAACTAGATTTCTAGAAGGCTAGTCCTGGCAAGACCTCTGCGGGATACAGTAATAATTCCCTAGTGACCCAAAACCCATTAAATGAGAGAGAGGTGGCCCCTTTAACAAATGATACTGACAAAATTCAATATCCATTTGCAGAAAAAAATGAAACAAAATCCATACCTCACATTATATAAAAAAATGAACTCAAGATGGATCAAACATCTAAACGTAAAATGCAAAACTATAAAGTTTATCAAAGATAAGAGGGGAAAACCTAGGTGTCTTAATTTATGGCATAAAAAGATTATCAAGCATAACCCCGAATGCACAAACAGTAGAAGATAAACTAGGTTAATGGGACCTTTTGAAAATTAAAGTCTTACACACATTGAAAGACTTCTCCCAAAGAGGAAAAAGAGAACCTATAGATTTGGAAAAAAAAAATATTTGGCTATGACATATCTAACACAGGACTTATCTCTAAAATTTATAGAAAATTTAAATACTTCAACATCAAAAAGACAAAAGATCCACTTCAAAAATGGGCAGAGAATATGAACAGACACTTCATCAAAGATGATATTTAGGCAGCCAACAAACACATGAAAGATCATTAACCATTAGAGAGATGCAAATCAAAACAACAATGAGATATCGTCTCACCCCAGCAATGATAACAAAGTTCAACAAGATAGAAAACAACACATGCTGGTGAGGGTGTGGAGAGATTGGAAATTTCATATACTGCTGGTGGGACTGTAAAATGGTACAATCACTGTGGAAAATGGTATGGTGCTTCCTTAAAAAATTGGAAATAGTAATACCATTTGACCCAACAATCCTAGTACTAGGAATATATCCTAAAGGAGTGAGATATGGGAAATGAATAGATATATGTACACCTGTGTTTATTGTGGCATTTTTCAAAACAGCAAAGAGATGGAAAAACCCAAGTGCCCATCAACAGAAGAATGGGTAACCAAACCATGGTACAAACACACAATGGAACATTAAAGAATAATGAAGAATCTGCAAATCACCTCATAATATGGATGAACTTGAAGGACATTATGCTGAGTGAAATAAGTCAATCACAGAAGGACAAATGTTGTCTGAGTCTGTTATTATAAAAAGTCAGGGAAAGGTTCATGCTTGGAAGGGAATTTACTTTGTTTTTTTACCAGGGATGATAGGGAGGAAAAATTGGGTGGGGAGGAAAAATTGCTGACTAGTTGAAAGACATGTGTTGATTTGGGTTAAAGGAAAGGCTACATAAGAAAAGTGTATGACCAGTACAATAGCAACAGGAAAGACAAGGAGACAGAGAGGTGCACAGAGAGGTACAGACAACAGAGATAAATACTATTACATACACAATACTGCATCACCAGTAATAACAAACACTAGTCTACAGGTGGACACGTAGGCAGACAGGCATGAAGAGCAGGTATGGGTAGCTGAACAAGAATATACCCACAGCTATAGATAAGTTTGGCTGATGTTATTCCTACATGTGTATTTACATACACTACAAAAATATCCATATACATTATAGAACTAACAAGGGGCAAGGTTGAGATAGCTTCTTAGCCACAACCAAGCACCCTGCAGGAGTGAGTTGTTGGGCCTGCTGGCTCAGAATCATGGTCTTGCCTGACATGAAGCTCAATTGGCACAATAAAGTACACAAAAACATTGTTCTACTCCTACTTTGATGAGTAGCTACTAGGATCTCAAAAGCTTATGAGTGGCCATCTAAGGTGCAGCTATTTGTCTCCACTCATCTGGAGCAAAGAAGAGTGGAAAATCAAAGACATCTGAAAATAATTAGTTCAAGGGACTACTGGACAATGGGAACTTCAGCCTACATGACCCTGAGACCAGAAGAACTAGATGGTGCCTGGCTACCAATACCAACCACTCAAAAAGAGATAAAAATTGAATATCCTGGATAAAGTGGAAGGAAACATATGGAACAACATTAAAAAACATAAAAATTACCAGAATTACTGAATGGTTAGAGACTGGTGGAACCCCACCCCTAACTTCCCAGACTATGGCCCTAGGTTACACTTTGGGTCTGGAATTGGACTCACTTCCTTGAGTTAGCTTTTAGTCAAACAATAGAAAGGCCCACAGCCTAACACCTACGCCAAGGAGGTGCATTCCTTGAAATAGTCAACCCTGAGAGTTTGGAAGGTCATCATTTGCATAGAGAGAAAGTAGATAGACAGGAAAGCATAGGTAAACAGGACACAGGGAAGAAGTGGTAACTACAGGGAGGAAGAAGGTGGGAGGAGAGCTGCTCAATTGTGGGGATTGTAATTGGTGCCATGAAACAAAATGTGTATGAACTGCTAAGTGTAAAATGAATCTGCTGTGTAAATTTGCACCCAAATCACAATAAAAAAAAAACTTGAATAAATAAATAAGTCCCTCATGTCAGGAGATCCTAGGGCTGCCTTTGAGGAGGTGAGACAGGGAGCAGGAGGGTAGAAGCTAAGAGGAAGAAGGGAGAGAAAGTGGAGCCTGCAAGTAGTCCTGTTTACCCTCATTCTCTCCAGGCTGCCTTTAAATGGGATCATAGTTATCCTCTGTTCCCCTTAATTGGCATTCAGTGCTTATGGAAAAAAGCAACTTGACGTTTTAGGAGGAAAAATACACAAAAGTGGAAGGCATATGATATTCAGTGGATACTAATGGATGGAGAAATCTTAGTGACAATGCATTATATACCTCTTTAACAGGAGCTCTGGTAGCGTAGTGCTTAAGGTACTTGACTGCTAACCAGAGGGCTAGAGGTTCAAACCCACCAGCCACTCCTCGGAAGGAAGGTTGGGCAATCTACTTCCACAGAGATACCACCTCGGAAACCCAAGGAAGAGTCGCTGTGAGTCAGGTCTGACTCGATGGCACATAACAACAACAACAACAACCTCTTTAACATCTTGAAAGAGGCAGTGGTGTCTCATTGGTAGAATTCCACCTTCCATACTGGAAAAAGATAAACAACAAACTCACTGATGTTGAGTCCTTCCCAATTCATACTGACCCCTCCTTGGATTTCTGAGGCAGTATCTCTACAGGAGTAGATCCATACAGGAGACCCAGGTTCAGTTCTGCCCAGTGAAGTTCATGCACAGCCAGAACCTGTCTGCCAGTGAAGGCTTGCATGTTGCTATGATGCTGAATACATTTCAGTGGAGCTTACAGACTAAGAAAGACTCAGAAGAAAGACTGGGTGATCAACTTCCCTAAGTCAGTGAGTGAAAACCCTACGGATCACAATGGCTGAACTCATGCCATTTGTCAGGGTCCTAGTCTATGGCAGCTAACAACAATGCCTCAGAAATGAAGCCAGGTAAGTCAAAAAGGTGAGACTGGGAACGTGGGCCAAGATCCCTACTATGTGTTCCTGTTCTAGGAGGAGGTGTGGTCGTGGGGCTTGGCCCTGTGACCTCCTCTCTCTGGATCCTCCCAGGCAGTGAGACTTGTACCCTGCTGTCAAGGAGCAGCTTTGATTGCTTTGCCTTCTCTGTCTCTGCCAATTCTATCCCCATCTTTTGTCATCCTTAGGATTTCTGCAAAACAGACCCTTTCAGCCTGAATAAATGCACATCCTCCTACTCCTCTATTCCTAGCACTGTCTGGGTCTCTAAGAAACAGGGAGGCAGAATTTAGGAACAAGATATGCTGAGTCACAGCAGCCAGGGTCAAGTGAGGTAATTTAGATGGGCGCATGGGCCTGCACAATTGAGCACAGGACAGTGGTCACCCTTATCAGCCTCTTGTCTGATGATGGTACCATATCATTCTGAGATGCAGGCCTGTGGGCCCCAGTGCACTGAGATCTGGGTAAGTGTCTTCTACTGATCCAGAGAGAGGGGAAACACTTGGGGGCTGGCAACCCTCTGATGCAGAGCAGGAGGCCAATAGTGTCAGTGAGAAGTCAGCCACAGAAACACCAGTACTCAGTTCAAGTACCTGGCATCACGGGAACCACGATCATCTTCTGAGCCCCTTGCCAAATTGTTCTACCCTTCATATGTGTGACTAGGCAAAACATGTCATCTCTCTGATCAGTCAGTTAATATATTAAGGATAAAGGGAACCAGAGTTCTTAGTGTGAGAGGAAGGAATTACAAATAAAAGAATGGAAATAAACTGCAATCAACCCTGTTTACAAAACTCAGTTTCCTGCTGTGGAAAGTGGGCATAACAGTGCTTATCTTCTAGTGTGTCTGTCTTGTCACATTTAAAAAAAAAAAAACACTTCTTGTTGTGTGCCACCAAGCAGATTGTGACTCGTAGCAGTCCTCTAGGACAGAGAAGAACTGCCCCATAGGGCTGCCAGCCCTGTAATATTTATGGAAGCAGATCTCTGGGTCTTTTCTCCCATGGACCCTCTGTGGGGAACTGCTGCTTTTGGTTAGCAGTTGAGCACTTAACCATCACGCCACTAGGCCTCCTAAAACAAAACAACAAACTTACTAATTCATTATGATCACTTTGTTGTTGTTACTATTATTTTTGGATGGCCCTCCATGAAAAGAGTGCTGGCTTTCATGCCTATCTGCACTATAGAAGAGTGTCTGAGTGGTTTCCAGCTAGTGGTGGGTGGAGCCAAGAGACTCTATTCCTTGACCTTGACATTCCTCTAATACCATGTGAGACCCTTCACTCTCCCAGTTTTGTATTATCACTGAAGTTTACTCCAGGCCTATGAATTTGTGAGTTCATAGATATGAATAGAACAGACATGAACTTCACAGTCTTGGCTGACACTTTCCAATGGTTCAGCAAAACATCATTCATAGATGTATGAAAGATAAGAAGCCTGGTTCATTATATGTTATGAGTTACTGCATTCTACTGTTCTTCCTGCCTCTGTTTCTTCATTTAATAAAAATATAAGATCCCTGAGTGGCGCAATCAGTTTGTAATCAGCTGCTAACCTAAAGGTTGGCAGTTTGAACGGACACATCACTTGGCTGAAGAGATGTCTAGTGAATTACTTCCGTAAGGATTACAGCCAAGGAAACTCTACAGAGCAGTTCTACTCTGTAACACATGGGGTCGCCATGAGTCAGAATCAACAAACTGAGTAATAAAGGTTTAATTACTAGAGACTACTATGGGCACTGTGATAGGGGGTAGGGATACCCACAACTTATTTAGAGTTAGGTTCACAGAAGGAGCTCTGGTGGTGCAGTAGTTAAAGCATGAGGCTGCTAACCAGAAGGTCAGCTGTTGAAATCCACCAGTCTCTCCATAGGAGAAAGATGTGGCAGTCTGCTTCCATAAATATTTGTTGTTGTTGTTGTTATATGACATCGAGTCGGCCCCGACTCATAGCGACCCCTCCTTGGGCTTCCGAGGCAGTATCACTACGGAAGTAGGATTGCCCAACCTTCCTTCCGAGGAGTGGCTGGTGAGTTTGAACCGCCAGCCTTCTGGTTAGCAGTCAAGTGCCTTAGTCACTATGCTACCAGAGCTCCCTCCATAAATATTTACAGCCTTGGAAACTATGAGCCTTGGTCGCTGTGAGTTGGGATTGAAGAACAAAGAAGTTAAAATAATTTATGCAGGTTACAGGGTCAGAAAGCAGTGGTGCTGGGGTTTGAACTGGATGTAGAGCCACTATTCTATACTGGCCCATATATGTCTTTTTACCGCAAGCTTTTATCATTCACCAATATATCTAGGAGATTCATACAGATTGATGCCTGTAGACATAATTTATTAATGTTAGCCATGTTGTCATTTGCCCTTTTATGACTACACCACTATTTACATAATCATGTTCCTAGTGATGGACCCACCACTGCCCATCCATCTATTGGTTGTACTGCAGTGGTTTATGAGCTGCTATGGCTCTGGGTGCCATGCCACCAGTATATCCACTTCTTGGGCAGATTTCAGTGGAGCTTCCATGCTAAGACAAACTAGGAAAAAATGTCTGATGATCTACTTCTGAAAATTAGTCAGTGAAAACCTTTTGGATCACAGCAGAACATTTTCTGACTTGCTGGCTTCAGACACATCATCTGGAGGGATCAGTCACCAAACGAGGACATTATTTCTGGTGAAGAAGAGGGTTAGCAAGAGTAAGAAACTTGGTGATATGGAGTGGCACGATAGCCACAAACAGACTCAGACATGCTGTCAGTCATGGGGATGACACAGGACTGGGCCCGATTTTGTTCTGTTGTACATAAGATTGCCATGAATTGAAACCAGCTTAATGGCAGCTATCTGTCTATCTTTCTATGTATTATGTATATATGTACGTATGTATGTATCTAGTTATCATCTATTTATCTATCTATAATCTCTCTATCATCTATCTGTCCACCTATCTACCAAGCTACACATCTATTGATGGGTATTTAGAAGTTTTAGACTTTTGTTACTATCCATAATGCAACAGGAACATTTTGTTACTGTCCATAATGCAACAGGAACCTCTTTGTCCAAGATATGTCCTTGGGCACATATATATGAACTTCTTTGGGATTTATTCCTGGATGTGGAATTACTGAGTTGCTGAATATGTGTATCTTCAACTCTGGAAGATTTTGCCAAGCTTCAAAGTGTTTGGAATAATCTACACATCCATCTGCTTTGTATGGGAGTACAGAATGATATATTTTGTTGTTTTAACTTGCATTTCTCTGATTTCTAGTAAGCATAAACATCTCTCTTTTGATTATTGGCCATGTGTTTCTGTTCTCTCTTTGAACTGCCTGTTTATATTTTTGCACATTTTTCTATTGGGTAGTTTGTCACTTTTTAATAATTTGTAGAATTCTTTGCATGTTCTGGATGACAATTCTTTATTGATCACATACATAGAAAATATCTTTTTCCAGCCGGTACCTTGCTTCCTGCCTGCTCCTTTGATTATGGTGTTTTTTATCATAGAGAAGTTTCAAATTTTGTTGTATTCAATTTTATCTATCTCTTGCCTTATGGTTTATGCTTCTATGTGTCTTGTTTAAAAAAAAAAAAAATTTCCCATCTCAAGGTGATATAGTTGCTTAATTTTTTCCTACTTGTTGTAAGTTATATTTTCGTAGTTATCACTGTAAACTTTGAACTTTTTATAATTTATCTTTTGTATATTATGTAAATATTTTTCTTACATATAACCAATTTCCTACCACTGCTTATCTGTTATCTGTCTTCTCCTCCCTTACTTGCAATAACTCCTCTTCCATATATTGAGTTACTGTGTACTTCTAAATTTCTTTCTGGTCTCTCCATTGACCTATTTTTCTTATGTTACACCAACACCACATGATGTAAGACACTAAAGTTTTATAATAAATCTTGATGTTGGGGAAAATATACTGTCATATACTGTGCTTGGTAAATATACTGTCATATATTTGTCATGTGAGCTTTTTGAAACAACCTGTCATATTTGATCCAAAACTCTATTAAGATTTTTTTAAATTGTGGTTTTATTGTATTTATACATTAGCATGGGGGGGGGATAATTGACACCTTTAGAATACTGGTGCTTCTTATTCATAAACATGTTATATCTCTCCCTTGATTCAGATTTTCTCTTATATCCTCTGATTAAGTTTTATAAAGGCAGTATCACCACGGAAGTAGATTGCCCAACCTTCCTTCTGAGGAGTGACTAGTGGGTTTAAACGGTCAGCATTCTGGTTAGCAGTCAAATGCCTTAGGCACTACACCAGAGCTCCCAAAGATTTACATTTTCTTTAAAGGTCTTGCATGTAGTTTATTAGATTTATTTTTTGGTATCTTGTATTGTTTATCAGAGCTTTGGTGTGAGGCATGGCACACGTTGTAGTGCAACCACTTATGAAATGTATGATGCCAGTCAAGTCCCTTAAACAGTTTAATTCTCAGTTTCTTCATAAATAATTACACCTACATCATAGAGTAGGCATGAGAATTGAATGAAATAAAGAATGTGAATAATAAGTATCCAATAAATAATAGCTCCCCCTGGAGTTGACATAAATTTGGAGTTGTGTTTCTGAATGAGTCTTTACCTGTAAAGACTCAGTAAGTGTGTGTAGGATGGGGTCCCCAACACAAATGTAACTGTCAGATGTAACAAGATCCAATCTGTAGATAATTGGTAGACAGCACCCTCCCCACCTCTGAAATAAAAGCAAAGGCTTTTAATAAAGTACTTTCATAATACATTAAAACTAAAATTTCATTGAATCCCAAAGCAAAGATAGTTAAATGACAATTTAAAGTCTCCCTGGTTAACTTAATAGAAAACAAAGTAAGACACAAACTGAAATAGAAAATTAATTGTAAAGATTTTTTCTGTTCAAATTTTAGTGTGAAAATACCATAATTGTTTCTTCAGTCTTTTTTCACCTCAACAATGTTTAAATAGATTTTATTTTCATAAGTTTTATTTTTATGAAATAGGCTATGTTTTATCACAAACATTTCAAACATTAGAGGAGAGTTCAAAGAAGTAAACTTTCCCCTAATCATTTCATGCAAATAGAATCATTCCTAACATTTGCTAATCCTTTATTATATTTTTGATGTCATAAATGAACTCCTAGGTTCATTCTCATTTATTTCTTTTCCTCAACAAGGTGATATGGATGTTTTTTTCAGATTGATAGTTACAGAATAACACCATTTCATATCTTACATTATATTCCATTTAATGGATTTGCGCTAATATAATGAAATAATTTCCTGCTGAAGATGAGGAAATTAATACATTTTAATACCTTACATGGCTTTCTTCCCTGCCCCTCCCCTTAATTGGTAGGATTTTTACTCCAGTCTATAATCATTGAAATATTATTTAATACTATGTAGTGCTGCTTTCAAGGAACCCTTGATGGAGCAGTGATTAAAGAGATCACTGATAACTAGAAGGCTGGCACTTCAAACCTACCAGCTGCTACTCGGGAGAAAGATGTAGCCATCTGCTTCTATAAAGATTTACTACCTTGGAAATCATATGGGCATTTCTGCTCTGCCCTATATTGTCTCTATGGGTTGGAATTGAAGCCATGGCAGTAGGTTGGCTAATAGATTGGGAAGTGTTGCTTTCAAGAACCGTAAATATTATATTCTGTTTTGTAACCATAATTAAGGCAGCTTTTCAACTTAATTTCAGATTTACAATGATTCAGTATTTTCTGCCCTCCTATTCTATAGACATAATACTTGTGAATTGTGTATTTTGATTCATCTTTCAGTTGGTTGGGTTAGTGTGATAGTTGGAGCTGTGTGTCAACTTGGCTGGACCACAATTCTGTGTGGTTTAAACAATTGTGATATGGATTGTTCCAATGATGGGATCAGATGTATAGGTTTTGAGCAGCTGATCCATTGAAAGGGAATTTCCCTAAGAGTGTGGCCTGTTTCCAGTATATTGATGGACATCCTGGGAAAAGAGACACTCTTCTGTGGATTGGGATTCTGTTATGCTGCCTACAACTGCCCATGAGTGAACAATCTACCCTTCAGCCTGGAGATCTTGGATTCGTCATTCGTCAGAGTCAACAGCTGGTATACTGCCTGCCAACCTTGAGCTCCTCAGCCCCTGCAGCTGTGTGACTCGGGAAAAGCCTCCAGCTTGACGTTTGATCCAAGAACTTGGGACGTGCCAGTTTCTACAAGTGTGTGAGCTATTTTCCTAAGATAAATTTCCCTTTCTTTCTCTATATAAGCTTTATTGATTTTGTTTCTCTAGAGAACCCAGTCTAACACAGTTAGCTCTTCAAGTAGATTTTTCCAGAAAGTGATGTGAAAGTCATTTTTTTTGACTTGTTGCATATTTGGAGATGTATTTCTGTTGTCTCTAGCAAGACCAACAGCTTTGCTGAATATGGAACTCTTGAGTACAATTGTTTCCCTCCACATAGTTTTGGTTTTGAACTTGGAATCAACTGCTTGGTGTTGTTTGTAGGAAAGGGAGAGGAGCTCTAGGTTGGGAGTCAAAACACCTGGTCTGGTCCTTGCTCAATGTGGTCTATTGAATTATTAGCAGTTCTTCATCCTTCTCTTTAACCCCCTTTTACCATATAACTTATTTCCTAGCCCTTTGACTTTGAACTTGGCCATGTGACTTGCTTGGGCCAATGTTGTTGTT
This sequence comes from Orycteropus afer afer, assembly GCF_000298275.1. Classification (NCBI taxonomy): domain Eukaryota; kingdom Metazoa; phylum Chordata; class Mammalia; order Tubulidentata; family Orycteropodidae; genus Orycteropus; species Orycteropus afer. The sequence continues at coordinate 2,347,262 of NW_006922020.1, forward strand.
ACTAGGAACTGTCTAGCCAGATCCAACTCAAAGCAACCTGATGTACAAAAGAATGAAACACTGTTCAGTCTTAAACTATTCTCACAATTGTTGCTATGTTTATGCACATTATTGCAGCCACTGCATCAATCCATTTCCTTGAGGGTCTTCCCCTTTTCTACCAACCCTCTACTTTATCAGGCATGATACTCTTCTCCAGGGACTGCTCTCTTCTGACAATGTGACTAAAGTACATGAGTCAAAGTCTGGTCATTCTTGCTTCTAAGGAACATTCCAGCCATACTTCTTCCAAGACAGATTTGTTTGTTCTTCTGGCAGTCCATGGCCTTTTCCATATTCTTCATCAACACCACAATTTAAATGCATCAATTCTTCTTTGGTCTCCCCTATTCACTGTGCAGATTTCACATGCATATGAGGCCACTGAAAAGACAATGACTTGCCTACACCTTAGCCTTCAAAGTGACTGACATTTTTCCTCTTTAATACTTTAAAGAGGTCTTTTGCAGTAGATTTACCCAGTGAAATACATCTTCTGATTTCTTGACTGCTTTGGGCTTTGATTGTAGGTCCAACTAAAATGAAGTCCCAGACAATTTCAGTCTTTTCTCCATCTGTCAGAATGTTGCTTATTGGTCCAGTTATGAGGGTTTTGTTTTCTATATGTTGAGGTGTAATCCATACTGAGGGTTATAGTCTGATCTTCATCACTAAGCACTTCAAGTCTTCTTCACTCTCACCAAACAAGGTTGTGTCATTTGAATAGGAAAAGTTGTTAATGAGTCCTCCTACAATTCTAATGCTGTGCTCTTCATATAATCTGGCTTCCCTGATTACTTGCTCAGCATACAGATTAAATAATTATAGTGAAAGGAAACCTTCCCTGATATAAACCATGCACTATCCTCTTGTTATGTTTGAACAACTGCCTTTTGGTATATGTACAGATTCCCCATGAGCACAATTAAGTGTTCTGGAATTCCCATTCTTTACAGTCTTATTTGTAATTTGTTAAATGTCTTTGTATTCTCAATAAAACACAGGTAAACATCTTTCTGGTATTCTTTACTTTCAGCCAATGTTCACTTGACATTAGCAATAATATCCCTCATTCCATGTTGTCTTCTAAATCCGGCTGGAGTTTCTGGCAGTTCCCTGTCAGTATATGGCTGCAACTGTTTTTGAATTATCTTCAGCAAAATTTTGTTGTTGTTAGGTGCTGTCAAGTTGTCTCTGACTTACAGTGACCCTGTGTACAACAGAACAAAGCACTGCCCAATCCTGTGCCAGGCTCATCATCCCTGATATACCTGAGCCCATCATTGCAGCCACTGAGTTAATCCATCTTGCTAAGTGTCTTCCCCTTTTTGGTTGACCTTCCACTTTACCAAGCATGATATCCTTCTCCAGGGAATGGTCCTTACTGACAGCATGACCAAAGTAACTGAGACAAAGTCTGGCCATTCTCGCTTCCAAGGAGCATTCAGGCTGCACTTCTTCCAGGACAGATTTGTTATTTCTTTTAGCAGTCCATGGTACTTTCGGCATTCTTCTCCAACACCATAACTCAGAAGCATCACCTCTTCTTTGGTCTTCCTTATTCATTGACCAGTTCACATGAATATGAGGTGATTGAAAATACCATGGCTCAGGTTAGGCACATCTTAGACTTCAAGGAGACATTCTTGCTCTTCATCACTTGAAAAAGGTCTTTTGCAGCAGATTTGCCCAGTGCAGTATGTTGTCTGAGGTCTTGGCTATTGCTTCCATTGTTGTTGATTGTGGAATCAATGAATATGAAGTCTTTGGCAACTTCAATCTTTTCTCTATCTATCATGATGCTGATTATTGGTCCAGTTGTGAGGATTTTTGTTTTCTTTATATGAGGTGTAATCCATACTGCAAACTGTACTCTACAATCATTATCAGTAAGCGCTTCAAGTCATCCTCACTTTCAGCAAGCAAGGTTGTGTCATCTGCATATCTCAGGTTATTAATGAGCCTTCTTCTGATCCTAATGCCAGGGTCTTCTTCATGTCATCCAGTTTCTTGGATTATTTTCTTAGGACACAAATTGAATAAGTATGGTGCAAGGATACAACCCTATTGCATTTCCTTCCTGATTTTAAACCATGCAATATGCCCTGGTTCTGTTCAAATGACAACCTCCTTGTCTATGTACAGGTTCCTCATGAGTACTATCAACTATTCTGGAATTCCCAGTCTTCTCAATGTTATCCATAATTTGTTATGATCCACACAATCAAGTGCTTTTGCATAGTTAATAAAGCACAAATAAACATCTTTCTGGTATTCTTTGCTTTCAATCAAGATCCATCTGACATTAGCAATGATATTCCTTGCTCCATGTTCTCTTCTGAATCCAGCTTGCATTTCTGAAGTTCTGTCAATATATTGCTGCAATAGTTTTTGAGTTATCTTCAGTAAGATTTTACTTGAGTGTGACATTAATTATATTGTTTGATAATTTCCACATTCTGTAAGATCACCTTTCTTTGGAATAGGTACAAATATGGATCTCTCCCAATCAGTTGGCCAGGTAGCTGTCTTCCAAATCTCTTGGCATAGTCAAGTGAATGCCTCCAGCACAACATCTGTTTGTTGAAACATCTCAATAAGTATTCCATCAATTTCTGGAGCCTTGTTTTTTGCCAATTCCTTCAGTGCATCTTCAATTTCTTCCTTCAATACCATTGGTTCTTGATCACATGCCACCTCCTGAGATGGATGAACATCAACCAGTTCTTTTGGTACAGTGATTCTGTGTATTCCTTCCATCTTCTTTTGATGCTTTCTGCATCATTCAGCATTTTGCCCGTAGAATCTTTCAATATTGCAACTCGAGGCTTAAATTTTTTCATCAGTTCTTTCAACTGAGAAATGCTGAGTGTGTTTTCCCTTTTGGCTTTCTAACTCCAGGTCTTTGCACATTTCGTTATAGTAATTGTCCTTGTCTTCTCATGCTGCTCTTTGAAATCTTCTGTTCAGCACTTTCATCTTGTCATTTCCTCCATTTGCACTGACTACTCTCTGTTCAAGGACAAGTTTCAGAGTCTCTTCTAACATCCATGTTGTTCTTTTCTTCCTTTTCTGTCCTTTTAGTTACCCTTTGCTTTCTTCATCAGTGATGGTCTTGATGTCATTCCACAATTCCTCTGGTTTTCAGCCGTTAGTGTTCAATGCATCAAATCTATTCTTTAGATGGTCTCCGATTCAGGAGGGATATATTCAATGTCATATTTTGGCTCTCATGGACTTGTTTTAATTGTCTTCAGCTTCAACTTGAACATGCATATGAGCAGTTGGTGGTCTGTTCCACAATCAGCTCCTGGTCTTGTTTTGGCTAAAGGTACTGAGCTTCTTCATCGCCTCTTGTCACAGATGTAGTCAATGTGATTCCTGTGCACTCCATCTGGTGAAGTCCACATGCATAGCTTCCATTTGTGTTGTTTTAAAAAGGTATTTGCAATGAATAAGTCATTGGTCTTGCAAAATTCTATCATGTAATCTCCAGTGTTATTTCTGTCACCAAGGCCCTATTTTCCAACTACCAGTTATTCTTCTTTGTTTCTAACTTTTGAATTCCAATTACCAGTGATAATCAATACATCTTGATTGCATGTTTGGTCGATTTCAGACTGCAGAAGTTGATAAAAATCTTCAATTTCCTCATCTTTGGCTTTGGTGGTTGGTGTGTGAATTTGAAAAAATAGTTGTATTAACTGGTCTTCCTTGTAGGCGTATGGATATTATATCACTGGCAGCATTGTACTTTAGGGTAGATCTTGATACATTCTTTTTGATGATGAATGCCATGCCATTCCTCTTCAATGTGTCATTCCTATCATAGTAGATCATATGATTGTCTGATTCAGTATGGCTAATGATTGTAAATATCTCTTCATGTTTGTTGGCTGCCTGAATATCTTCTTTGGTGAAATGTGTGTTCATGTCTTCTTCCCATTTTCTAATTGAATTGTCTTTCTTTTTGATGTTGAGGTGTTGGAGTTTTCTATAAATTTTAGAGATAAGTCCTATGTCCTATATGTCATTGCTGAATAGTTTTTCCCAATCTGTAGGTTCTATTTTTACTCTTTCAAAGAAATCTTTTGATGCACATATGAATTTAATTTTTAGAAGGTCCCAGTCATCTACTTTATCTTGTGCTCTTTGTGTATCTTGGGTTATGCTTGATAGTCATTTTATGCCATAAATTAGGACCCCTAAATTTGCCCCTATTTTTTGTTTGAAGAACTTTATAGGTTTAGGTTTCACATAGATGTGTCTTTGATCTATCTGGAGTTAATTTTTCTGTATACTGTGAGGTATGAATCTTGTTTCATTTTCTATAAAAGGATATCCAGTTTTTCCAGCACCATTTGTGAAAGAGACTATCTCTTCCACGTTGAATACATTTTGGCCCTTTGTAAAAGATCAGCTGACTATAGTTCAATTGATCTTTTTCTAGGTGCTCAATTTGGTTCCACTGGTTTATGTGTCTGTCGTTGTACCAATACCAGGCTGTTTTGACAACTGTGACTGTATAGTAGGTTTTGAGATCTGGAAGTGTGAGACTTACAACTTTGTGGTTCCTCTTCAGTGTTGTTGTTGTTATGTGCTGTTGAGTCGGACCCAACTCATAGCAAGCCCTCCTTGAGTTTCTGAGGCAGTATCACTACAGAAGTAGATTGCCCCATCTTCCTTCCAAGGAGTGGCTGGTGGGTTTGAACTGCCAGCCTTCTGGTTAGCAGTCAAGTTTATCCAAAGTCTCTTTCCTTTCCATATAAAATTAGTGATTGGATTTCCATGTCTTTAAAGAATGTTGACAGAATGTGGTTCGGGATTGCATTGAATGTATAGATTGCTTTAGGTAGTTTTGACTTTTCACAATGTTCAGTCTTCCTATCCATGAGCACGGTGTGTTCTTCCATTTATGTAGATCTCTTATAGTTTTTTTTTTTTTTTTTTTAAATAGTGTTCTGTAGTTTTATTTGTACATGTCTTTTGTGTTCCTGGTAAGATTTATTCCCAAGTATCTTATTTTTTGGTAGCTATTGTAAATGGTATTGAGTTCTTTATTTTCTTTTAGAGATTTCTTTGCTGGTGTAGAGGAATCCAACTGAATTTTCTATGTTGATCTTATATCCTGCCACTATGCTGAATCTTTCAATAAGTTACAGTAGTTTTCTTGCTGAGTCTTGGTTTTTCTATGTATAGGATCACATCATCTGCAAATAGGGATAGTTTTACTTCTTTCTTACCAATTTGGGTGCCTTTGATTTCCCATTCTTGCTTTATTGCAGTGGCTAGGACTTCCAATGCAATGTTGAATAGAAGTTGAGATAGAGGGCATCTTTGTCTTGTTTCTGTTCACTAGGGGAATGGTTTCAGTCTCTCACCATTGAGAATAATGTTGGTTGTTGGTTTTGCAAATAAGGCCTTTATTATGTTTGATTCCTATTTTGTTGAGAGTTTTTATCAGGAATGGGTGTTGGATTTTATCAAATGTCTTTTCTGCATCTGTTGATATAATCATGTATATTCTTTCTTTCTTTTTTTCCTTGTGTTATGGATTGTTTTGACTGCTGGTTGATCATGTTGTTTAGTTCCTCTCCATCTTTGTTGAGTTTCTTTCCATTTGTCCTATCATTTATTGAAAGTGGTCTATTAAAGTCTCTTACTGTTACTGTGGAGACATCTATTTGTTTTTTCAATTCTGTTAAAGTCAGTTTTATGTATTTTGGAGCTCTTTCATTGGGTGCATAGATATTTACTATGGTTATGTCCTCTTGTTCAACTGATCCTTTAATCATTGTGTAATGTCTTTCCTTGTTTCTTATGATCGTTTTTGTCTTAAAGTCTATTTTATCAGAAACTAACCTTGCCACTACTGCCCTTTTTTGGTTACCATTTGCTTGGTGTATCTTTTTACAACCTTTATAATTTTTAGTCTATTTTTGCCTTTGTGTCTAAGGTGAGTCTATTGTACACAGCATATTGATGAGTCATGTTTTCTTATTCAGTCTGCAACACCCTGTCTCTTGAGTGGTGCATTTAACCCATTTACATTCAAGTGTTGTTGTTATTTGTTATTTGCCGTCAAGTCGCCCCCGACTCATAGCGACCCCTCCTTGGGTTTCTGAGGCAGTATGACTACGGAAGTAGGATTGCCCAACCTTCCTTCCGAGGAGTGG
>NW_006922020.1:2356441-2357733 GCF_000298275.1 Orycteropus afer afer
GAACACCAATGACCAAAAACCAGAAGAATTGTGGGAGGATATCAAGAACATTATCCATGAAGAAAGCAAGAGATCACTAAAAAGATGAGAAAAGAAGAGAAGACCAAAACGGATGACAGAAGAGACTCTGAAACTTGCCCTTGAGCAAAGAGTAGCTAAAGCAAATGGAAAAAAATGACAAAATAAAAGAGCTGAACAGAGAATTTCAAAGAGCGGCTTGAGCTGACAAAACCAATTACTGTAAGAAAATATGCAAAGACCAGGAGTTTGAAAACCAAAAGGAGAGAACACGCTTGGCATTTCTCAAGTTGAAAGAACTGAAGAAAAAATTTAAGTTTCAATATTGAGAGATTCTATGGGTAGAATATTGAATGACCCAGGAAACATCAAGATAAGATGGCAGGAATACACAGAGTCACTGTACCAAAAAGAACTGGTCGATCTTCATCCATTTCAGGAAGTGGCATATGATCTAGAACCAATGGGACTGACGGCGGAAGTCATAGCTGCAGTGAAAGAATTGGCAAAGAAAAAGGCTCTGGGAATTGACGGAATACCGACTGAGATATTTCAACAAACAGATGCCCCTTTGGAGGCACTCACTTGGTTATGGCAAGAGATTTGGAAGAGATCCATATTTGTACCCATTCCAAAGAAAGGTGATCCTACAGAATGTGGAAATTATAGAACATTATCATTAATATCGCATGCAAGTAAGATCTTTCTGAAGATAATTCAAAAATGTTTGCAGCAGTATATTGACAGAGAACTTCCAGAGGTACAAGCTGGATTCAGAAGAGGACTTCTGAACAAGGGATATTATAGTTGTTGTCAGATGGATCTTGGCTCAAGGCAAAGAATATCAGAAAGATCTTTACTTGTTTTTTATTGACTATGCAAAGGCATTTGATTTTGTGGATCATGACAAATTATGGTTAGCATTGAGAAGAATGGGAATTCCTGAACACTTGATTATACTCATGAGGAATCTGTACCTTGACCAGGAGGCTGTTGTTTAAATGGAACAAGGGGACACTACATGGTTTAAAATCAAGAAGGGAGTGCTTCAGGGTTGTATCCTTTCCCCACACTTATTCAATCTATATGGTGAGCAAATAATCTGAGAAGCTGGGCTATATGAAGAAAAATGTGACATCAGGATTGGAGGAAGAATCATTAACAACCTGAGATATGCAGACAATACAACTTTGCTTGCTGAAAGTGAGGATGACTTGAGGCACTTACTGATGAAGGTTGAAGAATACAGTATGCAATATGGATTACATCTCAGT
>NW_006922020.1:2358293-2374109 GCF_000298275.1 Orycteropus afer afer
ATGGGCTCAAGTATAGCAGGGATTGTGGGGCTGGCACGGGATTGGGCAGTGTTTCATTCTGCTTTGCATGGGGTCACCATGAGTCAGAAATGCCTCTACAGCACCTAACAACAATATAATTTTTTGTGCTAAGCTCATTTTGTTTATAAATCATGTTATCATCTCCTTCATTGTTATTATTTTAGTATTTGCTAAATATTTGTGCTTGTCTTCTTTTTTTATTTTGATGCAAAGTTTTTTTTGAGGTTATCTTGTGATTTATCATTTTCTTCCCAAGTTTAATACAGTCTCTTCTATCTCACAATTGTCTTGACTTCCTCACCATTTGGAAGTTCTGTACCTATACTGTTTATTCCTCTTTTACCAACTGAGTTGTCTTCATTTACCAACTGACATTTCTGGTTCTCTTTGTACAGTCTTTTTAAGCTTATTTTACTTTATATACTTCTATAATTGGGTTTCTGGGTTATGTCATCATGTGTGTTAGTAATTGGTGGTTGTTTGCTGTTGTTGTTTCTCTATCGGAAGGACCCCCTTTAGCATCTCTTGTAAGGTTGGTCTGATGTTAACATATTCCCTTAATTTCTGCTTATCTGGAAATCTTCTAATTTTACCCTCATATTGGAGGGACAATTTTGCTGGTTTTGGTGAGTTTGATTATGATATGTCTTGGTGATTTTCTTTTGGGGTCTATCGTGTTTGGCATTTGTTGAACTTCTTGAATGGATATATTTTCATCTTTGATCATATTAGGGAAATCCTCTTCCAGCACACCTTCAACAGTTTTCTCTGTGGTTTTATTTGTCTCTTCCTGTTCTGGAATTCTGATTACACATAGTTTATTACTCTTGATGGTGTTGCACATGTATCTTAGACTTTCTACATTTTGGTTTAATCTTTTTTCTGATTGATCCCTTAACAGTAGTATTGAGATATTTGTCTTTAATCTCATTAATTCTGTCTTCCATAAATTTGACTGTATTCCTTTGCCCTTTCAATGTGTTTATCTATTTCTGAAATCTTAGTATCAATCTTCTTGATTCTATGTGTCTTTTTTGTATTTTGTCTAAGTTTTCATTTATTTTGTCAGTTTATTCTTGTATTGTATTCCTAAATTGTTCTAGAGTTTTGTCTCTGTTTTCCTGAATTTTGTCAGTGTTTTCTTTGATGTTATCAGTGTTTTTCCTGATCTATCTCTCAATCTGTTGACAGTACCCAAATATAATTCCTCTGAGTTCCTTATCAGGAAGTTTAAATGCTGCTTCTTCCACAGGATTGTTTTCTAGGATTATATCCTGGTCCCTTGTTTCTACTACTTTATTTTGCTTCTTTGTGTGGACTGTTACGGGCTGTTGTCTCTGAGACATTGTGGTCAAATTAATTTATGTTTAATTTGTGGTTGTATGCCCACATGATTCATCCAAAAATTTTTTTCCCCCTTTATTTTGTTTTGATATATCTGTGTTAACAGAGTACTGTGTTCCTCTATTGACTAGTTGTTAGCACTTATGCACTCACTACCTGTCTCCTGGTGGGTGTGATGGAGAATGAGAGTGTGTCCACAGATCTCTGTTAGCTGTTCATAAAGAGCAGTTGAAAGTGAGTTGAGCTGGTATTGGCTAACATCTATCATTGGTCAGTTGGTAAAAAAAAGAAGTAAGTGGTGGCCCTCACTCAATGGGTAGGGCTTGGCTGCAGAAGGTACAGGGATGGTTGGTTTCTGTTGGAATAGTGTCTTTCACTTAGTTAGACAAAAAATAAATACATTTTTAGTTAAAAAATACTTTCCAGTCATCAGCCTCCAGTATAGTTGCAAGCTGAGCCCACTCCTATGTCACTGTCCAGGTAAGAATATCACTTGCAGAAATTCAAAATGGTCACACCTGCCGCTTGTGAATACTCAAAATGGCTGCACCCTCAAAACACCCACTGAAGTCCACAAGTCTGCTTGTCTCCTTCTTCACACTTTTCCTTTCTGGCTGTCAGGCAGCAATGCAGTCCTTGCCTATACAGTCCTTAGTGAGCAGAGCTGATTCTCAGGTTGCTATAGAGAAATATTGAAAATAGCTGTGCCCTCAGGACAGCCAGCAGGCCACAGGTCCATTTGTCTCATGATTCACTGTTTTCAATTGGGTTCTTCTACTAGTTGGTATTTAATCCACTTCTTTATCTTTGACTTCAAAGCTCAGAGTTCCAGGATCATCTACTGTATTGGTTTCAGTTGGTTTCTCATTGTTTTGTTGCAGAAGGTCTGTGTAGCTTGCCTGCCAATTCTGCCATCTTGTCAGAAACTTGTAGGATCACCTTTCTTTGGAATGGGCATAAATTTGGATCTCTTACAGTCAGTTGGCCAGGTGGCTATCTTCCAAATTTCTTGGCATAAACAAGTGAGTACTTCCAGCATTGCATTATGTGTGTGTGTGTGTGTGTGTGTGTGTGAAACATCTCAATGGGTATTCTGTCAATTCCTGGAGCCTTGTCTTTTGCCAATTACTTCAGTGCAGGTTGAACTTTTTCTTTCAATACCATAGGTTCTAGATCATATGGTGCCTCCTAAAACGGTTGAACATTGATAAATTCTTTTTGGTACGGTGCCATCAAGTTGATCCTGACTCTTGGGTTTCTGAGGTGGTATCTCTACAGAAGTAGATTGCCCAATCTTCCTTCTGAGAAGTGGTTGGTGGGTTTGAATTGCCAGCCTCCTAGTTAGCAGTCAAATGCCTTAGGCACTACACCACCAGAGCTCCCATTAAAATTATTGAACATTGACAATTTCTTTTTGGTACAGTAACTCTTGGTATTCCTGCAATCTTTTGATGTTTCCTTCTATATTCTTTCATTCAATATTTTCCCCATAGAATCCATCAATATTGCAACTTGTTTTCTTCAGTTCTTTTAGCTTGAGAAATGCCAAGCATCTTTTTCATTTTGGTTTTCTAATTCCAGGTTTTAGCACATTTCATTATAATACTTTGTTTTATCTTCTCGAGCTGCCTTTTGAAATCTTCTGTTCAGTCCTTTTACTTTATCATTTCTGCCATTCACTTTAGCTACTCTCCATAAAATAGCAAGTTTCAGAGTTTCTTCTGACATTCATTTTGGTCTTCTCTTCTTTTTCTGTCTTTTTAATGACCTTCTGCTTTCTTCGTGTATGATGTTCTTGATGTCATCTCACATCTAGTTATGTTCAATGCATCAAATCTATTCTTCAAGTGCTCTCTAAATTCAGGCAGGATATAATCAAGGTTGTATTTTGGCTCTCTTGGACTTGTTTTAATTTTCTTCACCTTCAGCTTGAACTTGCATATGAGCAATTGATAGTCTGTTCCACAGTCAGCTCCTTCCCTTGTTCCTTCCATTACCTCTTTCTGCAGATGTAGTCTATTTGATTCCTGTGTATCCCATCTGGAAAAGTCCATGTGTATGTTGCTGTTAGGTGCTAGGTGCTGTTGAGTTGGCTCCAACTCATAGAGACACTAGGTACAACAGAACAAAACACTGTTCAGTCCTGAGCCAGCCTCACAATACTTGCTATACATGAGCTCATCATTGCAGCCATGGCATCAATCCATCTCACTGAGGAGCTTCCCCTTCTATACTGACCCTCTACTTTACCAGGCATGATACCCTTCTCCAGGGAATTGTTTCTTCTGACAACATGACCAAAGTAAGTGAGACAATGTCTGACCATCTTTGCTTCCAAGGAGTACTCTGGCTGCACTTCCTCCAGGACAGATTTGTTCATCCTTCTGGCATTCCATTGTATATTCAATATTCTTCATCAACACCATAATTCAAAGGCATTGACTCTTCTTCAGTCTTCCTCATTCATTATCCAGCTTTAACATGCATATGAGGGTATTGAAAATACCATGGCTTAGTTTTCAGAGCAACATCTTTGCTTCTTAGCACTTTAAAGAAGTATTTTGTAATAGAGTTTCGCAGTGTAATATGATGTCTGATTTCCTGACTGCTACTTCCAGGGGTATTGACTGTGGATCCAAATAAAATGAAATCCCTGACAACTTCAATTTTTTCTCCATTTATCATGATGCTGCTTATTGGTTCAGTTGTGAGGATTTTAATTTTCTTTATTTTGAGATGTAATCCATGCTGCAGTCTGTAGTCTTTAATCCTCACCAGTAAGTGCTTCAGGTCATCTTCACATTCAGCAAGCAAGGTTTTGTCATCTGCATATCACAGGTTGTTAATGAGTCTTCCTCCAATCCTGATGCTATGTTCTTCTTCATATAGTCCAGCTTCTTGGATTATTTGCTCAGCATACAGATTGAATGGGAGCTCTGGTAGCATAGTGCCTAAGGAACTTGACTGCTAACCAGAAGGCTGGCGGTTCAAACCCACCAGCCACTCCTTGGAAGGAAGGTTGGGCAATCCTACTTCCGTAGTGATACTGCCTCGGAAACCCAAGGAGGGGTCGCTATGAGTTGGGGCTGATTCGACAGCACATAACAACAACAACAACATGCAGATTGAATAAGTATGTGAAAAAATTCAACCCTGACACAAACCTTTGCTGATTTTAAACCATATAGTACCCCCTCGTTCTGTTCAAGTGACAGTCTTGGTCTATGTACAAGTTCCTCATAAGCACAATGAATTGTTCTGGAATTCCCATTCTTCTCAATGTTATCCATAATGTGTTATGATCCACACAGTTGAGTGCCTTTGTACAGTCAATAAAACTCAAGTAGACATCTTTCTGGTATTGTTTGCTTTCAGGCAAGATCTATCTGACATCAGTAATGATATCCCTCATTCCACATCCTCCTCTGAATCCAGCTTGCATTTCTGGAAGTTCTCTGCCAAAATACTCTTGCAACTGCTTTTGAATTATCTTCAGTAAGATTTCACTTGTGTGTGATATTAATAATATTGTTCAATAATTTCCACATTCTGTTGGATAACCTTTCTTTGGAACAGGAACAAATATCGATCTCTTCCGGTCAGTTGGCCAGGTCACTGTCTTCCTAATTTCTTGACATAAAGAGTAAGTACCTCCAGAGCTTCATCCATTTGTTGAAACATCTTAGTGGTTATTCCATCAATTTCTGGAGCCTTATGTATGGTTGCCATTTAAAGAAAGTATTTATAATTAGTAAGTTGTCAGTCTTGCAAAATTCCATTATGCAATCACAGACATCATTTCTATCAGCAAGACCATATTTCCCAGTAGTAATCCTTTTTCTTTGTTTCCAACTTTTCTATCCCAATCACTACACATACACATACTGCCATCGAGTCAAATCTGACTCATAGTGACCCCTCCTTGGGTTTTTGAGGTGGTATTACTATGGAAGTAGATTGCCCAGTCTTCTTCTGAGGAGTGGCTGGTGGGTTTGAACCACCAGCCTTCTGGTTAGCAATCAAATGTCTTAGGCACTATGCTACCAGATTTCCCTTCCAATCACTAGTAATTATCAATACATCTTGATTGCATGTTAGGTCAATTTCAAACTACAGAAGTTGGTAAAAAAAAATCTTCAGTTTCTTCATCTTTAGCTTTAGTGGTTGGTGTGTAAATTTGAATAATAGTAGCATTAACTGGTCCTTCTTGTAGGCATATGGATATTTTCTTATCACTGACAGAATTGTACTTCACAATAGATTTTGAAATATTCTTTTTGACAATTAATGTCACACCCTTCCATTTTGTCATTCCTGGCAAAGTAGACCATAAGATTATCTGATTCAAAAGGGCCAATACCAGTCCATTTCAGCTCACTAATATCTAGGATATCGACCTTTATGTATTCCATTTCAGTTTTACAAGTTCAAATTTCCCTGTATTGGTACTCCATATATTTCACATTCCAATTATTGATGGATGTTTGCAGCTTTCTTCACATTTTGAATCATGCCATATCAGCAAATGAAGGCCTTAAAGGCTTTATTCATCCACCTCATTAAGGTTGACTCTGCTTTGAGGAAATAGCTCTTCCCCAGTTGTATTTTGAATGCCTTCAATCCTGAGGGACTCATCTTCCATCACTATGCAAATAATAGTTCACTTCTATCCACTCTACAAAGTTTTCCAGTACTATATCAGATGGTGTTTCACTGTTATTCATAAGATTTTCAGTAGACATATTTTTTCAGAACTGTATGGCCTGTTCTTCTTCCTAGTCTTAGTCTGGAGGCTTCACTGAAACTGGTCCACAATGGTTGCTTCTACTGGTACTTGAAATACCAGTGACATAGCTTGCAGCATCATAGCAACATAAAAGCCATCACAGTATGAAAAACTATTGGCTTTGACCAATAGATGTTAACATTTGTGACACAAGCAAAGATTTTAAATATGTAGCTAGACTTTCCCTCTTGATTTTCTGCCAACTCCATGAGTAGATAATGACCTTTCTGGTTCACTGGTCTCAGAAGAATGAGAAACCTATGAAACAGAACTGAACCAAACCATGGTCTGGAGCCAAGACTCGAGCCCAACAAAGATAAGCAAATCCAGAGTTACTGATGACCTACAGACATGAGTAGAAATAAGTGATTGTTGTTTTAAGCCATGGGTTTGGATTGGTTTGTTACACAGTGGTATTTTGATAACAGATGACTAATATGCTTTGCAACTCTTGTTATGAATTGAATTGTGTCCTCAAAAAATATGTTTTGGTATCTTAGTCTCTATACTTGTGGACATATTGTAATATGATGTGATGTGATGTAATCATCTTGTATAATGCAATCTAACATAATATAATCTATTGAGATTCTACTAGCAGACTGTGGGTCCTAAAATAATCACTTGTGTGTTATATAAAGAACAGCATAGACATAGAGCAAACTAAAATACATAGGGAAGACAGATGCCATGTGAGGATCACCAAGGAACAGAGACATGCCCAGAAATACCTACAAGGAAGAAACTGACTCAGTTGAGACCCTGATTTGGACTTTTAGCCTCCAGAACTATGAGGAAATAAATTTCTGTTCTTAAAGCCAAATACTGTGATATTTCTGTTACAGCAACATTAGCTAAATAAAACAGCTCTCTGGCTGTCAATCTTGTACAAGTCATGCCCCTTCTCTGGGTCTCAGTTTCTTTAAATGCAACATGAAGGAGTTAAATCACTGGGTGATTTCTAGAGTCCCTTCTAATTCTAAGGAGCTCTGGTGGAGTAGTGGATAAGGCATTTGGCTGCTAACCAGAAAGTCATGGTTCAAACCCACCAGCTGCTCCGTGGAAGGAAGATAGGGCAATCTACTTACATAAAGATTTACAGCCTCAGAGCCCAGGGGGAGGTCTCTATGAGTCAGAATCAACTCAATGGCAGTGAGTTTTTTTTTTTTTGTTGTTGTTGTTGTTTGTTTGTTTTGTTTTTGTTTTGTTCTTCTGATAACTAGGATTCTGGATTCCAACATAGAATACAGGGTATGGTGATGAGAGGGGAGAAAATTGTTCAGGAAGGAAAGTCCAGCCAAGAGATGTGAAGAAGGCACGTTTGTTTTGCTAGAGCAGGAGATCTAAGACGTGCAAGTGGGGTAGGTTGCAGAGGAATAGATGGAAGAGTATTGAGGCACTTGTTCACCTCCCACTTGCTCTTTAACTTCTTAGAAACTGGCTTCTGATTGCACCATACTGCCAAAACTGCCTTCTTAATGGGCTTCTCATCACCAAATCCTCACTTTAGCCCTCAGCCTCTTCAAACTTGATGCCTCCTTCAAACCCTCTTTCTTGTCTTCCATGACCCCATTCTCCTCTGATTATTGCACTTCTTTTCTGTCCACTTTTTTTTCCCTAACTCCTTCACTGATTCTATTCTGAGTATGTACTCCCAAGGTTATTTCTCCATCATCTCCTTCTCAACTTAGTCATGGATCTGCGATTCAGGAATATCTATCCTAGGCAAGGGACCTGGGGTACTTATAGGTTAGGGTTGCAGGAAATGCAGGGACAGGGCAGTAGAACCAAGCATGAGCTTAACACTGCTAAAAATAACATGTTCTTTTTGCTATTGTTTTAAATAACATAAGGACTTAGGAAGAGCTTTGGGCAAACACTAAGGGACTCGTTATTTGATTAAAATAACTATTGAATTTTCTATTTTCATGTTCACTCACCCACTCCATCACAGTTCTTACACTGTATGTTCTGTGCTTATTGTTACAATAGATGGTCTGAGCAAGGTGGCAAATCCCTCAGGCCATCTTTAAATAAACGCAGGATAGCTTGGCTTCCTCTTCTTTTCAACATAGAATGTACTTCAAAATTGTCCTTCCACTGGAGTCTTATTTTCTCCCTTTCTCTCAGATGCTTGTTCCCTCTCCCATTGTCCTGTGGACTTGAATTCTTAGCACATCCTGGACACCAGCCTGTTGTTTGAAGGGTGCTCCATTGTTCGCCTTGCAAATAACTTTTTCTTTGAAGTGTGATTTTGCTTGATAAATGAGCTTGCTGTTCTTCTTATGAGCTTCATCTTTCTGGGTATGAAATCATCTGTGGCTCAAGCCTTTACAAACTTGTGGTCACCCCACAGATACTTAGTCATACTCTCTCCTTCCAATAAGATGTTGGACCCTCATAATTAAATCTTTTGACAACACATTTATAGTTGCTGGCATTTTCCCTTACAGAAGTGGTGGATGTCTCTAAGCTGAGGTAACACCAGAGGCAGCATGTGAAAGGACAAAGAAGATAAAGGTAAACTTGGAACCAAGCAAACACAGGTTCAAATTCTGGCTCTTTCATTTGCCGGTCCTGGTCAAGGTCCTCCCAAACTTCTGATCACACACTTCTCTCTAACAGTGCACCATGTCTGATACTTGATTGGTATTCAGTAAATCATAGCCCACTCATTATAGGTCCTAGTTATACTTTGGGAGCTCTGGTAGCATAGTGGCTAAGACACTTGCCTGCTAACCAGACGGCTGGCGGTTCAAACCCACCAGCCACTCCTCGGAAGGAAGGTTGGGCAATCCTACTTCCGTAGTGATACTGCCTCGGAAACCCAAGGAGGGGTCGCTATGAGTCGGGTTTGACTCGACGGCACATAACAACAACAACAGTTATACTTTTGTTGTTGTTGTTGTTGAGTGCCATGGAGTGGATTCCAGTTCATAGCCACTCCATGTAACAGAGTAGAGTTGACCCATAGGGTTTCCGAGGCTGTAATTTTTATGGGAGCAGATTGACAGGTGTTTTTTTCCTGCAGAGCCACTAATTGGTTCAAACTATAGACCTTTCAGTTAGCAGCCAAGTACTTAACCATTGCAGTGCTATAGTCTACTCACGTTAGGACCTAATCCTATCTCCTTTAGCATTTCTATTTGTCCTACTTTAGTACAACATTTGCTTATTTGTCTGAACACTTCATAAGCTTGACAGCTTCTTAGGGGAAGAGACCATGTGATACGTGTATTCTGAACGCGTAACCCAGTGCCTACAGTGATGCAAGTGCCTAATAAATGTGCCTAAGGCATTTGACTGGTAACCAGAAGGCGGTTCAAACCCACCAGCTGCTCCTTGGAAAGAAGGTTGGGCAATCTACTTCCATAGTGATATTGAAATAGGACCAAACATGAGTCCCTGCCTGGTGAGCAATCAGGCTAAAATAGTTTACACACTGAGTGATTAAGAGGAGAGAAAATTATTTATTGAAAAGTGGCAATGCAAGGAGGCAGGGGTACCCGCACCCAGATCTGGCTTCCTGAAACTCCATCGAATTACAGTTTTGTAGGTTTCAGAAGAGGTTATAAAACTCAGGAATTTGGGCTTGAGATGGTTGATGATTGGCTGAAATTTCCTTCAACTCGGTTTAAAGGGACAGTAGCATTTTGAATAAGTGCACTTGCATACCGGATGAGTCATACCGGCTTCCTGTCATCAGCTGATGGGGGTTTAGGCAGAAGGAAGAGTGTTAGTTCCCAGTAACTTTGTTCCTCTCTGTCCCATTGTGCATGTCCGCAGGCCAGAGTTAATTTTCAAGTTGTTTTCTAAGACACATTAACTTGTTTATTACCTGTGCCTAAGGAAATAACAGGAGCTCTGGTAGCATAGTGCCTAAGGCACTTGACTGCTAACCAGAAGGCTGGCGGTTCAAACCCACCAGCCTCTCCTTGGAAGGAAGGTTGGGCATTCCTACTTCCGTAGTGATACTGCATCGGAAACCCAAGGAGGGGTCGCTATGAGTTGGGGCCGACTCGATGGCAAATAACAACAACAACAACAAGGAAATACCAGTTAAGATTTTTTTTTCCCCCATTAAGAAACTGAGCTTATTGTATTTATTCATCTGTCTCTAACCAGGGTTCTATGTGTTTACTCATCTATCTTCAACCAGGGTCGGGTCCTGGGTAGGGAAACAGTTTACTTATGTATTCCCATCCAGGGTCCTATCTGTTCTACTTATCTGTTTTAACCCGGGGGGTGAAGGGGAATAGTTTTTACTTTTCTTGGTTTCAATATCACCTTGGACACCTGAGGAGGGGTCACTATGAGTTAGAGCTGACTCTACAGCAATGAGGTTTTTTTTTTTGTTTGTTTTTAATATAATGGAATATGGTGGAGTTCTTTGAAAACTTTGTGGTATGTGTGTGCATCTTCTTAAACATCATTGTGCATCTCACAGATCTCTTTGGTCTGTCTTCCAGCTCCCTCATCCTCTCAGTATTCATTATTATAACTTTGGTCTTTTCCATTTTGATTTGACTGAATGTATGAAGCTGATTCCCCATTTCCCTGACGGAGCTTCCTGCTATTATTTGTCTTTTCTCTTATTGTTTTCTATGTGGCATTCATCTCTTGTAATGTTTTCTTTTGTTTCACTTGTTTCCTAAAATGTACCAGTTCATTTTTTTCTTCTCTCATTGTTTAACTTTCACTGATGATTCTTCTTTGAAACTTATACTCTTCTTTTAGCTTTGGTTTGATTAATACTTAATAATCTTGCTTCTGGTTCTTGGGTGATTCCTCTTATGAGGCAAATTCTATCTTTTGCTCATTTTCTCATTTCTTCCTTTTAGTGGGAGGCACTTCTTGTATGTGGGTCCTGTGTTGTTCCTTGCTGCTCAGTCCTCATGTCAAATGGGACTGGCTATTTTCTGGCAAAGGGAAGGATAATAAATGGGATGGTCCTTAATTTGGGGTTGGGTTCCCCATATCAAACACCTTCAGAGAAAATACATCATTTCCTTTGCCCTGGGAATCTGTCTTCCCTCAGTCATCAGGGTCAGGAGGTTTGTATTGCTCTTGGCAAACCCATTAAGTCTCAGGTTTCCTTCTTCCTCCTTCAGGCCTATTCCCTAGAGGTGTCCTAGGTAGGTGGCCAGGTGTGGACGCAACCTGGAATCTCCTCAGTTCATCATCTTTGTCACAGAGAGTTGGAGCACAGGGTCCCTTGTGGCCTAAACTGGTACTGACCTCTCATCTCTTGACTCAAAAGGTAACTGTTAGGCCTTTTGAAAACTATGACCCTTTGATTTCATGTTTCTGTCTAATGAATGAGTCCTTGGGCAGCACAAATGTTTAAGCGCTCAACTGCTAACCAAAATGTTAGCTCTTCAAACCCACCTAGAGGTGGCTTATAAGACAGGCCTGGAGATCTGCTTCTGACAGGTCACACCTTAAAAGCCCTATGGAGCAGTTCTATTCTGCATGTGAGGTCTCTATGAGTCAGAATTGACTTAACAGCAACTGACAAGAACAGCAACAATGACAGGTCCATCCTGACAGTGGATTGGACCAGAATTGTTACAGTCATCCCTGGCTCCTCTTTTTCTCTCAATACCCACATCCCATCCACCAACAAACTCTACTGGCTCCACTCTCAGCAAGTATTCAGACTGAACACTTCTCACCACCTGTACTCTCCACCCTGCTCCATGATACCATCATTTCTCACCTGCATCACTGACATACCCTCTTCTCTGGCCCACTTGCTTCCACCATCACCTGTGCCCTCCTTTCAATGCAGAAGCCAGAGTGGTCCTGTGAAAATGTGAGTCCGGTGCCCTCAGTAGCTCCCCATTCCATCTTGTGTCAAACTTAAAGTATATAGTGATCCTGGGGCCCTCCATGTTCTGCCCCTTCCCTATGTTACTTCTGATATCATCTTCCATTGCTGTCTCCTTGGTCCCCTCAGCTCTAGCCACACTTACCTCCCTGAATATTCCAGACCTGTTTCTGCCCTGGCAGCCTTTGCACTGGCCATTCTTTCTGCTAGAAAGCTCTTTCTCAGAAGCTGCATGCCCAGCTTCCTCACCTCCTTCATGTCTTTCATCCAGTGTTACCTTCTCCATAAGGCATAGCTGTTCCTCCCAATTTAAAATTTGGGAACCTCCCCTATCAGTACCTTGCACCCCAAATCATCCAACCCTTGATTCTACCCATATCATGGAAAATTATTGTTTTTTCTCTTCTTATTTTCAATTCTCCCCCTCCCCAAATTTAATTTAATTTAATTTTGTTTCCTGTTTTCAGTGAATTTCCATCTCAGGTCAAGCTAAAATGAATGTTACTCATTCAGCTCAGGCCACCTCCCCTGGTCCACTCTCCCTCCCCTCACAGCGCCTGTGCCTGCCTCAACCCTATGCCCAGCCTGGTTTGCATGGACTCTGCAAGTGATGGCAGGTTCTAGGTGATCCTGGCTGAAGGATTCAAGATGGAAAGACGAGGGGTTTCAAAGCCAACAGAGGCTACTCATGGACACTAACAATTCCTGACATCAGCCAAACACATGGACACATACTCCACTCAGCCAGCTTCAGAGTTCCTTTTCCTTTTGTCAACAGTGTGACCTATCAGTCTCATGAAAATACCTTTGCTCCCTGGCTCAGGATGAGAGATGAATTCTCTACTGTCATCAAGGGCATTTCCAAGTCCTTCTAGCCTCAGCCATCAGTCAGGTGGCGCTAAGATGGGTAGGTGTTTGCTAGTCCTCAGTGCTCTGGTCCCTCTGAGCCAACAGATTTCATACCTTCATAGGCCAAACTAAGCAGCAGGTCTTTGAAGCTGCCTTCTCATTCTTAAGTCAGCACATTTCAAACAGTCCCAGAATCTGCCCACTTCTCCTATATCCATAACTGCCATCCAGGTCAGGCACCATCCTCACTTGCTTGAATCTGTATTGAGCCCCATCCACCCCAACTTGCTTCCTGCTTCCTCCCTGCCCCCATACTTCACATTGTTTTGTAAGCAGCCCAAGTGGTTGGACCATCTCTCTCCCATGTGAGAAGCTTCCCGACAGAAGTGGCTTTTCCTGAGGCTGAAGAAGCTTAAGCTTAAGCTTCAACCAGCCTCATACTTGCCAGAGTCTCTTCTAAGGCACTGATTGGGTACTAAGCAATGTAGTTAATGAGCGTTTTCTGTTCAAAGATTAATAAGGATGAGTAACCGTAAAGAAACATTGCTGTGTTCTGAAATCTTACCTTCTGTGAGCAAAAGAAACTTGATCAAGGTCTTCCCAAATTTGACAACACCCTTGAATATTTGCATGACATAATCCATAATGAACTATGAAGTTGAAAGAAGCACCTCCAAACCATCAATAAACAATTGCTATTAACTGGAGTCTGACTCATGGTGATCCTACATGTGTCAGAGTAGAACTGTGCTCCACAGGGTTTTCAATAGGCTGATTTTTCAGCCATTGATCACCAGGCCTTTCTTCTGAGGTGTCTCTGTGTGGATGGGATCCTTCCTCCTTTCAGTTAACAGGCCAGTGTGTTAACCATTTGCACCATCCAGGAACTCCAAACGGTCAATAGTAGAAAGCAATTTTGATCAGACTCTGTTAGAGGAAAGCCAGACTTAGCTCTCCATATCTCCATAGAAAATAACATTACAAAATCATTGTCTTCTGAAGAGGTGAATTAAGAGAACATAGCCCCCAAAATTCAGAAAGGGCCATGGAGCTGTATCAAGATACTAAGAAATAAATATGTTATTTATCTTGATTGTGTGTTGTTTCTGGTAATCGTCAGCTTCTTGAAATCTGTAATTTATTTTGATTTTTTTTTTCATTCTAAATAAAGATTAAATAATAAGTTTGATTCTTAATTCTGGGCTCTTTTCTTAACGATATGCTCCCAATTGTCTAAGTTTTAGACCCAGGAAACCTGGATCTGTTGCCTCTGAGGGCTTTCTACTTCACTTGGAATATAACTTAATCTTCTCCTAAGATTCCAGAAGGAGCTCTGGTGGTGTAGTGCCTAAGGCACTTGACCGCTAACCAGAAAGCTGGTTCAAACCAACCAGCCACTCCTCAGAAGGAAGATTGGGCAATCTACTCCGGTAGTGATACCACCTCAGAAACCCAAGGAGGGGTCGCTGTAAGTCAGATCCAACCTCACTGCAGTGAGTTTGAATTTTTTTTTTTTTTTTGGTAAGGTTCCCAAGGCCTCATTGACACTGCCCTCCCCACGTCTCTGACCACCATCTCCCACACCCTTCTAGACCACTCATCACACTGCAAGCAGGAGGCCTTCTACCTGATCCTTAAACATGCTGAACGGCTTGGCAGCTTTGCATTTGCTTTATCTCTTGCCTGGACCTCTCCCCCGAATTTTCATTTTAGTCTTGGGGCTGAGCTCAAAGTCATTGCCTCTGAGAAGCCTTCCAAAATACTCCTACTTAAAGTGGAAATACTATCACTTTTATTTTTGTTTTTACTTTTACACCCCTTGGCTTTGTTTACTTTACAGTAGAAATTTCTATCAATCTGAAACTAAAATGTTTCCTTTTCAGTGTCTACCCTGCCCTGGGCAGCAGGGGCCACAGTGAGCCCTAGGAGGGCAGAAGCCATATCTATCTTGTCCATCACTGTGCCTACAGTACTGACAACAATGCCAGCACACAGTTACACTGTGAGAGAATAAAGTGTTGGTTCTTGTTTGAATTGACATCTTCTTTGTGGAAGATATGTTGGTAAAATTTCTTGTTGTTGGTGTTAGGTACTGTCCAGTCGTTTTTGACTCATAGTGACCCTGTGCACTGCAGAATGAAACACCACCTGATCCTGCGCCAGCTCCATGATCCTTGTTATACTTGAGCCCGTTGTCGCAGCCACTGTGTCAATCCATCTTGTTGAAGGCCTTCCCCTCTTTCATTGAGCCTCCACCTTACCAAGCATGATATCCTTCTCCAAGGAATGTTCCCTTCTGACAACATGACCAAAGTAGGTGAGATGGAGTCTGGCCATTCTCATTTCCAAGGAGTGTTTCGGGTGTACTTCCTCCAGGACAGATCTGTTAGTTCTTTTAGCAGTCCATGGTAGTTTCAGTATTCTCCAGCACCACAACTCAAAAGCATCAACTCTTCTTCAGTCTTCCTTATTCATTGTCCAGCTCTCACATGCATATGAAGCAATTGAAAATATCATGTCTTGGCCCAGACAGTTTCACCGGAGAATTCTACAAAACATTCAGAAAAGAACTGATACCAATCCTACTCAAACTGTTCCAAAACATAGAGAAGGATGGAATCCTCCCTAAGTCATTTTATGAAACAAGCATAACCTTGATACCAAAACTAGGCAAAGACATCTCTCAAAAGGAAACTACAGACCAATATCCCTCATGAATATAGATGCGAAAATCTTCATCAAAATCCTAGCCAATAGACTCCAATGACATATCAAAAAAATAATTCATTGTGACCAAGTGGGGTTCATGTCAGGTATGCAGGGATGGTTCAACATTAGAAAAACAATCCACATCATCTACCACATAAATAAAACAAAGAAAAAGAACCACATGATCATATCAATTGATACAGAAAAGGTATTTGATAAAATCTAACATCCATTTCTGATCAAAACTCTCAGCAAAATAGGAATAGAAGGGACATTC
>NW_006922020.1:2375912-2427338 GCF_000298275.1 Orycteropus afer afer
ATATCATGGCTTGTGTCAGGTGCACCTTAGTCCTCAAGGAGACATCCTTGATCCTCAGCTCTTGAAAGAGTTCCTTTGTAGCTGAGTTGCTCAGTGGTATATGTCATCTAATATTCTGACTGCTGCTTCCATTGGCATCGATTGTAGAACCAAGCAATGTGAATTCTTTGACAACCTCAAGCTTTTCTCCATTTATCATGATGCTGCTTATTGATCCAGTTGTGATGATTTTTGTTTATATTGAGATGTAATCCATAGTGCAGACTGTATTCTTCAGTCTTCATCAGTAAGTGCTTCAAGTCTTCCTCACTTTCAGCAAGCAAAGTTTGTCATCAGCATATCTCAGGTTGTTAATGATTCTTCCTGCAATCCTGATGCCACATTCTTCTTCATATAGTCCAGCTTCTTGGATTATTGCTCAGCATACAGATTGAATAAGTATGCTGTAAGGACACAACCCTGACATACTCCCTTCTTGATTTTAAACCGTGCAGTGTCCCCTTGTTTTGTTTGAGCAACAGCCTCCTGGTCAGTGTACAGGTTCTTCATGAGTACAATCACGTGTTAGGGAATTCCCTTTCTCCTCAATGTTATCCAAAACTTGTCATGATCCACACAATCAAATGCCTTTGCATAGTCAATAAAAAACAAGTAAACACCTTTCTGGTATTCTTTGCCCTGATCCAAGATCCATCTGACAGCAACTATGATATCCCTTGTTCCATGTCCTCTTCTAAATCCAGCTTGTACCTCTGGAAGTTCTCTGTCAGTATACTGCTGCAACCATTTTTGAATTATCTTCAGTAAGATATTACTTGTGTGTGATATTAATGATATTGTTCAATAATTTCCATATTCTGTGGGATCACCTTTCTTTGGAATGGGTACAAATATGGATCTCTTCCAGTCAGTTGGCCAGGTAGCTGTCTTCCAGATCTCTTGGCATAACCGAATGAGTGACTCCAGTGGGGTGTACATTTGTTGAAATATCTCAATGGGTATTCTGTCAATTCCTGGAGCCTTGTTCTTTGCCAATTCCTTCATTGCAGCTTTGACTTTCTCCTTCAATACTACTGCTTCTAGATCATATGCCACCTCTTGAAATGGATGAATTTGACCAGTTCTTTTTGGTACAGTGACTCTGTGTATTCTTTCCATCTTCTTTTGATGTTTCCTGCATCATTCAATATTTTGCCCATAGAATCTTTCAATATTGTAACTTGAGGCTTTAATTTTTTCCTCAGTTCTTTCAGCTTGAGAAATGCTGAGTGTGTTATTCCCTTTCAGTTTTCTAATTCTAGGTCTTTGCACATTTCATTATAGTAATTTTCTTTGTGTGCTCAAGCTGTACTTTGAAATCTTTGGTTCAATTCTTTTATCATGTCATTTCTTCTATTTGCTTTAGCTACTCTCTGCTCAAGGGCAAGGTTCAGAGTCTCTTCTGTCATTCATTTTGGTCTTCTCTTCTTTCTCGTCTTTTTGGTGATCTCTTGCTTTCTTCATGTATGATGTTCTTGATGTCATCCCACAATTCTTCTGGTTTTTGGTGACTGGTGTTCAATGCATCAAATCTATTCTTTAGATGGTCTCTAAATTCAGGAGGGATATATTCAAGATCATATTTTGGCTCTCGTGGACTTGGTTTAATTGTCTTTAACTTCAAGTTTAACTTGCATATGAGTAGTTGATGGTCTGTTCCACAATCAGTTCCTGGCCTGGTTTTGGCTGAAGATACTGATTTTTGTGTTTTCCATCTGGCTCAATCCACATGTATAGCCACTATTTATGTTGTTGAAAAAAGGTATTTTCAATGAATAAGTCATTGGTCTTGCAAATTCTACTATGCAATTTCCAGCCTTATTTCTGTCACCATGACCAAATTTTCCAACCACCAGTGATTTTTCTTTGTTTCCCACTTTTGCATTTCAGTCACTGTTGTTGTTGTTGTTGTTGTTATGTGCCGTCGAGTCGGCCCCGACTCATAGCGACCCCTCCTTGGGTTTCCAAGGCAGTATCACTACGAAAGTAGGATTGCCCAACCTTCCTTCCGAGGAATGGCTGGTGGGTTTGAACCACCAGCCTTCTGGTTAGCAGTCAAGTGCTTTAGCCACTATGCTACCAGAGCTCCCATTTCAGTCACTAGTGATAATTAATACATCCTGATTGCATGTTTGGTCAATTTCAGACTGCAGAAGTTGATAAAAATCTTCAATTTCCTCATCTTTGGCTTTGTTGGTTGGTGTGTAAATTTGAATATTAGTAGTATTAAAGGGGCTTCCTTGTAGGCATATGGATATTATCCTATCACTGACAGCATGTACTTCAGGAAAGATCTTGAAACATCCTTTGTGATGATGAATGCCATGCCATTCCTCTTCAATTTGTTATTCCCAGCATAGTAGATCATATGGTTGTCTGATTCAAAATGGCCAAAACCAGTCCATTTCAGCTCACTAATGCCTAGGATACCAATTTTAATTGGTTCCATTTCATTTTTGATGACTTCCAATTTTCCTAGATTCATACTTCATACATTCCATGTTTCAATTATTAATGGATGTTTGCAGTTGTTTCTCCTTAATTTGAGTTGTGCCACATCGGCAAATGGAGGTCTGGAAAGCTTTTCCTTATCCATAGGAGTAAGGCTGGTTTTACTGTGATGATGCAGCTATTTCCCAGTCCTATTCTGAGAGCCTTCTAACCTAAGTGACTCATCCTCCTTCTCTGTATTGGACAATGTTTCTGGGCTATTCATAAAGTTGCACAGTAATGTATCAGGCTGTGTTTATCTGCTAGTCATAAGGTTTTCCATGGCCAATTCTTTGGGAATTGGATGGTCTCTTCCTTCTTCCTAATCTGTCTCAGTCTGCAAGCCATGCTGATACCTGTGCACCAAGTGCACCCCACTGTGTTTGAAACACTGGTGGCACAGCCTCAAGACTCACAACAACACATTACCACAGTAGGACAAACTGACAGACATGTTTTTCTCTCTAAGCTGTTTGAAACCTCTCCAACCTCCCCTTACCTGGATCCCTATTGCTGCCTCCTCACTCTCTCCTGGTCCCCCTGGCCATTTTCTGTCCTTTCCTGCCTTGCAGCTTATGGGGTGTGGTCTGGGTCCCCCCACCCCTTACCTGGATCCTTGTGGCTGACTCAATGTCTTGAGAGACTTAAAAGGTGCACACTCCATTAATCCCACTTCTGGATAATCACAAAGGAATCATTAGAGAGGCAGACAAATAGTGATGTTAGCATAGTTGTTAAGGCCAAAAGGTTTATAATTAACCATATCTAGATTTTAGTTTTGACTCTACCAATTAAATAGCTGGTGTGTAACCCTGAGGAAGTTTCTAATATCTCCAAGTCCTGGTTTTATTGTCTACAAAATGGGGATAGTAATAGTACCTACCAGAGGGAAGCTTGAGGCTAACATGAGGTCATGCATGGCAAGTGCTTAGCACAGAACAATAAATGTTGGCTATTAATGTATCTAATGGTGGTGTTATAGCACTGTTTACAGTAGAGTAAAATCTGAAATAACCTAAATATCTAGCTATAGGGAATTGTCTAGCTAGGTAATACTACATCTTTAGATTAATTATTAAACAGTTATGAAATGCCTGTTTTTAAAAAATATTTAATAATGCAAGTAAAAACTCATGAGATGTGGTAAAGTGGAAAAGGCAAAGTACAAAACCAAATAAAGTATGATCTTACTTTTATTACATAAATATATGTTTATATTTATTTCAGTGTGTAAGTGAATGTTTATCCTGCAAGGCATTGCAGACAAATCTTAACAAGACCACCTGCTAATAATGGGTTTATGGTAATTTTATTTCTCCTTCATTCCTATGATAAGCATGTATTATTTTTAAACACAGTGGGGGGGATGGTGCTCTTTTAAAAGTGTACAGAGTGTATTCAACTATCTGAACACCTGACTTGATCAAAGTAATCTTTTGAAGATGTATGATGGTGGATAAATTACAGGTTCCAGTTCTCCATACTTCCTTGTATCCATATGATCAGCCATGTGACTTTGCAGTTCCTCCCGCAGATAGCAGGATGAACCTCACAGAAATGAGTTGCTGGTTCTGTCACTAGATCTTAAGAGACATCACATATTCCCATGTGTCCTCTTGTGTTTCTGCCATGGCCATAAAAAGAAGATGGCCTGACACAGGGGACAGATCTGGGTCCAACCCTCACCTTAAAGCAACTCACTGTCTTTGTGTTAGAAATACATATTTAGAGTATGTCACACAGATTTTGTGGTTGGTTGTTACACAGCAATAGCTGACTGATTCAGTGTGATAGACATGTTTCACATGCTATAATCAATCAAAAGGAGCCCTGGTGGTGCAATGGTTAAGTGCTCAACTGCTAATCAAAAGGTCAGTGGTTCAAACCCACCAGCTGCTCCACAGGGGAAAAGACTTGGTGATCTGCTCCCATAAAGATTTCAGCCTTGAAAACTCTATGAGGCAGTTCTTCTCTGTCCTGTAGGGTCACTGTGATGACACACAACAACAACATAATCAATCAAGGGGATGTCTTTGCTATTTCAGGAAGGTAAATTGGATTGCGATAATAAGAAAGCTAAAATACAAAACATTTAAAAATTAACAAACTACTTTCCAAAGGTGCCAAAGAGGTCAGAAGCTCCCTGTCTTTAGACTTCATGTAGTTATAGGGGAAACCAAATGTTGGCACTCATTTTAAGAATAACTCATTTTTTCTTTTTTAGAAAAACTATACATGTTTACTACATAAAATATAGATAGGCAAAAAGAAAATGAGGAAAATTAGCCATAGTCCCACTACCAAAATTTACCTTTGTCAAACGATATAAATACATATATAGATATATATATAGATCTGACTCCATGGCAATGGTTTGTTATATATATATAACTCACTGCCGTGGAGTCAGATCTGACTCATAGTAACCCCTTGGGTTTCTGAAGGGGTTATCACTACGGAAGTAGATTGCCCAATCTTCCTTCTGTGGAGTAGCTGGTGGGTTTGAACCTCCAGCCTTCTGGTTGGCAGTCAAATGCCTTAGGCACTATGCCCCCAGAGCTGCCATAAATGCATATATATGTTTGTATATGTTTACGTTTTTCCCGTAAGAAGGAAAGAATACTGCCCATTGTTCTATAATCCTCTGTTTACATTTGCTATGTCATTAACAACTTCTATGCCATTTAATATCTTTGACATCATCATTTTGAACTGTGGAATTATTGACTAGTTTTCCTTTGGATGGATATACTGTAAATAAATTTACTAATTCCTGTGGTAACATGTAGATTATTTCTAATATTTAGCTATTATAAGCAACATCCCACATATTAAATCTCCCCATGTATCTTGTTATTGCTAAGTGCTAAATACCAAAAAGTGGAGTTTCTGAGTTGGAATTCTTCATACTTCCTTGTATCCATATAAATATATATTTATGAAACATTGGTCTGTGGTCTCCAAGAGTCAGTGACCTTATCTCCCTGATGGGAGAGACTTGAAGTTGGTGATCTGTGTGATCATCGTTCCTCTCACAGCTTCCTGCTGAATCCAAATATCCCTGAGGAGAGGATGCCTCTAACCATCATCATCCAATGGACTTGACTAGATCATACCTTTCCAGCAGAAGAGCAGCACCCTGAGGTAAATGGATATAAGGGTAGAAGTGGTGAGGGTGCCAAGGATCTCATTTCACCCTCAAATGACCTCTTGTAACAAATCCTCTTATTTCAGGCTTACTTGAT
Source organism: Orycteropus afer afer (assembly GCF_000298275.1). NCBI lineage: Eukaryota > Metazoa > Chordata > Mammalia > Tubulidentata > Orycteropodidae > Orycteropus > Orycteropus afer. Next base: position 2,381,687 of record NW_006922020.1, read on the forward strand.
AGAGGAGGAAACTTACACTGAAAGGAACCTTTGGTCAACTCTGGGTCTAGACCAATTTAATATCAAAAAGGCCTGATGATATGGTTCACTGACTCCTACACAAAACTTCTTCAAGCAACAAGACAACACATTGGTACCTGTAATTCTCCTTTCCCTACTCAGGTATACCTATGTCCAAGGTCTCACTGGCCAGTCCTGTGACTCTGCTTCACTTCTGCATATAAAATGCAGAGGAAAAGAGCCTGGGGCCCTGGGTACACCCTGAGGAACCCAGGCCCCAGGAAAACATGTCCTCTAAAAACCTGCTGGGTATCTTGGCCATTTTTTCCCCTTTCCAGAAGTGAGAGAGTTGTCCCACGGTTCACCAATATATTTCCTCTTCTGGGCACACAGTGAAACTACAACTGCCACCTCCCTCTACAGGTATGTCTGATCATGTGACCAAGAGAATGTGTGTAAAGGTAGCATGTGCTACAACCACACTGGGCCCCTAAGAACCTTCCATGAGCTCCTTCCCATTGTGCCAGCCTGATGCAGTCAAGCAGGATGATCTTCTCTTGGTTCCTTGCCACAGGGGTACCTCCACATAACAGCTTACTGCATCAAAACATAGCAGGCAATAGAAAGAATTGGTTAGTAAGGTGGAACCCAGTAAGTGTTGACTGGGGGCACCTTCCCCAAGAGATTATCTCCAGCCCAACATTCTTTCTTCTTGTGGCACCCACTAAGCAAGAACACCTGTTTTGGAATTATGTGCCACTTTTATTGCAATTAAGCAATTATATATTTTGTAGTTAGTTAGAGCAGCTAGTATTACTTTAAGTAATAGCATTCACTGAGCCTCTATTTGGTGCAAGACCTTGCGTCCCATGGTCACACACATTTGTCCTTAAAAAAAAAAAATTATTGTTATTTGGGTGAAAATTTACAGGAAATTGGCTTTCCATTCAACTGTTCGCATGTAGTTTTTTCGTGACATTGAGTGCAGTCCCAGTGTAATAGGACTCTTCCCACTTCTTACTGTGTTTACCATTTCCATTTTTCCTTCTCTCCTATCTCTTCCTGTCTTTTGAGCTTGATCCCTGGATAAATGGCACCCTTTTGATCTCATATGATTGGTTGTTCAAAGGAGCATGTATTTCCCAGGTATACACCCAAAAGGCCTGTTGACTATTTGGCTGAAAGTTGAGCCACAGTGGTGAGCTCAGTTCCAGGCTTGAAATGTGACTAAAGGCCATAGTCCTGGGGTTCCACTGTTCTCTATTAGATCAGTAAGTCTGTTCATGTTTATTATTTTAAATTTTGTTCCACATTTTTCTCCCACCATGGTGACCCCTTTCAGAGGGGTTGGTAGTGATAGCTGGGCACCATTTAGTTCTTCTGGTGTCAGGGTTGTGGAGGCTGAGGTTCATGTATCCACTAGCCCCTTGAACTAATTATTTCCATGCATTGGATTTTCTTCACTCATCTTTACTTTGGACAAGGAGAGACCAATAATTGCTCCTTAGTTGGCTGCTTGCAAGCTTTTAAGACCCTAGTCACTGCTCATCAAAGTAGGATGTAAACATTGTCTTTATGGACTATGTTATGCCAATTGACCTTGATGTCCCCCAAGACAACAATCCTGAGGCCCCAGGCCCACTGACTCATTCCCTCAAAGTGTTTGGTTAAGGCTAAGAAGTTTTCATAATTTTGCCCCCATTTGCTCTAGTATATACATGAATATTTTTCTAACACATACAAATACATATGTAGAAATACCATCTGCCAAACCTATATGTATATATACATGGTTGTGGATATAGTCCTGTTTGCATACCCATACCTGATCATATTACCTGTCTACCTATGTACCCACTTGTAGATTAGTATTTGTTATTATTAATAATAGAGGATTATGTGTGTAATAGTATTTACCTTTGTTTGTCTGTAACTCTAGTGCACCTCTCTGTGCCTTTCTTTTCCTTAGTGATATTGTGCTGGTCACTTCCTTTTTGTATATTGCCTTTTCCTTCACTCAAATTAATACATGTCTCTTATCAAGTTAATGATTTTTCTTTCTCTCTTCTCCCCCTCCATCCCTGGTAACCATCAAAAAAATGTTTCTTTCTGTGTGTAAACCTTTCCCTGACTTTTTTAAAATAGTGTATTCATACAATATTCATCCCTCTGTGATTGACATTTCACTCATCATAAAAGGACAATGACTTTGGAATTATTATTCCCATTTTCCAGATCATTGACTGAGGTGAGGTTCAAACTTGGATCTTTTGGATCCTGATCCCATGGATAGGCACATTTATAAGGTTCTAAGGACCTAATAATGCAAGCTCCTTCTGGTCCTTGATTCCTGGCAGGTGAGGAGAGTGGTGAAGAGTGCACAGGCCAAAATTTGAAGCAGTGAGAGTCCTCAGACAGGAGATTAGCTTACCTATGGCTCAATTTTCTCATCTGTCAAATGGCAATGTAGTAAGAAGATCCACCACATAGGTTTATTTCAAGGAAAAATGAGGTACAAAACAAAAAGTAGTCCATATTGAACATGGGCTCTCAGGATACATTGCCAATTACATACTTGCCCGAAGCAAGCCCCCTCCTTGCAATTGGCCCTTCTCCTGGTCTCCTCCAGCCTTCTTCCATCCAACACTCTTGTCTTTTCTGACTCATCTTTAAGTAAATGTGTTTTTTGCCTCCACTGGAGCACTCCAAAGCTCTACTTTGCTGAGGGAACTCTTCATATTTTCTCACAAAGCAGAGGTGTCTCTCAATTATTTATTAGACTTTCTCCATCAAAGGACATATAATTCTGAAAAGATTTTCTCTCTGTCACCTACTGAGAGAGTTGCAGAGTCCTGGCAATTTAGAGAGAAATGATAGTTTGCTGCTCTCAAAGTGGAAAACTGATTGGGACTGATCTAAAATATAAGAGAGGAAAGTTGGTCTGGTTTGGGGTCGGCTATTCTGTGTTGGTCTTCAGGAGTGCTCCCTAGGGTGCTGGAGGGGGACTCAGGGCAGAAGCAGTGGGAGGTCTGGGTGAAGCTGGCACTTCCCATAGGTAGCACCTCCTGTGAGTGGATAGACCTGAGTGGAGAGACTGTTGCAAAGGGTGTTGGCTGTCCCTATCTGTGTGAGGCCCCCATGTGAGGAAACCGTGGTTACTAAGGTGCTGATTTCTATGACCTGTTCTCAACTTCCCCTAGGACTCAAGGGTGGTCCATATGTTTTGAGGATTCTGTCCATCCATGCGCTCCCTCTTCTGGATGGTTAAGGTGAGGCCAGCCATTTTGTCACCAAATCAAACAAGTTTACTAGCTTTTCTTTAGCTAAAGTCAACAGCTGTTGTTGGCTTCACTGGCTTATAGTATTTTAGACCCTGAAGGGACCTAAGCAGTTATAGGATCTAACACTTTCAATGGGAGCTCTGGTTGCATAATGCCTAAGGCATTTGACTGCTATCCTGAAGGCTGCTGGTTCAAATTCAACAGCCAGCCACTCCTCGGAAGGAAGACTGGGCAATCTACTTCTGTAGAGATACTAGCTTGGCAACCTAAGGATGGGTTGCTATGAGTTGGAACCAACTCAATGGCAGTGAGTTTTGAGTTTAATACTTTCAAAGAACAAGACTTGCTTGCTGGTTAAATAGTGGGTCTTCTGGCCTTAGGAGATAGTCTATCAGCTTATTTAAGATTTAAGATCCTTGCATACTTGCCCCAGGACCATCTAGCCTCACTTTTTTTTCATGTGTCTACATGGCACTCCCTGCTGGTACCACACTAATGTACATCAGGTTATGCACCTGTCTTGATAGGGTCTCTCTGTATCTCCCTTCCTGGAAAGCTCTTCCTGTTCCCAGTTGGTAAACTTCCCAGCATTCATCAATGAATAGCTCAGGAATTACCTCCTCCCTGAAGGTAATACTTGGACCCCATCAGGTGGAACAGACCACTTTGTTATCACTGTCCACACATCAAACTCCTTCTTTCTTTAGGACCTTTGCCAGGCCAGTTCCCATCCTGGTAGGCCATTCAAATATCTGTTCTTTCTCATTCTTGAATACATAACATTCCAGTGTCTATTCTTTCTCAGTTGACAGAAACTGACTAGAGAACAGACCATCAATTGTTATTATGCAAGTATAAGTTGAAGCTGAAGAAAATTAAAACAAGTCCACAAGCGCTATTGTATGACTTTCAGCACATCTTACTCAAATTTAAAGACAGTCTCAAGAATAGATTTGATGTACTGAATACTAAGGACCAACACCAGATAAGTTGTGGGATGACATTAAGGACATCTTACATGAAAAAAGCATAAGCTCATTAAAAAGACAGGAAAGAAGGAAAAGACCAAAATGAATGTCAGAAAAAACTCTGAAATTTGCTCTTGATCATAGAATAGCTAAAGTAAATGAAAAAAAAAAAAAAGATGAAATAAAAGAGCTGAACAAAAGATTTCAAAGTGTGGCACAAAAAGACAAAATAAAGTATTGTAATGAAATTTACAAAGACTTGGAGTTAGGAAACCAAAAAGGAAGAACACACTGACATTCTGCAACATGAAAGAAATGGAGAAAAAATTCAAGCCTCGAGTTGCAATATTAAAGGAGTCAATGGGCAAAGTATTGAGTAACACAAGAAGCATACAAAGAAGATGAAAGGAATAAACAGAGTCACTGTACCAAAAAAAAAAAAAAAAAGGTCAACATTCAGTCATTTCAGGAGGTAGCATATGATCCATAACTAATGGTAGTGAAGGAAGAAGTCCAAGTTTCATTGAAGGAATGGGCATCAAACAAGGCTCCAGAAATTGACAGAATACCTTGAGATGTTTCAACAAATGGACACAATGCTGGAAGTGTTCACTAATCTATGCCAAGAAATTTGGAAGACAGCTACCTGTCCAATCAACTGGAAGAGATCCATATTTGTGTCCATTCCTGCGGTGGTGAAGTTTGTGTGTCAACTTGGCTGGGCCTGGTTGAGTGGCTGGGCAGCTGGTGATAGTTATTCCCCATAATGAGAGTGGCAATAAACTCAATGGTAGGACCCACCACAAGCAGCTGAGTAGCTGCTTTAGGAATGTGGTTTGCTTCCTGTATATAAGAAGCAGCTTTGGGAATGGTCTCTAGTTTATGGCACACTTGAGCCCTGCACATAGCTGTGTCATTGTTCAACAACCTGCCATGTTCTGCCAACCTTGGGACTTTCAATAGACTTGAATTATTGACCTGCTATGTGGTTTGGTAACATCAGGACTGTGCCTTTTTACTTGTCAACCTTGGGCTTGTCAGCCCCAGCAGCCAGCAGCTGTCTGAATGAAGAAAAGCCTCTAGCTTCAGTGGGCCTGGAGCAGGAGGCAGAGCTGAAGCCAAGGTTCAGGGGCTTTCACCCAGCCCCTGGAGCCTGGGACTTTGAACTTTGACTTAAAACCTCCAAAGTGTAAGAGAATAAACTCCTGTTGGTTCAAGCCATCCCATTGGTGGCATATACTTGTCAGAGTAGCATGAGCTAACTAGAACAATTCCAAAGAAAAATGATCCAACAAAATAAGAGAATTATTGAACAATATCATTAATATTACAAGCAAGTAAAATTTTGCTGAAGATTATTAAAAAATTGTTGCAGCAGAAGATTGACAGGGAACTACAAGAAATATAAGCCTGATTCAGAACAGAGCATGGAATGAAGGATATTATTGCTGATGTCAGATGGATGTGGGTTGAAGCAGAGATTACCAGAAAGATGTTTACCTGTATTTTACTGACTATGCAAAGATGTTTGATTCTGTGGACCATAACAAATTATAGATAACATTGTGAAGTATGGGAATTCTGGAGCACTTAATTGTGCTCATGTGGAACCTGTATGTGGACTATGGGACTATGAGGCCATCATTCAAGTAGAACAAGGGAATACTGCACGGTTTAAAATCAAGAAAGATGTGTCAGGGTTGTATCCTTTCACCATACTTATTCAATCTGTATGCTGAGCAAATCATCTGAAAAAGTGGATTACATGAAGAAGAATATGGCATTGAGATTGGAGGAAAACTAACAGTCTGCAAAATGCAGATGACACAGTGTTGCTGGCTGAAAGCTAAAGGCCTTGAAGTACTCACTGATGAAGATAAAATATAAACAAAAAGATAAAAGCCTTCATATAGATTATTCCTCAACATAAAGAAAACAAAAATACCACAACTGGAATAATATTCAACATCATGATAAACAGAAAAAGATTGAAATTGTCAAAGATTTCATTCTACATGGATCTAAACTCAATGCCCATGGAAGTAGCAGTCAAGAAATCAGATGTCTTATTGCACTGGGAAAATCTGCTGCAAAAGACCTTTTTAAAGTGTTAAAGAGCAAAGATGTCACTAAGAAGATGAAGATGAAGCTGATCTAAGCTATGGTATTTTTGACTGTCTCATATGCATGTGAAAACTGGACAATGAAAAAGGAAGCCCAAAGAAGAACTGATACCTTTAAATTATGGCATTGGCCAAAAATATTGAATATGCCATGGACTACCAGAAAAACTAACAAAACTGTCTTGGAAGAAGTACAGCCAGAAAGTTCCTTGGAAGACAGGATGGCGAAATTTCGTGTCATGTACTTTGGACATATTATCAGGAGGGCCCAGTCCCTGGAGAAGGACATCATGCTTGGTCAAGTAAAGGATCAGCAAAGAAAAGGAAGACCCTCAGCAATATGAATTGACCCAGTGACTTCAGTGATGAGCTCCAACACAGCAGTGATTGTGAGGATGGTGCAGGAGTGAAGAGTGTTTCATTCTGTTGTACACAGGGTCTCTATAAGTCAGAACTGACTTGACAGCACCTAACAACAACATTCTCTCTTATTCTTCAATTCTTAATTCAAAGGTCTCCTTCTCAGGAAAACCTTCCCTGCTCCCACAGCTTAAGATTGTCACTGTCCAACCATACCCTGAGTCAGTTACAATAACTTTCTTTCCAGCCTCTGTTACTGAGGAATCACCTTGTCCATGCATTTGCTTACCTGTTTATTCCAGGCTCTCCTCTCTAGAATGTTGGCTTGTTGGGGTAGGGACCTTGTGTATTCACTGTTGCACTCAGCAGCCCACATATAGTAGTGCTCACATCCAGGGCCCCACACGAAGTAAGAACTCATATACCAGGGCCCTGCACACAGTAGAGACTCACATACCAGGGCCCTACATGCAGCAGGAACTCATATACTACTAGGGTCTGCACATAGTAGCAGTTCACATACCACAGCTCCACACATAATAGGGACTTGCATACCAAGGTCCTGAACACATTAGGGATTCAATGAGTCTCTTTGGAATAAATAAGTCTGAAGTTGGTCCTTTTTCCAGCATCTCATTTTCTCTCCCCAAAAGCTGGCCAGTGCCCTGAACAGTTTGTTACTCCTGAGTGGAATGATCCCTTCTGTCCCCAACCCACCAGCTGCCAAGAATGTACATAACTTATGACTCTTTACTCTGCAGCACCGAAGAGCTAAAGTCTGCAGGTGGGAGGTAGCCAATCATCTCCTGACTCCACCTTCAGCATGTCCCCTGTAATTTCTTACTACTTCTCTCTGGGCTCCTAATAACAACGACATTTTGAGAGTTTGGAGAAGAAGTGTTAAGGTCAGTCAAGTGGATAAATCACATTTTTTAAAAATGGGCCAAACAGAGATTTACACAATAGCCTGTGACAAACGGATCTTCAGGGGACAATCTGGCAGGAACATCCATTTTTCGAAAGTGCTCCACAGCCCTGGGAAAAATAATGATGCTTTTTTTTTTTTTTTTTTTAATTTTAATTATTCCCTGGAGCTGACAGGCTGAACAGCCAAGAACTGTTGCCAGCTCAGAGCGCAAGTCTGCACTAAGAGGTATCTATTCTCAGGTCTCCCAGGTAAGACCTGAATTAGTTTCCTGTGGCTGCCATAACAAAGCATCATAAATTAGGTGGTTTAAAACAAACAAACAAACAAAAAAACATATTCTCACAGTTCTGGAGGCTAGAAGTCCATAGTCAGGGTGTCAGCTGGGTCCTGCTCCCTCCAAAAGCTCTAGGAAAGAATCCTTCCTTTTGCCTCATCAACCTTCCGGTGACCTCAGGTGTTCCTTGGCTTATGGAGGCATAGTTACAATCTCTGGCTGTGAGTTCACATGGCTCCTTCATCTGTCATTGAATTCTGGATTCATCTTAACAAATGACCAGTATGACTGCATCTTAACTAAATACATCTGAAAAACCCTATTCCCAATCAGATCACATTCTAAGTTTCCAGTGTACAGGAATGTTTTGGGAACACTCTTCAATCCAATACAAGCATCTTTGCTCCTAAGGAAGGTCTGGCTTTGCAGTGCCTGCCCTCACAGTACTCTGCCTCCCTCCATGCCCACACATATGATCTCAGAGGGAATAGGGCATATGAGGTTCCTGAGATCCCAGTGCTTGAGGTATAACAGTTCCTTAATAAATATTAAGACTTTTGTCTGCAGCTCTCAAGCATAATCAGGGAGGGTTCAGGGTCTCCTGAATGAATCCATTAGGCTTTTGAAGCTCAGGGTTCAGTGGTTAGAGCTCAGGGCTAAGGAATTATTGCTCAGTCAAGAAATAAAGAAGCCCCAGACTGCCTAAGTAACTTGAGGCCATCGACCCAATTCCTTGATTTCCCAGATGGGCAATGAAGAGAGATATAGGAATGTCAAAGGCAGAATGACCTGGGGGCTGTTAGATCATTTGGAGCCCCTGCTGGGTGCCAGGCACAGCATATGTCTACCTCAGGGCTCACACCAGCCCTGGGAGGTAGGTGTTAGCCCATTTCCCAGATGATGAACCATCACTTGTCTGTCAGTTTGTTGTACTGTGGTGGCTTGCATGTTGCTGTGATTCTGGAAGCTATGCCACTGGTATTTCAAGTACAAGTGGGGTCACCCATGGTAGACAGGTTTCAAAAGAGCTTCCAGACAAAGACAGACTAAAAAAAAAAAAAAAAAAAGGACATGGCAGTTGCACAAAGGCATGAGGGCACCATCCTTTGACTCTAATGTCACAAAGGAGAGAAAAAATTCACCATCAGCAACCCAAGGTCGATTCCTATGAGGAGGAAGTCAGATATGACACTACCTTCTAATTTGTTTAACCAATTCTGACACAAACCCTCCCTCCCACAGCATTCTCTACTTCTCTTCTGGGTCTGATAATTTGTTGTAATAGCCACATAGAACTCATAGACAATACGCATGATTATAGGGTTTATTAGGTAAGCAACAGTTTACAATTCAGGTTCAGTAACGTTCAGGATACTGTTCTTCAGTCAGGACAGCCTCCCCTCTGCCATGCTTGTAGGTACATCTCTCTTTGGCCCCTGATCTCTCAGCCTGGCCTCTGCCCTGCTCCAGCAAGCATTATAAAACTCTTTAACTCTGCTGATACTTGGACCTATATGCACCCCACTCCATGAGCAAGCCTCTTCCCCCAAAGCACTCAGCCTTCTTGCTCCATGGGCCTGAAAGCCCACCACTCCATTTCATACTAGTCTCTCTGTTCTTCTGCTGCTATCTCTCTGCCATCTCTTTGATGTCTTTCTGTCATTTCTCTGCCCTCATCTCAGCATAGGAATCTTGGAGCTCCACTCTTGGCTCTTCTCTGTCTTGATGGTAGTGAGAGCCCCTCTTCTGCCTGTGGGAGAGCTCATTTTAAGTCTAGCAGAATGACAAACTGTCCAATCCCCACACTGGGGTTCCATACACCTTATTTCCATGGTCCTACCCACAGTCCCACCCCTACAAGAGGAGCTCTGGTAGTGTAGTGCCTGAGACATTTGACTGCTAACCAGAAGACTGGCAGTTCAAACCCACTAGCCACTCCTTGGAAGGAAGACTGGGCAATCTACTTCCATAGTGATACTGCCTCGGAAACTCAAGGAGGGGTTGCTATGAGTCAGATCTGATTCAATGGCAGTGAGTTTGGGTTTTGGTTTTACCCAAAAAAAGTGCCAATACCTTATTTACATTACTAATAAGCTATCCTACCCTTGTTAGGCCACAAAGTACCTCACATTTACATAGTCTTACTCAGTCATCTAATGGGAGTCACAAAGACCATGGCTAGAAGAGTCATACAATGCACCACATTTAAAACAAAATGGCCACTGAAAACCTTATGAATAGTGGTAGAAAAATGTCTGATACAGTGCTGGAACATGAGCCCCTCAAGATGGAAGGCACACAAAATATGACTGGGGAAGAGCTGTCTGCTCAAAGTAGAGTGAATCTTACTGATGTGGATGGAGTAAAGCTTTCAGAACTTCATTTGTTAATGTGACATGGCCCAAAATGAGAAGAAACAGCTGTAAGCATCATGAATCAGAATATGGAAGGTACAAAGTATGAATTTAGGAAAATTGGAAGTTGTGAAAATTGAAATGGACACATAAAGATCAATGTCCAAGGCATTAAAACAAAACCAAACTCACTGCCACTGAGTTGATTCCAATTCATAGCACCTCCCTTTGGGTTTTTGAGGTGGTAAAACTTTACAAAAGTAAATTGCTCCATCTTTCTTCTAAGGAGCAGCTGGTGAGTTTGAACCAACCTTCTGGTTAGCAGTCAAATGCCCTAGGCACCAGACCAGCACAGCTCTTCCTAGGCATTAGTAAGCTGAAATGGACTGGACATTTGGAGTCAGATAATCATATGGTCTCTGATGCTGATAATGACAAATTGAAGAGGAATGGTGTCACATTCATCATACAAAAGAACATTTCAAGATTAATCCTGAAGCACAATGCTATCAATGGTATTCATATGCCTACAAGGAAGACCAGTTAATACCACTATTATTCAAATTTACACACCAATAACTGATGCCAAAGTTGAAGAAATTGAAGATTTTTACCAAGGTCTGCAGTATGAATTTGACCAGCTATGCGATGCTTTGACATTTACTAATGACTGGAATATAAAAATTGGAAACAAAGAAGAAGCATCAGTAGTTGGATACTATGACCTTGGTGATAGAAGTGACACTGGAGACTGCATGATAGAATTTAGTAAGACCAATAACTTATTTATTGCAAATAACTCTTTCAACAGCACAAATAGCAACGTGAAATTAGCCAGATTGAATACATAAGAATCAAATTGACTACATGTGGATAGAGACGATGGAGAAATTCCATATCATCAGTCAGAGAAAGGCTAAAGGCCAGCTGTGGAACAGACCATCAATTGCTCTTATACAAGTTCAAGTTGAAGCTGAAGAAAATTAAAACAAGTACACAAGAGCCAAAGTAAGACTTCAAATATATTCCACCTGAATTTGTAGACTATCTCAAGAATAGATTGGATTCCTTGAATACTAATGATTGAAGACCTGACAAGTTAGGATTGCATCAAGGACATCATACATAAAGGGGGGGGGGGAAGGTCTTTAAAAGACAGGAAAGAAATAAATGACTAAAATGGATATCAGAAGAGACTCTGAAACTTGCTCTAGATGGTACAGTAACTAAACAAACAAACAAACAAACAAACCCACTGCCATCGAGTTGATTCCAACTCATAGCAGCCCCCATTGTGTTTCCAAGGTGGTAAATCTTTGCAGAAGTAGATTGCCCCTTCTTCCTTCCACAGAGCAGCTGGTGGGTTTGAAACACCAACCTTCTAGTTAGCCATAAGCACTGAGCCACCAGAGAGTCCCTTAGAGTAGCTAAAGTGAATGGAAAAAATGAAGAAGTAGAAGAACTGATCAGGAGATTTCAAAGGCTGGCTTGAAAAGACAAAGCAAATATTATAATGAAATATACAAAGACCTGGAGTTAGAAAACCAAAAGGTAAGGGTACACTAGGCAGTTTTCAAGCTGAAAGAACTAAAGAAACAATTCAACCCTCAGGTTATAATATTCAAGGATTCTATGGGCAAAATATTAGACAACACAGGAAACATCCAAAGAAGATGGAAGGAATACAGAGTCACTGCACCAAAATGAATTGGTTGATGTTCAATCAATTCATTTCAGGAGGTAGAATATGATCAAGAACTGATGATAGTGAAGGAAGAAGTCTAAGCTGCACTGAACACACTGACAAAAAAAAAGTACTCCAGGAATTGATGGAATACCAACTGAAATGTTTCAACAAATGGATGCAATGCTGGAAGCACACACTTGTTTATGCCAAAAAATTTGGAAGACAGCTACCTGGCCAAATGACTGAAAGAAATAACTATTTGTGTCCATCCCAAAGAAAGGTGATCCAACATAATGTGGAAATTATCAAACAATATCATTAATATCACACACAAGTAAAATTTTGCTGAAGATAATTCAAAAACTGCTTGCAGCAGTACATTGACAAGGAACTGTCAGAAATTCAAGCTGGGTTCAGAAGAGGACATGGAACAAAGGATATTGTTGCTGATGTAAGATGGATATAAGAAAGATATTTACCTGCATTTTATTGACTATGCAAATGCATTCAACTCTGTAAGTCATAACAAATTATGTGTAACATTGCAAAGAATGTGAATTCATATTCAACTCTTAATTGTGCTCATGAGGAATCTGTAATAGACCAAGAGGGGGTTGTTCAAACAGAACAAGTGGATACTTGTTGTTGTTGTTGTTATGTGCCGTCGAGTCAAACCCGACTCATAGCGACCCCTCCTTGGGTTTCCGAGGCAGTATCACTACGGAAGTAGGAATGCCCAACCTTCCTTCCAAGGAGTGGCTGGTGAGTTTGAACCGCCAGCCTTCTGGTTAGCAGTCAAGTGCCTTAGGCACTACGCCACCAGAGCTCCTATGTATATATATGTTGTTGTTGTTGTTGTTGTTATGTGCCGTCGAGTCAAACCCGACTCATAGCGACCCCTCCTTGGGTTTCCGAGGCAGTATCACTACGGAAGTAGGAATGCCCAACCTTCCTTCCGAGGAGTGGCTGGTGGGTTTGAACCACCAGCTGTCTGGTTAGCAGGCAAGTGTCTTAGCCACTATGCTACCAGAGCTCCCAAGTGGATACTATGTGGTTTAAAATTAGGAAAGGTGTGTGTCAGGGTTGTATTTTTTCACAATACCTACTCGATCTGTATGCTGAGTAAATAATCTGAGAAACTGAACTTTATGATGAACATGACATCAGGATTGGAGGAAGACTCATTAACAACCTGTGATATGCAGATGACACAATCTTGTTTGCTGAAAGTGAAGAAAACTTGAAGCACTTGTTGATGAAGATCAAAGACTATACAGTTCTCAATATGTATTACACCACAACATAAAGAAAACAAAAATCCTCACAGGTGAACCAATAAGCAACATCATGATAAATGGAAAAAGGATTGAAGTTGTCAAGGATTCCATTTTACTTGGATCTATCAACATGCATAGAAGCAGCTGTGAAAAAATCAAAGAACACATTGCATTGGTCAACTCTGCTTCAAAAGACCTTTCAAAGTGTTAAAGAACAAAGATGTCACTTTGAAGACTAAAATGTGCCTGATCCAAGCAATGGCATTTTCAATCACCTCATCTACATGAGAAAGCTGAACAATGAAAAAGGAAATCCAAAGAAGAACTGCTGCATTTGAATTATTGTTGGTGAAGAACATTGAATATATCATGGGTTACCAGGAGAATGAACAAATCCACCTTGGAGTAAGTACAACAAGAATGCTCCTTAGAAGAAGATGGTTATAATTCATCTCATATACTTTGGACATGTTTTTAGGAGGGACCAATCCCTGGAGAAGGACATCATACTTGGTAAAGTAGAGGGTCAGTGAAAAAGAGGAAGATCCTTAACAAGATGGATTGACCCAGGGGTTGCAATGGTGGGCTGAAATATAGGAAGGATTGTGATGATGGTGCAGAGCCTAGCAGTGTTTCATTAGTTGTACATAGGGCTCAGTGGGAACTGACTCAAAGGAACCTCATAACATAACAACAGATGGAAAATGAAGGCTCAGAGAGGTTAAGTGAAGTGCCCACAATACCACAGTTAATTTCCCTTCCATATAAAATTGACTAATGCAGCCATAATGCTCCTTGGAAGCAAGAATGGCTAAATTTTGTCTCACCTACTTTGGTCATGTTATCAGAAGGAACCATTCCCTGGAGAAGGATATCAGGCTTGGTAAAGTGGAGGGTCAATGAAGAAGGGCAAGGCCCTCAATGAGATGGATTGACACAGTGGCTGCAACGATGGGCTCAGGTATAGCAAGGATTGTGAGACTGGCACAGGAATGGGCAGTGTTTCATTCTGCTGTGCATAGGGTCACTGTGAGTTGGAGATGACTCAGTGGCACCTAACAACAACCACAACAACCCAGAAAAAGATACCCAAACTTCCCAGCTTTTATGCCAGCTTGTGGTCTCCTAACCCACTTCCTGCCTCCCAGAGCTGGAGGGTGGTAGGAGAAACAGGGGCAATGCCAGGGACTTCAGGGGGGGTGCATCCTGCTCAATAGGATGGACCAATCATTACACTGCTCCATGTTGCTTCCCACACTAACTGGGAAGGGGGCTGAAACAATGAGATAGAGAGAAATGGTGAGGCCTTGGCTGCTGGTCACTAGTCCCAATCAACCCTATTGCAGTCGGTTTGGTGGTATATCTATCTATCTATCTATCTATCTATCTATCTATCTATCTATCTATCTATGAATCATCTATCTGTCTGTCTGTCTTATCTATTTATGTTGGTTTTTAGTGCCTCATTGGCCCTTTGTAGATTTGCAAGTTGCAGAGGTAGCTGTTAGACTGTATGGGTTTCCCGACATCTCCAAATCAGCCCAGAGCTGATTCTGCTTCACTCAAGCATACCACCCTACCTCCTTCCTAAACTAGGAAGGACTCACTGCCCAGTACTTCCCCATCTCCACCCTGAGTACTTGACTCTCCACAAACACAGCCTGGGTCTGGACACTCATTCCCCAGGCTCTCTGCAGGAACAATTTCTCTGGCTACTGGTCCTGCCTGACTTTGGGCCCATCTTAATTGCCACCTTCTTGGATAAAACTCCATCTGTGTGCCCCAGACCCCACATTAGCTCACACTGTATCCACCTGCCAAACCGTGGCCTCACTCCACATGCAGCGTGTCCAATGGGACTTTATTGAATTTTCAGAAAATGAGTTTTCCCTGCATGTCAACCCTTCATCCCTTGCTGCACTACAACCTGAGCATTTTATAGCAGAGCAACTCAAACCCAAACCCACTGTCACTGAGTCGATTCCAACTCATAGCAACCCTATAGGGTTAGAGTAGAACTGCTCCATAGGGTGTCCAAGGCTATAATCTTTATGGAAGCAGGCTGTCATATCTTCTTCCATTTAGCCACTGGTGAGTTCAAACCACCAGTTAGCAGTTAAGTGCTTTAGGTTAGCAGCCAAACACTTAACCACTGTGCTACTAGAGAAGAGGGGAAAGCAAAAGTAACAAAATACTTGGGTTTCTTGAGATGAAGAGTGTCTGTGAGGCTGAAGTGTTAAAGACACAACTTTGTCTGCTGTCAACTTTGTGAATGCTGCCTGATAGGTCAGGTTGCTGTTATCTTCCAAGAATTATTTTGTGAAGAGAGAGGAACCTTCATCCCCCATCTCCTACAGCCTCCCTGTATTCAGGCTGCTGGGTGAGGTCAGCTCCTTTTCCCCCAGAGGTAGCTGTGACTGCATCCAAACCAATTCTGTAACACTTTTCTGATCCTACAGCCAGGATCAGAGTTATTGATTTTGCATCCTTCTGTCTTATAAGAGTTCTAAGGAGTGGAGATGACAAGCAATGCTGAATAACGGGTAGTTCTCACTATGCCTGCTGCACTTGGTGTGGTCCCTCAGCCACCAGTTGACCCAACTGCTCATAGATGCCTTCATCCTCATCCAGGGTGTCTCAAGCCATTTTCCCAACATCCCTGGGCAGATGGCCACCAGTCTCATGCTAGCTCCCCAGGCAAAGGGCCTTGGTGAGCACAGGGGAGTCTGAGATCATGGCTGATGCTGGGATCTGGGGAACTTGACAGGAACCTGGGCCTTTACTGTGTGCCTACTTCCTGACGCTAGAGGGATCAGAACTCAGGTGAGGCAGGTCCATTGTGGGGCCATCAATAAGGGAAATGATATAGACAGAGTTGTTAACAAACATAGGCTCTTGGTTCAAATTCTGGCTCAATCAGAATGTGTGCCATCTTGTGCAAATCTCTTTGCCCCCCTTGGGTTTAGTTTCCAAGTCACAAGACAAAGATAATAATTTCAAGGTTATATGAGATAATGCATGGAAAATGAATAACAGAATCTTAGACATAGTAGGCATTTGATAAATGTTAGCTAAGTACCTGGGTGTTGCAAATGGTTAAGAACATGGCAACTAACCAAAAGTTCTGCTATTTTAACCACTCAGGGTAGCCTCGAATGACAGGCTTGGTGATCTCCTTCTGAAAGGTCATAAGTATGAGAATCCTATGGAGCACACATTGAGTCTCCATGAGTCAGAATCAACTTTTTGGCATTAATTGGTATTAGTATTAGAATTAGTATCAATTCACTGGGCAACACAAAAGGTATTGATCCTGAAATTCCAGGAAGTGTGGATCACCCTAACCCATGCCCTTCAGCCACTGCAAGCACAGGGAAGGACACCTCTTGTAGACAGAGCTGCATGCAGGCTGAGTACAGGTGAGCTGGGTCCTGCTCACAGGAGGCCATACTGAGCAAGCTCGTTTGGTGACCACCTGTAAGATTGTTCTAGAAGAGCCAGCATGAACATGGGGAAGGCAGGGCATGATGTGGGGCCATATCTCCTGCCAGGGGACATCTGGGTGACCTTTCCTGATTGCTCATGCTCTGAAGAGTTTAGAGGGTGACATGGGACCTGGATAGAACTGGGGTCTCTGTCCTTACAGGGAAGGGTTCTATGGGTGACAAAACCTCCAAGCTTACAGAACAGTCATGGGAGAATAGAAGGGCTGTGTATGCACAGGGACATAGCTCAGGGGGCAGGAGTGCATGGAGGGAAGGTCACAAGGAAGAGGTAACTATAGGAAGGAAGTGGGAGGGGAGCTGTTGCATTGTGGTAAATTGTAGTCAATGTCATAAGACAAAGTGTATGTGAACTGATATATGGAAAGTGAATTTTCTCTGTAAACTTTCACCCGTCACAATTAAAAAAAAAAAAATTAAAAAAAAAGTAAACTGTATACTACAGTTCTACACAAAGAAACAAACAAACAAAAAACAAGCTTGTCCTGTAATTTATAGATGGGATCAGTGGGGGTCAGGGAGTTAAGTAGAGCCCTGGGACTCCACAGTGAGCCAGTCACAAGCTAAGAGCCATGACTCCCAGGCCAGGGCTCCTCCACTGCCATGCCTCTACAGGGAGTGACCGAGAGCCATTGTCCCCAGGTCTACCTGGCCAATGTGCCCACATGCCCATCTCACTGAAACCTCATCTAGCTTCCTGGCCTTCCAGGCCTCTTCCACAAAAAGCCAAAGGCCCTCCCACACCAGCATTTAATGTTCTCTCTGAGAAGGCTTTCTTTGGAAGTGGCCTTTTTAAGCTCTCTGAAGCCTCTTTCCTTTAGTCAAGGGCCTCTTTACTTACAGGGAGCCCTGGTGGTACAATGATTAAGTGTTTGGATGTTAACCCAATGTTAGCAGTTTGAACAACCAGGCTTTTTTTTTTTTTTTAATTTGGGTGAAGATTTACAGAGCAAATTCACTTTCCATACAGCAGTTCATATATACTTTGTCTCATGTCATTGACCACAGTTTACCACAATGCAACAGCTCCTCTCCCGCTTCCTCCCCATAGTTACCTCTTCCCAGTGTCCATCCCTCCATACACACCTGCCCCCTGAGCTGTCTCCCTGTGCATAAGCAGCCCTTCCTTCTCCCATGATTGTTCTCTTCCGGGCGTGTGTCTACTTGAGGTAAATGTTTAACTCACATGCCTGTACTTTGTTTGGCTGGAAACCACAGGTGTGGGTTCAATTCCAGACCTGAAGGGCAGCTAGGGGCCATAGTCTCAGTGGTTACACCAGGCTCTATTGGACCAGCAAACCTGGTCCCCACCTTTTTTTTTTTTTTTTCCCCTCCAAATGATTTTGAGTTTTGTTCCACATTGTTCTCCCTCTCTATCCAGGATCTCCTACATCCCTTCCAAGTGGATGACAGTGGTAGCCGGGCACCATCTAGTTCTTCTGGTCTCATAGTTGTATAGGCTGCAGATCAGATGGTGTACCAGTCACTAGGACTGATTGTTTCCATTAATTTTGGTTTTCTTCTTTCTTCTTTGCTCTGGACGAGGAGAGATCCATCGTTGCATCTAGATGGCAGCTTGCTAGCTTTTAAGATCCCAGTCGCTACTCGCCAAAGTAGGAGGTGGAACAATGTTTTATATAGTATGTTATGCCAATTGAGCTTGATGTCCCCTGTGACTATGGTCCCAAGCCTGCAGGTTCAACTAGTCGGTCCCTCTGGGTAGCTGGCTGTGACCAAGCAGTGACCACAACCTTGCCCCTTATCAGCTCTCCTATACACCTGGGAATTTTGATCATTCACATAAACTTATAGGACCATTGTCTGCCAACCCTATATATGATCTTGGATACACTCCCCATTTAGACATACCTAATTGTTTAGCCTGTCCACCTATCTATCCGTCCCTATACCCATGTTTGCCTTCACTGACAACTCAGTACTATATGTCAAAAGGGTTCATATTTGTGGTCTTTACTTCTCATGTATCTCTCTATGTCTTTCTCATCCTCAATACTGCCATATTTGTCACTCACCTTTGGTACATTGCCCTTCTCTTCACCCAAATCAATATTTATCTCTATCTATCTAACAGCATTCCCTCCCCTCCCCTCCCACCCCTGGTAACCAACAAAGAAAATTTCCTTCAATAGATAAACCTTTCCTTAACTTTTACAATAACGGACTAATACAATATTTGTCCTTCTGTGATTGACTTATTTCACTCAGCATAATGTCCTCCAAGTTCATCCATGTTATGTGGTGTTTTGCAGATTCTACATTATTCTTTAGTGTTGCAAAGTATTCCATTGTGTGTATGTACCATAGTTTGGTTATCCATTCCTCAGTTGATGGACATCTAGGTTGTTTCCATGTTTTGGCTATTGTAAATAGTGCTGCAATGAACATGGGTGTGCATATATCTGTTCTTGTCATGGCTCTCACTTCTTTAGGGTATATATCTAGTAATGGTATGGCTGGGTCAAATGGTATTTCTAATTCCAACTTTTGAAGGAATCGCCATACTGCTTTCCACAATACAACCAGCCATTTTGAAGGAGAAAGATGAGCCAATCTGCTTCTGTAAAGATTTGCAACCTTGGAAATTCTTCTTCTTTTTTTTTTTTTTAATTGTGCTTTGGGTACAAATTTGTTTTACATTCAAACTTTCATGCACATTTGATTTCAAGACCCTAATTACCATCCCCAACCATAAAAACCCTCCTCCCCTCTCCTTCCTATGACTACCCCCTCCCTGTGCCCTTCTTATCTGTCCAGCTTTCCCTCTATGTGAATGCTACCCCTCTGGAGTCTCATGGCTGATTGATCTAAGGGGTGCATCTCCCTAGAGGAGGTGGATTCATTAGCCTGGGGTAGGTGTACTGCATGTAGGTTTTTTTACTGTTGGGCTGAGAGCCAATTCATGTAAGTAAGTCCATTTCTAGGCCTAAAGGGTAAGCCAGGGCCATAGTCTCAGAAGTTCCACCAGTCTCTATCCAACCAGTAATTCTGGTCATTTTTGTGTTTTTGAATTTTGTTCCACACTTTCCCTCCCACTCTGTCCAGGAGTTCCAGTTTTGATCCCTTTCTGAGCTGTTGGTATTGGTAGCTGGGCATCACCTACTTCTTCTGGTCTTGGGGTCATGGAGGCTGAGGTCCTCATTGTCCAGCTTATCTTTGGACTGTTTCCAGCTGACTTTGATTTTCTTCACTCTTATTTGCTCTAGATGAGAGGAGACCAATAGTTCGACCTTAGATGGTTGTTCAAAAGCTTTTAAGACCCCAGTTTCTACTCACTAAAGTAGGTTGTAGAACAAGGTATTTATGTAGGATGTTGTGCCAATTGAGCATGATGTCTCCTGAGACTATGGTCCTGGGTCCACATACAGCCTTGGAAATTCTGTAGGGAAACTCTACTCTGTCCTAAAGGGCCTCTAGGAGTTGGAATCAACTCAACAGCAATTAGTTTAGTTTTCATACTTACTCTCACCATCATGTTTCACTTTAAAAATGGGAGTAGGGAATGGGAAAATAAGCCAACATCTGCTTCCTAAACTGCCCCCAGTAATACAGCCAGCCACAGTAATATTTGTATGTACTTGCCTGAAATACTCCTCCAATCCTGAATCACAGTCATGTCAGTAGCAAAAGTGATTCACAGTTCGATTAACACATCCCCTTCCTATCTTAAACCTAGGGCTTAGAGTGAAACAGAGTATAGGCAATGGAGAGAAAGAAGGATGATTTGCAAATGACTTGGTGTGCAGTTTACATTTAAGTAATTCTTTCATATTTTAGATTTACCTTTTTCTTGTAGGTTTTAAGGTGAAATATATGGCTTGGCTGATCCTGGGAGGCAGAAAGATGAAGCAAAAGCAAACAGCTCAAGTTTCAGCTCAAGCAGACCCTCGGTTTGAATCTCAGCTCTACTATGAATCTATGTGGCATAGAGTAAGCCATACAATAAGCTGTCCCTCGGTATCCGCATCTGTAGAAGAGGCTAACAAGCATACTTTTACCATAGAGTTGTTGTGAAATTAGAGGGAATATGTATTAGTTATCTATTGCTGTGTGACTAACTGGGACTCTGGTAGCATAATGCCTAAGGCGTTTGACTGTTAACTAGAAGGCTGGTGGTTCAAACCTACCAGCCACTTGGAGGAAGACTAGGCAATCTAATTTCATAGAAGTAATTACTCTCAAATGTGGTGGCTTCCAACAACACACTTTTATTTTCTTAAACCTTTGTGGACAAGAAATCTGAACCCAGGTTTGCTGGGTCCTCTGCTTCAAGAGCTCTCACAAAGTTGCTGCCAAGTTATTGGCCAAATAGGATGTTATCCAAAGGCTCACCTTCCAAGCTCACTAGGTTGTTGACAAGACTCAGTTCCTGAGGGCCAAGAATGGTGGTTCCTCAATGGCTATTAGCTGGAGGCTGCCCTCAGTCCCTTGTTTTGAGGTGTCTCCCATCTCCCACTTGGCAGGTTGCTCCATCAAAATGTGTAAGCCAAATCAAGCAGGCAATGAAGAGAGTTGACTAGCATGATGGAAATCGAATATTTTGTAATCAAATTGCAGCAGTAAGAGTCCATCACTTTGCTGTATTCTATTGGCTAAAAGTCATGGGTCCTGCCTATGCTCAAGGGGAGGGGATTACAGAGGGTGTAAGTATCTGGAGCCAGGGATCATAGGGGTCGTCTTAGAAGGCTACCTAAAACGAAGAAACAAGCAAACAAAAACCCAGACCAGTTGTCTTGTCAGAGTAGAACCATACTCCAAAGGGTTTTCAATGGTATATTTTTCAGAAATAGGTCACTAGGCCTTTCTTCAGAGGCACCTCTGGGTGGACTCACCCTCCAAACCTGTGGTTTGCAGCTAGATCATCAACCACTTGCACCACCCTCATCAAAGTGCTTGGCAAGCAATCACCTAGTTCTAGAAGCTATTACCCCATCCCATTTGACCACCTCCCATCATCCCCATCCTTCCTTGCTCCTCATTCATTTACTCAATCATTCATTCAGAAAGTGTTTACTGACATCTTCTCTGTGCCAGGCCCAGGACTGGATACTAGAACAAGATAACTCAGTACCAGGCAACCCATAATCTGATGGGGAAGGCATGAACTCACAGTAGGGACATCCCACAGTTACCTGACTGTCCTCAGACACTATGTACTCAGTACCCTTACCACAGTACAGACATACATTACACCCTAGTGCTCACATATCTTTCATCAGGTTAGTATTTCCTCCTCAGGAAACAAGACCATTCTGAGTCCTCTTCCCACTTTCTCTTTTCATCTCCCCACCCCTGCCTAAACTTCTTTAAGAACTACAGAAAATAACTTGTTTATGCAGGGGCTTGGTACTAGGAATTCAGGCAGATGGTGCTGGAATCAGCAGCCTACCAGACACAGAAGATACCAAACACAACCAGCTTGGAACAGCCTGTATCTTCTCCCCTCACTGAGGGACTAGTGCTGACAGCCCCTTCCTGGGTTGGACCTCTCCCCCTGCCTCTTGACCCAGGCATCTGGTCAGCTGGAGCCCCAGAGAGAAGACTCAAGTTCCAAGGTCTCAATAGGAAGACCAGAGTGATGAGAAGTAATCCATCACCACTGTGGAGGGATAGAAATGGAATCTGTCCACACTCGTCTTCCATAGGAGTGCAGGGCAGGAGCTGGGAAGAGGCTGTCTACCCAAGGAAGACACTCCCCAGGGTCCCTGCACTTAGGTGGGGCCAGGGGGTACTGACCAATGGAATGTAGGTGGAAACAAAGTGGTCACCTCTGAGCTGAGGTAGTTAATTAACTGGGTGGCCTTCCCTTCATTCAGTTTCCATTCAGTGGTGATCACATGTGTAGATGATATCATCACAGGTGGACCTTAGATCACTACATCACCACTTGAAGGAGGTTACTCTGGAGTAGATCCCCCTGACCAGGACTATCCTTTTGAATTTTGCATGAGAGAGGAATCAACTGTTACTAGGTAAGCCACTGTGGTTTAGGGGCTCTTTGTTACAACACTTCATTCGTCCTCATTGGTATAGCCCAGTCCTACTCATCATCCAGCTCTTCATCCATCTGGTACTTTTCAGGCTCCTGCTGTGTTCCAGGCTCTGTGCTGAGCACTAGGACATAGAACATGACCTACAGGTCCCTGCCCTCCTGGAGCTGTTGGGGAAACAGTTAAGAAAGAAAACAAACAAACAAAAAAAAAAACACTGCATGGTGTGAAAATTTATGTGAGGAAAATAAACAGAGTGATGAGGTGACAAACGTCTAATTTTGGGAGGCTAGTGGGGGGCACCTTCTAAGAGTGGTTAGGAAGGGTCCTCTGAGGAAGGAAATTTAAGCTGAGGCCTGAGGGAAGGAGGAGCTGGTGGGATGGGATGGGATTCTTACAGAGAGAACAGCAGGTGCAACTGCTAACTATGCACTGGCCAGGCCTCTGTTCCCAGTTTTATGCAAATCACTTCACTTAATCCTTACAACAACCCCTCCTGAGAGGCAGGCCTTCCTGCTGGACTCTAATGCCTGCATCTCAGATGGCCTGCTAGGCCAAGACTTGTTACACTGTAATGTGCCCACAAATCACGTAGTGCTTGTTAAAGTGCAGCATTGGGCTCATTAAGTTTGGCTGGGGCCTGAGATTTGTGTTTATACAAGTTTCAAGTTGAAAAAGATGCTGCTGGTCACCACTTTGAATAGCAAGAGTCAAGAATACAAAGTAGCTATATTTGAACCCAGCTGGCTGACCCACAACCTAGTACTCACCCTTCATGCCAAACACTTGGAACCTCCCAAGTCCAGAGGAGAAGGGGACACTCTAGGTGACTTCCTGGGGCTTGACCTCTAAGGCCTAGGAGGGGGTGTGAAAAATAGCAAGAAAGGGAGGGAGAGACTCCCATTGTATAAGTCTTTTCAGATTTATGCACCTGGAATTCAGCAAGTTTGAATGACTTATCCAAGGGCACAATGTTGGGAAAACCAGATGCCCAAACCCAGCTGCAACTCAGGACCTCTTCTCTTTTCCATACCTTGGCACTAGGATTTCTCTCTGACCCGTGAAATCTGGGTCTATCTGGCTCAGCATGAAACAGCCCTCATGAGAAATGTTTCACTCCAGACAGCTCTTCTGAGATGCAAATTCTGAATAACTCTTGGATCTACCCAGGGCGCAGAGTAATTTGTTCTTGATTAAGGAAAATGTTATAGGTCACAGTGTGACCATTTTTAATGTTTAAGTTTTTCTGCTTTCTTCACCTCCCACAACCTATTAATTTCTAATTTTCCTCTCTGCTTCCTGCCCTCATTTCGTGCCTATGAACTAAGTATTTTTCTTTTCTTCCCTTCTCTCCCTCCTACCTTAAATGTAGTATTTTCCATCTGGTTTTAAGCTCATTTTATTCTAGGTCCCAAGGAAATTATAATGTATAAGATGGACACAGCCCTTCCCTGCCCTCTTGAGGCTTCTGATCTCTCAGAGAAGACAACAGAGGAAGATGATGAAGATGTATCTGTCTTCTAGAGACTTTCTCTCTCAGATGACCCTGGGAGTGGAGAATGTACATAAGCCAGTAATGCCAATCCAGAGACACTCTCATGGTGCAGTAAAAACATAAAGTGGGGGCAGGGATAGGGAAACAACTAGCCTGGGTATCAGGGAGGGCTTCCTGAAGAAGACTCCTGAGCTGATTGTAGTAACAGGATGAGTGGAAGTGGCCAGGAGATGACGGGCAGATACCAAGGCAGAATACGTCAAAGGGACTAACTTCTCAGTTGTATTTGTTGAATAAGAACTCCTGGGTGGTGCAAATAGTTAAGTGCTTGGTTGCTAACCAGAAGCTTGGAGATTCAAGTCCACACAGAGGTGCCTTGGAAGAAAGGCTTGGCAATCTGCTTCCAAAAAAAATCATCCATTGAAAACCCTATGGAATGCAGTTCTACTCTGAAATGAATGAGATAATCATGAGTCAGAATGGACTCCACAACAACTGTTTAAATTTATTTGTTGAATGAATGAATGTGTGAATGAATAATGAATGAATCTAAGCCTGAGTCTCCTTTTGGCAGCAGAACCAATACCAAACCCAACCCACTGCTGTGAAGTCGATTTTGACTCAGAGTGACCCTATAGGACAGAGTAGAACTGTGCCATAAGGTTTCTAAGGCTCTAAATCTTGATGGAAGCAGACTGCCACATCTTTCCCCCACAGAATGGCTGGTGGATTCAAACCACTGATCTTTTGGTTAGCAGGCGAGCCCTTAACAACTGCATAACCAGAGCTCCTTCTTGGCAGCAGAGCTGGGTTTGATATCCTAAAGGTCCTGCCAAAGCCTGGTGACCCCACCCTCTGCCCAAGCAGCCCTGTGTATCCCTGGGAAAAACATGCCCTTCTCACTTTGCTTCTAGATGCTTCTCTGAGGCTTCAGGCCACCTGACACAGATAGGGCCTCCCTCTATCACAGGTGTCTCCTTATTCAAGATCCTGGAAGCCCAAGTCCCTGTATTTCTCTGACTGTGGATTTATTTTCAGCTTTTAAGAAGTAAAAGAGTCATGAGTTCAAACCTCACCTCCACCACTAAGTAGCCATATGGCCTTGAGCAGGTTATCTCACCACTCTGAGCCTCTGTGTCCTCATCTAGAAATTAAAACTGGTTATAATGATGTGTGCCTGGAGCCACCCTGGGGACAGGCCACAGTAAGCCAGCCCCGGGACAAGCAGAAGGTGGGTGTTTTCACCCCAGGTGAAGTCCAGGTAAGGGAGTAGGGCAGAGGAGACCAGGAAATTAGCAGAGCAGTTTGGAACAACTAAGGGATACAGTTTTTCATTTGGTTATACTGTGGTGGCTTGAGTGTTGCTGTGAGGCTGGAGGCCATGCCACCGATGTTTCAAATGCCAGCAGGGTTACCCACGGTGGACAGGTTTCAGTGGAGCTTTCAGACTGAGACAGACTAGGAAGAAGGAAGAAGCCACCTACTTCTCAAAGAATTGGCTAGGGAAAACCTTATGAATAGCAGAGAAACATTGTCTGATACATTATTGTGCAACTTTATAAATGACCTGGAAACATTGTCAGATGTGGTGCAGAAGGACAAGCCCCTTAGGTCATAAAGTTCTCAAAATATGAGTGGGAAAGAGCTGCATCATCAGAGTAGAACCAACCTTAAGGATATGGATAAAGTAGAGCATTTGAGACCTCCATATGCTGACATGGCATGATTCCAATTGAGGAGAAACAGCTGCAAACATCCATTAATTGGAACATGGAACATATAAAGTATGAATCTAGGAAAAGTGGAAGTTGTCAAAAATGAAATGGAATGCACAAAGATTGATATCCTAGGCATTAGTGAGCTGAAATGGACCAGTTTTGGCCTTTCTGAATCAGACAACCATATGATGTACTATGCTGTGAACGACAATTTGAAGAGGAATCATATGGCATTCATCATCAAAAAGGATGTTTCAAGATCTGTCCTGAAGTACATTGCTGTCGGTGACAGGATAATATCCATACGACTACAAAGAAGACCAGTAAATACTACTATCATTCAAATTTATGCACCAAACACCAAAGGCAAAGATGAAGAAATTGAAGATTTTTGCCAATTTCTACAGTCTGAAATTGACTGAACATGCAATCAAGATGTGTTAATTATCACTGGTGACTGGAATGCAAAAGTTAGAAGCAAAGAAGAATCACTGCTAGTTGAAAAATTTGGCCTGGGTGATAGAAATAACTCTGGAGATCACATGATAGAATTTTGCAAGACCAATGAATTATTCATTGCAAATATATTTTTTCAACAACATAAGTAATGACTACACGTGGACTTCACCAGATGGAGTACACAGGAATTAGATTCACTACATTGGTGGCAAGAGGCAATGGAAAAGCTCAATAGCTTCAGCCAAAATAAGGCCAGGAGCTGATTGTGGAACAGACCATCAACTGCTCATATGTAAGTCCACGAGAGTGAAAATATGATCTTGAATATGTTCCTCCTGAATTTAGAGACCAACTAAAGAATAGATTGGAAGTATTGAACACCAATGACCGAAAACCAGAATAATTGTGGGATGATATGAAGAACATCATCTATGAAGAAAGCCAGAGGTCATTAAAAAGATGAGAAAAGAAGAAAAGACCAACATGGATGACAGAAGAGACTCTGAAACTTGCCCTTGAGTGGAGAGTAGCTAAAGCAAATGGAAGAGATGACAAGATAAAAGAACTGAAGAGAAGATTTCAAAGAGCAGCTCAAGCAGACAAAACCAATTACTGTAATGAAATGTGCAAAGACCTGGGGGTAGAAAACCAAAAGTGAAGGACACACTCGACATTTCTCAAGCTGAATGAGCTGAGGAAAAAATTTAAGCCTCGAGTTGCAGTATTGAAAGATTCTATGGGAAGAATATTGAATGATGCAGGAAGAATCTAAAGAAGATTGAAGGAATACACAGAGTCACTGTACAAAAAAAAAAAAACTAGTCCCTCTTCATCCATTTCAGGAGGTGGCATATGTTCAAGAACCAATAGTATTGAAGGATGAAGTTGAAGCTGCACTTTAGGAATTGGCAAAGAACAAGGCTCCAAGAATTGACAGAATAGCCACTGAGATATTTCAACAAATGGATGCCCCGCTGGAGGCATTCACTTGGTTATGTCAAGAGATTTGGAAGACAGCTTCCTGGCCAACAGACTGGAAGAGATCCATATTTGTACCCATTCTAAAGAAAGGTGATCCCACAGAATGTGGAAATTATCGAACAATATCATTAATATCACACACAAGTAAAGTCTTACTGAAGATAATTCAGCAGTATATTGATAGAGTGCTTCCAGAAATGCAACCTCAATTCAGAAGAGGACATGGAATGAGGGATATAATTGCTGATGTCAGATGGATCTTAACTGAAAGCAAAGAATACCAGAAAGTTGTTTACTTATGTTTTATTGACTATGCAAAAGCATTTGATCATGTGGATCATAACAAATTGTGGATAACGTTGAGAAGAATGGGAATTCCAGAACACTTCATTGTACTCATGAGGATCCTGTACATAGACCAGGAGGCTGTTGTTCAAACAGAACAAAGGAACCCTGCCTAGTATAAATCAAGAAGGGAGTATGTCAGGCTTGTACCCTTTCCCCATACTTATTCAATCTATATGCTGAGCGAAAATCCAAAAAGGTGGACTATATGAAAATAAACATGGCATCAAGATTGGAGGAACACTAATTAAAAACCTGTGATATGCTGAAGACACAACTTTGCTTGCTGAAAGTGAGGAGGACATGAGGCACTTACTGATGAAGGTTGACAAATGCAGTCTGCAGTATGGATTACGTCTCCATATAAGAAAACAAAAACTCTCACAACTGGACCTATAAGCTGCATCACGATAAATGGAGAAAAGATTGAAGTTGTAAAAGACTTCACATTGCTTGGTTCTACAATCAATGTCAATGGAAGCAGCAGTCAGGACATCAGATGATGTATAGCACTGGGCAAGTCAGCTTCAAAGGACCTCTTTCAAGTGCTGATGGGCTCAAGTATAGCAAGGATCATCAAGCTGGTGGGAGACCAGGCAGTGTTTCGTTCTGATGTGCATAGGATTGCTATGAGTCAGAGAAAACTTGATGACACCTAACAACAACAAGAACAACAATCAAGATGTGGACCTTGGTTGAAAGCAAAAAAATACCAGAAAGATGTTTACTGGTTGCATAGTACTCTCAAAGATCATGATGGTAGCCCATCAGGTCATCCCTCTTGAATACCACAATGCTGCTACTCAGTGGCTGTGTGACCTTGGGCAAGCATCTTCATTTCTCTGAGCTTCAATTTCCTCATTTACAATATGGTAAGATTATGCCAACCTTGCAGAGTTGCTGCAAGCCTCCTTCTGTTCTGCACTCATTCAGGTTGAGCCCACTCAAATTCCTAGTCCATGATGGATGGATGTAGGAGCCAACCCTGGAAGGACAACATTTTGAGGGCAGCCATAATGGATCACGTACCTTCAAAGGCAGCCAGACCACACAAGGATGCAGAGGGACATAGGCCTGATGATGTTCTTGGTCTCATAAGGCTGGCTCTACTCTATATTCTTCCACCAAACTCCCTTAATTGAGTTGGGGTGATTAGATTTCTCTTGCTTGTATCCCAAAGTCCCTGGCTGGTCTTTTCTTTCTTGTCTGATGAGATAGCCAGTGATTATCCCAGTGCCCAGGTGTTTCTCGTAGTGGCTGGCCCTTCATGAGATATTTGAGAACTATCTATCCCTTCCTTTGTAAGATCCTTGAGGACAGGGATTTTGTTCTTATTCTTCATGGTTCTCTGTCCCTGGACACAGGACCTGACTGACATTAGTAGATGCTCAACAAACATGTCAAATGATTGGATTCTCATCTTCTTTCCCTTCTCTTCCCAACCAGATGTGAATACATCCCCTTCAAGTCTTACTGTTGCAGCCTCCCTCCATCATGACTCACCTTACTGTGACCTGAGGGTTAGTGTGGAAACACAGACCTGGTCAAATCAACCCAGCTCTTGCTCTGTTACCTCCACTTAAAACACTCCACTGATTCCCTGCTCTTGGAAAGAAGATCAAAATTCTTAATGTGCTATTTGAGGCTCTTGCATGGTCTTGTCCCTGTCTCTTCTCCAAGCTCTCACCTACACTCTGCCCTTTAATATAACAAGCCTTGGAGTTCTTCATGGTCATCAGGAGCCTGCTAACCACAGCTCCGTGTTCACCTAGCAATTTTGGTTCATTCTTCATACTGCAGTTGGAGTGTCACCTCCTCCAGGAAACCCTCCTTTGTCTACCTTGAAACTCCCCATTATGTGCTCTCATAGAACCCTGAACCTCTCCCTTATATCGCTTATAGTTTTGCACCTCTTTGTGTGAGTCCCCTGATTAACCTCTATTGGGGAGACTAGACTGTAGGCTCCATGGAGGCAAGAGCAATGTAGTTTTACTTACCCTAACTCAATGGCTCCTACAGAGGGGGTGCTCAACAAATAACTACAGGATAAAATAAATGAATGTTGTCCCACTGAAGGTCTGTGAGTCCCCCAAAGGTGGGGAATATGTGTTAGTCACAGTGTTTAGGCAAGAGAGGTGCTTATGGCACACAATTTAAGGAAGCACTCTGTCACCCCAAAATTCCTGGTGCCAACCTCAGGGTCTGCACCTAATAGATGATGTCACTAAAGGCCAGCAGGAGGAAGACAGGACAGACAAGAGGAAAAGGGGATTTGAGATTTAAAAGAATTGCCAACTCAGCTTCTTGGTCTATTTCTGTGCATAGAATAGATCCGTCTCCACCAGAGCTGACATCGAGTTCCTAAAATAGTCCTGGCTTTGCCAGCTCCACCCGTAGATCAAGAATTTCTGAGGCAGCTGAGCTGCTGCGTACTTTCATGCCCGCGGATGTTGTTTTATTCTGTGAGCTCATTATGGGGAAATGGGCTGTCAACACGGGCTGCAGTGGTATAGCAGAGAGGCAAAGGGTCTAATTCCACAACTGTGGGCTTAATGGAGGGGCTTCATCCATTTACCTGATGCTGCTGAATGCATGGGGAATATGCAGGGAAAACAGAACTCTTGGGAATGACGTTCTCTGGCTGATGAGACATTTTGCAGGATTGCCTTTTTTTTTTTTTTGTAGGGCTGATTAGCTGATGGAAAATGGTCTAATGGCCTCATCAGAGTCCCTTGTGAGTTATTTTCCCTCTCACAGCAGACAGGTGAGGATGCTGTCATCCTCTTTTCCAGTTAGCTCTATCTGGGCCCTAAACTGAATGAATGGAACATTCCTAGGAGTTCCTGCCCAACACCCTCACCTGAGAGCAGACTCTCACTGGCCCAGTATGCAGCTCCACCTGCTCTGGGGAAGGACCCAGGAGCCACCAGGGAAGAGCTTGAGCTTGTCAAGGAGAATTTGGACAAAAGTCCAAAAATCTGGAGCAGCGCATTGAGTATGATCCCTCCTCCCTGCATCCTCTTCTCCTCTAGTTTGTCCTTCAGGGCCAGCTTGGGCTTTGCCTCCTCCAGGAAGCCTTTCCTGTTGCCTCCAGCCCACCTTAGTCTTCTCTTTTCTAATTCCTTTCATATGCTCTGCCGCACAGTGTGGGGTATGAAAAGGGCCTGGGCTTTAGTAGTAAAAGTCTTGGATTTAAGGTTTGCTTTGCCATCTTGAGATGTGCAACCTTGGATAACTCACTTCACTTCTCGGAAATCTCATTTCTTCCATGTAAAATGGGGTCAGTGATAATAGGAATGACTATCTTCTCCTTAAAGTCTGTCTCCTCTATGGAATGATGAGATTCTCCAGAGAAGAGAATGTGTCTGACCCTTTTCTGTATTCCCTGGGTAAATAATTTTATTTGAGTGAGTAAATGAATGAATGGACATAAATGCAATTGCCCAAGTACAGTGTTCAGTGAGAATGTGAGATCTGACATTCCAGCTACTGGGAGCCCAGCTCCCCTCCTGGAATACCTGCTGTCTGTGATCTCTGTAGAGTGTCTAGCCCCCTTCAGGTATCCTGGGGCCCATGTGGAGTTACAGGTGCTTGGGCAGCCTGGCTCTGGCAGAACATAGGATCCCTAGGACCCCTGCTTCTCTGGGAGATCAGGTAGTCCCTGATCATCCTCCTCCTGAGAGCCCAGATCTCAGTGGCTAGAGCACTGGCCTGAGTGTCTGAGAACTCTGTCCCCAGATTCCATGCTTCTTAACTTGCTGGTCTCTCTGGACAGTTCTCATCATCCCTGTTTCTGCATCTGTAAAGACAGGCCAAGGATTACAACGTAGCAGAGCCCTTATCCCATTTCCTCTCACAATAGTTCCAGGGGTGGGGGTGGGGGGCGCCAAGAAGAGGAAACCATACAAGGAAAGAGATCCAGGGAGGGGATATGACTTGTCCATAGTCACATCGCTGGTAAGTGGCAGAGTTGAGAATTAAGATTCCACCAAAGGGTTCATTTCTTCCCTGTGGATGTGTTGTCAGCTCTGTGGACATGTGCAGACTTAGTCATTATCTTCTTCAGTAGTCACTGAAGCAGGTCCCAGCCCTTAGCCCAGCAGCTCTTAGCCCATTTTCAAAATGTCCCTGGAGTGCTGCTCCCACGCAGAAATGCCCACCACCTCTCATAAACCAGCCCTCCCCCTCCAATGGCTGTCTGAGGAGATGCTTCTGCTGCTGCTGTGGGAAAAAAACAGCTAATGGTTCATCGAGCCTCTGTTTTAGTCCCTGGAGTGATGGCCCAATTAGGCTGTTTGCAATGTGGATAGGGAGGAAGTGACTGAGGGAGGCAGAGAGAGAGAAATGCCAGGCTTGTTCATTTTTTCCTTCATTGCACAAATATTTATTTAGTAACTATTATGCACCAGACCCTGTTGCATAACCATTGCATAACCATTTATTTAGTAACTATTGTGCACCAGACCCTGTTGCAAAACCTGTTTCAGACCATTGGTGCTTACAGAGCAGGATTAATGTTTACTGGGCTACAGGAGACATACATGCAACTCATACTGACTGAGACAGAAAAGGAAATGCATTGGCTGGTGGAAGTGAGAAATCTATGGAAGCTTCTGGCTTCAGACCTGCCTTCACACAGGAGCTCTTAAAGTAATACCTTTTATTTTTTTGCAGGCCATGTTCTGGAGCTGAGTGTTCAACATGTAGCCAACCAGATGGGGTCTCTACTCTTATGGGGTTCATGTTCAAACTGTCTTGATCATATCTTTTTTTTTTTTTTTTCTGTTTTACTCAGTTTATATGTGTTAGCTTCATTTTTAGACAGGCTTTTTCTACAATGGGAACCAGCAACTCCAGTCTTATATATGACCTGCTTAACATTCATAAAGGAAAGAAAATGCCTCTTTTACACTACTTTGCAAAAGGCCAAGGGAAAACTCTGACTGGACTAGCCTGGGTCATGTATTGGGAGCTCTGGTGGCATAGTGCCTAAGGCAATAGACTGCTAGCCAGAAGGCTGGAGGTTCAAATCCACCAGCCACTCTTCAGAAGGAAGATTGGGCAATCTACTTCCACATTGATATCACCTTGGAAACCCAAGGAGGGGTCACTATGAGTCAGATCCAACTCCATAGCTATGAGTGAGTGAGGGTCATGTATTCATCTCTGAGCCAATCAGTAAAGCCAAGGAATAGAAGTCACTGATTCACCAGGCTCAAGTCACATACTTACCTTTATAACCAGGTGTGGGTTTAGTCTTGACCAAAGCACCTAGACAAAGAATGTAATGGTGGATGAGGGGCACTATTTTTAAAGGATAATAATAATAAGAAGGAGGGATTCAGAGCAGGTAAAACAATGTTAATGCATAAGGTGAACTTAACTCCTGCCTCTAGCTTTGCTGCTGACTGAGATGACTAAACTCAACTGAACTATTGTGGGTGACCTTGAGAACCCTTCACAATCAGAGGGACAAATGTGTCAGCAGTATAGCTGGACTCTGACAAGTCCAGTTCAGGTGACCACACCTGCTTTTGATCCGCCCAGTAGACCTGGCCTCTACTCTGAGGAGGTAGGTTTCTGTTGATGTTGATGGACAGACCACACATTGACCCTGGCTGTGTGATACAGAATGATCTCCCTCAGTCTCTGAACCTCAACTTTCTTATCTCTAAAATGAGAATGATAAAACTGACTGTGTAGCAGAGAAGATAGTTGTGAGGGGCAATATTTGTGAATCATATGGCCTCATGTTCAGCACGTAATAGGTACTCAATGAATAATGTTGCATACAGTAGGATAATGCATACAGCTATTGCTGTGATATCTAGTCTTACTCTGCAGTGGGATGGCATGTGTGGGATGGTGGATGCTCTGCCTCCCCAACTGACCATGACCTTCTCCAGTACAGGTACATGACCAACCCTCTCTCTGTGCTCTGAACCTTTCACATAGCCTGGTACTTCCTGGGCATCAGGATTTTTGGTGAGTCATTGGATACTGACAATCCCAAGTGAGTCTAAGAGTAGAGAAGGCACTTCCTAGTCATTGCCCAGAAGCTGCAGGGCCTTGAACCTCTCCAGAAATTCTGCACAGCAACACATTTCACCAGGACATAAATCTCTTGGTGGTCAGTGGTGTCACTAGGGTTATTGTCACCCAGTGTGGTAACTCATGGTATCACACTCCCCCATGGGCCTCCTCCTGTAGCAGACCATAAACAATCCTTAGTAAAGTTCTTTTATATTAATAATGTTACTAGTAGATTGAATTCCCATATATCACTGAATGCAATGGCAATAGTAGTGACATAAACAACAAAAATTAAATTACACCTTTAAATTACAATATCATAGTGCAACATAAATATACTTACATTTACATAGTTTCATGCAGTTTGTTCTCAGAATAACAGATTATTATTCAAATTTATGCACCAACAACTAATGCCAAAGATGAAGAAATTTAAGATTTTTGCCAATTTGTGCAGTCTGAAATTGATCAAACTTGCAGTCAAGATGCATTGATAAAACTACTGGTGATCGGAATATTAAAGTTGGAAACAAAGAAGAAGGATGGTGGCTGGAAAATATGGCCTTGGTGAAAGAAACAATGCCAGATATCACATGACAGAATTTTGCAAGATCAATGACTTATTCATTGCAAATATCCTTTTCAACAACATAAATGGTGATTATACACATGGTCAGGAGCTCTGGTAGTGTAGTGCCTAAAGCATTTGACTGCTAATCAGAAGGCTGGACGTTCAAATCCAGCAGCCACTCCTCAGAAGGAAGGTTGGGCAAACTACTTCTGTAGTGCTATTGCCTTGGAAACCCCACGAGGGGTCACTATGAGTGGGTCTGACTCAATAGCACATAACAACAACAACAACAATACACATGGTCTTCACCAGATAGACTACACAGGAATCAAATTGACTATGTCTGTGGAAAGAGATGATGGAAAAGCTCAAAATCAGCAGTAAGAACAAGGTAAGGGATTGACTGCAGAACAGACCATCTATTACTCTTATGAAAGTTCAAGTTGAAGCTGAAGAAAATTAAAACAAGTCCATGAGAGCTAAATACAACCTTAAGTATATTCCACCTGAATTGAGAGACTATCTCAAGAACCGATTTGATGTATTGGACACTAATGACCGAAGACCAGACCAGTTGTGGGAAGGCATCAAGGACATCATACATTAAGAAATCATATGCAGATGACACAACCTTTGCTTGCTGAAAGTGAAGAGGACTCGAAGCACTTACTGATGAAGATAAAAGACTACAGCTTTCAGTATGGATTGCACCTCAACATAAAGAAAACAAAAATCCTCACAACTGGAATAATAACCAACATTATGATAAATGGAGATAATATTGAAAGTGTCAAGGAATTCATTTTACTTGGACCCACAATCACTGCCCATAGGAGTATTAGTCATGAAATCAAATGATGTATTGCATTGGGGAAAACTGCTGCAAAAGACCTCTTTAAAGTGTTAAAGGGCAAAGATGTCACTTTGAGGACTAAGATGCACCTAGCCCAAGCCGTGGTATTTTCATTTTCTTCATATGCATGGGAAAGCTGGACAATGTGTAAGGAATAGTAGAGAAAAAGAGATGCCTTTACATTATAGTGTTGGTGAAGAATATTGAATACATCATGGACTGCCAGAAGAATAAACAAATCTGTCTTAGAAGAAATACACAGATACTCCTTAGAAATGAGCATGGCAAGAGTCCGTCTCACAGACTTTGGACATAATATCAGGTGGGACCAGTCCCTAGAAAAGGACAATATGCTTAGTGAAGCAGAAGGTCAGTGAAAAAGGAGATCTTCAATAAGCTGGATTCACACAGTGGCTGCAACAGTGGCATTAAATGTAGCAATGACTTGGAGGATGGCACAGGACTAAGCAGTATTTCATTCCATTGTACATGGTGTCACTATGAGTTGGAACCAACTTGGTAACACCTAACAACAACAACAACACGTGGTTAAAGTGAAATTTTGGTTAAAAAAAAAAAAGAATTTGAAGTAAAAAATGTTTAAGAACTACATTAAAATTATGTTCATTTTAATGTTACACTTCACTGTTACATGAGATGTAATAATGTACTAAACAAACAGACAAAAAAAACCAAAAACTCAAACCCACTGCCATCAAATCAATTCCAATTCATAATGACCCCCACTGGATTTCCAAGGCTGTAAATCGTTACAGAAGTAGATTGCCTCATCTTCCTCCAGCAGAGCAGCTGGTGGGTTTGAACAGCTTACCTCCTGGTTAGCAACCAAATGTCTTATCCACTATGCTACCAGAGCTCCTTATTAATGGCTCAGTTTGCATAATCCAGTAACACCCAAATAATGTAGAAGTTATAGACAAATGTATATGGAAATGTATTCATAAATGAAATAATGCCATAAAAATAAAGAGGAAGAAAGACACAAGCATTTCAGCACTTAATGAACATCTTGACTATATGAGAGCTTTCCTTTCATGTCTTAAAGCTGCGAACATGTGGATGACTTCATCAAAATCAATGTCTTTTGTCAACTTACTTTCATTTGATAGCATCACAAGATTGGAAAGCTTTGGCTGTTCTGTAATACACTGCAAATAGTTCTTTGTAAGTTTCAGCTTTAGAATGAGATTCTCATATGAAGCCACAGACACACAGATTATCAGAAATAATTTTAACCTCAGTGAAATAGTTGAAAGAGATTCTACAAAGTCCCATTCAGCTATGAATGTCAAACAGTCTAATGTTGCCCAATCTTTGACTTCTTCCAGATCAGTCTCTGCAGTTTTCAGATGCCTTCTCAGCCTTGGTATTTCTATTAAAATCTCACTCTCTGATACCTCATCATAGAAAGTGCTCAGTTTTGGATTGGATATCTTTCTCTTCTGCAGTGGCAGATATGAGACTCTTTGCTTGAACAGCCTCAAACATGGCTACTACATCCTTGATGGTTCTTGATCTAATCTGGAATTCAGAATGAAAGCAATCAGTGCGCTCAAGCATCACTCTCTCATTTTCTTTTTGCAGAGTGAGTACAGCATCGCTTGCCTGCTCCCCATCTCAGGCCATCCTATTCTTGAACCTGGCTCTTCTCTCTACTGCAATTCCATATTCATCTGATAGAAGCGTCTGTTCAATTGCATGCTCTGCTAGGTGAGTGTGATCGTCATGCCAAAGAAGTCTCAGTGCCTCTAGCTTTGTCACCACCTTGTGGAGAGTTAAGCCCTCAGTCTGCAGGTACTGCTGTGTAAGACTAACTTCCCGAAGTACATCACACCAGAAGTACAGGTAACACAAAAAGTAAAATCACAGACAGCAGGCTAAAGACCTTGTATTGTTCCTCTTGTGTCCAAATTTTCATATGCATCACAAAGAACTTCAACTGCCACCATAAAAGTATCAACCTTTTCTTTAACTGGCTTAACAGCATCATGATGAGCACATGTTTTTGGTAGCCTTTTCACTGACACCCAAGTATGGGAAATTAACACATCCCATGGATGGTTGGAAGCAGCAAAGAAAGAAAACATTGTCTCAAGAATGCCAAAAAATGTCACACATGCATTTTCAGCAAAGGAGTGCTGACCACACAAGTTAAGTGGATGGTCCACACACCTATTAAAAATACCTTTCTTGTTCTTTCCCTTAATTATGGCTATACACCTACATGGATTCCAGATGTAGTGGCAGCATTATCATAACCTTTAGGACAGCACATCATTACATTCAGTCCATCACTTTCAGTGTGGTAAGAATGTCAGAACTGAGGTCAGCAGGCTTTTCCCGTTTAAAGGAAAAAATCCTTGAAAGATTTTTTCAAGTCAACTTTCCTATTGTTGATCTTTACTAATCTGACCACTTTGGACATCTGATTAGTATGCTAATGTGATGTGGCAGGTGTGCTGTTGAAGATGATCCCCCAGTACTTTGCAGATTTTATGTCCATGACAAGCTTCCCCTTCACATGATCTGCCAGGACACTTATAAAGCCTTTCTTAGTTTGTGGTGCAAGCTAAGAGCTGATGCTCTAAATTTGTGTGTGCTCTGTGTTAATCTCATTAGGTCCTCTTGAACCACTAGATCATATTTTGAAAGCATCTAAACCATCTCAAGAAAGTTCTCTTTATTCAATGAAAATTTGCTTTCCTTATGGTCATGGAATGCCAGATTGTGTTTGGCAAGAAACAATGTGATATCAAGCAGTGTTTACAAAATGTCCCTGCCCTTTTTCTTCTCCACTTCTATCAAAGCAATAATTTCAACATCAATGGTTTTGAGCAGCCTTAGTCCTGCTGCCAGTGTTTTTCACTTTTCAAGGCAACATAGGTGCTCTTTGGATATTTCATGGTTATGTACCTTTGGGCTCAGTTTCCACTTCTGAAACCCAGTCACAAATTTGGATGTCACATCTGTAGCACTAATGGCAAACAGCAGCAGAAAACAGTATAAATTCTTACTGATGAGAGAATAAACCATCAATAACCACAGAATTTTCTCACCATTTGGCATTACCTTGTAAAGCCACTCTTGAAAGCTGGTGCACATCTCTCTTTGCTTTTGCATCTTGCCTTACCACAAAACTGAAAGGCCCATCTTTGTTCTGGAAAGAAACACTTCCCCTTTTGATGATTTCAACTTGAAAATTATCCAGAACTGTTATCTTCCAGAAAGAAACTTCACACAAAATTTGCAAATCTTTCTCTTACCATCACTCATCTCATTTACAGTATCATGACTAGAGTCACTTTGAGCTCTCTCTTCTCCTTCAAATTCTGCCATTTCCACTCTTTGCTCTTCTGCAGAATGTGTGCTAGTTATCAGAAGAATCCACTTTATCAATTGTCTTTTGATAAACCTTGGCCTTCATATGGTCTTTTATCATTGAATCATGGATCCAGCAAGTGTTTAGAGTGATTTCATTCTTGCTTCTTCTGCTTTCCTTTGGTGGCATCACTTGGCCTTTCTGATTTATGCACTCCAAGTGGCATGATAGAATATTCCTGCACACAGAAAAAAGATAAATAGCAGTATTAACAAAAACATAAAAATATAAAACGTTAATCTATTGAATATGTTGGTTCTATCAAGTGCAAATTTTAATGTACAATTTTTTAAACCCTGAAAATGTCATTAAAATCAGATGTAGATTTTGAAGACAGTGATTTTTAAAAGAAAATTAGAAAAATATTAAAATTCTAAAACACTGAATTTATGATTTTTTTATTTCTAAAAATATATCCAGAAACATAGCATTTCTCTCACTTCATATTTTAAACTATTAATTTTTCTTTTCAGTTATCAGAGTTATGAATAATTGTTATACATGTAAGTTTATTATCAATTTCAATCATAGAATAATATGTGATAAATATAATTGTAAATTGCTTAAATGTAATATTTTTTAGATTATATAAATATTAATAGCAAGTTGTTTTATAAAATCTTGCTCCATTGAATTACATTATCATTAACTGAGGAGAAAAGTTTTTTTGATTTTTCTCTTTCCTTTCTTTTAATTACTACTTCAGTCTCAAAAAGGTTGTTAATACAGGTTATCAAATACTACTTACCACAATATTGTAGCTGAAACACCAACAAATTTGACAAAATCAGTGACTAAAAGACACTGGAAACAATGAAAACAGTGTATGCAAACAAAACTATGTGATTTTAAGGGTCAGTTTAATTGTGTGATAATGACAGTTCTAACCCAAACACATTATTGTTGATAGGTGAGTCCGTTTTGACTCATAGCAACCTGGTGTACAGCAGAGTGAAACACTGCCCAGCCATTCTCACTGTGAACCCATCACTGCAGCCAGTGTATCTATCCATCTCATTGGCGGCCTTTCCCTTCTTCACTGACTTTCCATTTTACCAAGCATGATATCCTTCTCCAGGGAATGGTTTCTTCTGACAGCATGACCAAGTAAGTGAGACGAAGTCTGGCCATTCTCACTTCCAAGGAGCATGCTGGCTATACTTCTTCCAGGACAGATTTTTAGTCCTTTTAGCAGATCATGATACTCTTAGTATTTTTCTCCAACACCACAACTCAAAAGCGTCAACTCTTCTTTGGTCTTCCTTATTCATTGTCCAGTTCTCACATGCATAAGAGACGATTGAAAATATCATGGCTTGGGTTTGGCGCACCTTAATCTTCAAGGAGACATTTTTGGACTTCAGCACTTGAAAGAGATCTTTTGCAGCAGATTTACCCAATGCAATATGTTGTCTGAAGTTTTGACTGCTGTTTCCATTGGTGTTGATTGTAAAACCAAGTAATATGAAATACTTGACAAGTTCAATCTTTTCTCCATCCTCTGTGAAGCTGTTTATTGGTCCAGTTGTGAGGATTTTTGTTTTCTTTATATTGAGGTGTAATCCATACTGCAGTTCTGGTAGCATAGTGCCTAAGGCACTTGACTGCTAACCAGAAGGCTGGTGGTTCAAACCCACCAGCCACTCCTCAGAAGGAAGGTTGGGCAATCCTACTTCCGTGGTGATACTGACTAGGAAACCCAAGGAGGGGTCGCTATGAGTCGGGGCCGACTCGATGGCATATAACAACAACAACAATCTATACTGCAGACTGTAGTCTTCAACCATCCTTAGTAAGTGCTTCAAGTCATCCTCACTTTCTGCAAGCAAAGTTGTGTCGTCTGCGTATCACAGCTTGTTAGTGAGTCTTCTTCCAGTCCTGATGTCATGTTCTTCTTCATATAATCCAGCTTCTCAGATTATTTGCTCAGCATACAGATTGAATAAGTATGGTCAAAGGATACAACTCTGACACACTGTTTTCTTGATTTTAAACCATGTAGTGTCCCCTTGTTCTGTTTGAATGACAGCCTCCTGGTCTATGTACAGGTTCCTCATGAGTATAATAAAATATTCTGGAATTGTCATTCTTCTCAATGTTATCCACAATTTGTTATGATCCACAAAATCGAATGCTTTTGCATAGTCAATAAAACATAAGTAAACATCTTTCTGGTATTCTTTGCTTTCAGCTAAATTCCATCTGACATCAGTAATGATATGACTTGTTCCATGTTCTTTTCTGAATCCAGCTTGCAGTTCAGCTCACTGTCAATATACTGCTGAAACCATTTTTGAATTATCTTCAGTAAAATTTTACTTGCATATGATATTAATGATATTGCTTGATAATTTCCACATTCTGTGGGATCACCTTTCTTTGGAATGGGTAAAAATATGGATCTCTTCTAGACAGTTGGCCAGGTATCTGTCTTCCAAATCTTTTGGCATAACCAAGTGAGTGCCTCCAGTGCAGCATCTATTTGTTGAAATATTTCAATGGGTATTCTGTCAATTCCTGCAGCCTTGTTCTTTGCCAATTCCTTAAGTGCAGCTTCAACTTCTTCCTTCAATACCATTTGTTCTTGATCATATTCCACCTCCTGAAATGGATCAAGATCAACCAGTTCTTTTTGGTACAGTGACTCTGTGTATTTCTTCCATTTTCTTTTGATGCTTCCTGCATCATTCAACATTTTACCCATATAATCTTTCAATATTGCAACTCGAGGCTTAAATTTTTTCCTCAGTTCTTTCAGCTTGAGAAATGCCTGGAGTTTTCTAACACCAGGTCTTTGCACTTTTCATTATAGTAATTGTCTTTGTCTGCTCAAGCTGCTCTTTGACATGTTCTGTTTAGCTCTTTTATCTTGTCATCACTTCCATTTGCTTTAGCTACTCTCTGGTGAAGTTTCAGAGTCTCTTCTGACATACATTTTGGTCTTTCTTTCTTTCTTTCTTGTTTTTTAATGGCCTCTTGCTTTCTTCATGGATGATTTTCTTGGTGTCATCCCACAATTCCTGTTGGTTTTGGTCATTGGTGTTCAATGCATCAAATGTATTCTTTAAATGGTCTCTAAATTCAGGAGGGATGTTATTAAGGTCATATTTTGGCTCTTGTGGACTTGTTTTAATTGTCATTAACTTCACCTTGAATGTGCATATGAGCAGTTGATAGTCTGTTCCAGAATCAGCTCCTGGCCTTGTTTTGGCTGAAGATACTGAACTTCTCCATTGCCTCTTGCCACAGATGTAGTCAATTTGATTCCTGTGTGTTCCAACTGGTGAAGTCCACATGTAGTTATCACTTATGTTGTTGAAAAAAGATACTTGCAATGAATAAGTCATTGGTCTTGCAAAATTCTCTCATGTGATCTCCAGTGTTATATCTATCACCAAGGCTATATTTTCCAACTTCCTGTAACTCTTCTTTGTTTCCAACTTTTGCATTCCATTCACCAATGATAACCAACACATCTTGATTACATGTTCAATCAATTTCAGACTGCAGAAGTTGGTAGAAATCTTCAATAGCTTCATCTTTGGCTTTGGTGGATCGGGTGTAAATTTGGATAATAGTAGTATTAATTGGTCTTCCTTGTAGGCATATAGATATTATCCTGTCACTGACAGCGTCACACTTCAGGATAGATCTTGAGACATTCTTTGTGGCAATGAATGCCACACCATTCCTCTTTAATTTATCATTCCTGGCATAGTAAATCATATGGTTGTCTGATTCAAAATGGCCAAAACAGTCCATTTCAGCTCACTAATGCCAAGGATATTGATCTTTATGCATTCCATTTCATTTTTGACAACTTCCAATTGTCCTACATTCTTACTTTGTACATTCCACATTCCAATTATTAATGGATATTTGCGTCTGTTTCTGTTCATTTTGAGTCATACCACATCAGCCAGTTGAGGTCCAAAAAGCTTTACTCTATCCATATTGTTAAGGTCATCTCTACTTTGAGGAGTTAGTACTTCCCCAGTCAAATTTTGAGTCCCTTCCGACCTGATGGGCTCATCTTCCAGCACTATGTTGGACAAGGTTTCAGAACCCTTCACAAAGTT
Organism: Orycteropus afer afer; assembly: GCF_000298275.1. Taxonomy (NCBI): domain Eukaryota; kingdom Metazoa; phylum Chordata; class Mammalia; order Tubulidentata; family Orycteropodidae; genus Orycteropus; species Orycteropus afer. The sequence continues at coordinate 2,424,384 of NW_006922020.1, forward strand.
TTCCTGTAATATATCAGACAGTGTTTCACTGTTATTTGTAAGGTTTTCACTGGCCAATTCCTTAAGAAGTGGATGGCCTCTTCCTTCTTCTGAGTCTGTTTAAGCCTGGAAGCTCTGCTGAAACCTCTCCACCATGGGTAACCCTGCTGGAATTTTGCAGCACTGTGGCATAACCTCCAGCCTCACAGCAACATGTAAGCCACCATAAGAAGACAAACTGACAGACAAGTTCATCTTCCTTAGTTGTTCCTAACCCCTCTGCACCTGCCTACCTCAGGCCCATCCTTAATATAGAGCCACACTGAAGTGAAAAGCAGCCTGCAAGTGCCAGGCCTACCCACCTCAGTCCCCAGCCTTAATAAAGAGCCACACCCAAGTGAAAAGCAGCCTCTAAGCACCAGCTTGCAAATTTACAAAGCAAATTTGTTTTGCATTCAACAGTTCATGCACATTTGATTTCATGCCCTGATTAAAACTCTCCTCCCCTCTTTGTGCCCTTCTTAACTATGCACTCCTATCAGTCCAGCATTCCCTCTATGTGAATGTTGCCCCTCTGATGTCTGATAGCTGATTACTCTAAGGATGCATCTCCCTAGAGTAGATGGGTGCATCACCCTGGGGTAAATGTTGGCATGTATGTCTTCTATTGTTGAGCTGAGAGCCAATCCATGCAAGTGAGTCCATTTATAGGTCCAAAGGGTAACCCAGGACCATAGTCTTGGAGGTTCCATCAGTCTCTATCCAACCAGTAATTGTCATTTTTCTGTTTTGGAATTTTGCTCCACATTTTCCCTCCCACTTTATCCAGGATCTCCAGTTTTGATCCCTTTCCAAGCAGTTGGCAATGATAGCTGGGCATCATCTAATTCTTCTGGTCTCTGGGTCATGAACACTGAGGTCCTCATGGTCCATCTTATCTTTGGACTAATTGTTTCCAGATGTCTTTTATTTTCTTCACTCTTCTTTGATTCAGATGAGAGGAAACTAATAGCTGCATCTTAGATGGCTGCTTGAAAGATTTTAAGACCTCAGTCGCTACTCATCAAAGTAGGTTGTAGAACAAGATTTTTATGTACTATGTTGTGCCAATTGAGTATGATGTCTCCTGAGACTATGGTCTCGAGTCTGCAGATCTGGTGATTCTCTTTCTCAAGGTGTTTTTTCTTTCTGAGAAGTTACTTCAACTCTGTCTTCTGTTGCTTCTGCAATGTATGTGGCTAATTTTGTAGCACAAGTGCATATGTAAGGTTATCTTCAGCCAAATCTATCTTTGGTCTAGGGTATATTCTTGTTCTCCTACCCTACCTGACCTTCTCACCTGTCTATTCATTTATCCATAGCCTGGTGTTTGGAGTTAGTGGTAATGCAATATTGTGTATGTACTAGTATTTGCCTTTGTTGTCTACATTTTCTGTGCATGTTTCAATGTCATTCCTTTCCCCGATATCATCATCTTAGTCACAGACTCTTTCCATACCATCCCTCCCCTCACCCAAATAAATATGTGACCCCCAACTAGTCTAAAATTTTCCCTCTCCTTCCCTCCCATCCCCAGTAACCAACAAAATGAATTTCCTACCCGAAGCAAACATTTTTTTTTGACTTTTTACACTAATGGGCTAATATAATATTTTTCCTCCTGCGATTAATTTATTTCATTATAAAAAAAATAAATTTATTTATTTATTTCATTATAGAAGCATAATGTCTTCTAAATTCATCTATATTGTGAGATGATTTGTGTGTTCTTCATTGTTCTTTAATGTAGTATAGTATTCCATTGTGTAACCATACCATAGTTTGGTTATCCATTCAACTGTTGATGAGCATTTAGGTTGTTTCCATCTCTTTGCTATAGAGAATTGCCACATCCAGCAAAGCTCCATAGGTCACGAAATGAAGTGACATGAAAGGATTAATGGTTTTCCTTATTATTTTTTAAAAGGAACGGGGGCCAGGACAACACCCTGCATGTTCTATGAAAGCAACTCCTGATGCCTTTGTTCTACTTTATTTATATGTCTGTACATGATTACATCATTAGTCTTGGAATTCATACAATCAGCTTATTCTCTAAAGAGCTAAAGTTTTACTCCTCTACGTGCTCAAGGACAACAAGTGGTCATTAAAAAAATCACAGAAATCTTCTCAGAAATAAGGAGTATAAAATGATAAATGTTTACTAGGACACAGTTACGCAAAGTATGAAACATCCCAATAAGATAAAAATCATGGAGAATAACATCTACTTTTAATTCTTTGATGTTTTGCCAATTAAGTATGTAACAGTGAGAGAGACCTTGCCATCTCTTAAAGCAACATTCAACCACAGAGAGAGGCCTTGCCATCTCTAAAAGCAAACACTCAATCATGAGAGAGGCCTTGTCATGTCTTCACTGTAATTAGAACATGTGCCTTGCAATCATGTTCTTTTGGGGGTCTTTTTCTTGGTCCCCAACAGAGAATTGTGTTGCAATGAACATGAGTGTCCGTATGTCTGATTGTGTCCTGTCTCTCACCTCTTTAGGATATATTCCTAGTAATGTAAATGCTGCATCAAATGGTATTTCTTTCTTTCTTTCTTTTTTTTTTTTTTTTTTTATAATTGTGATTTAGGTGAAGATTTACAGAGCAAATTCACTTTCCATAGAGCAGTTCAAATATACTTTGTCTCATGTCATTGACCACAGTTTACCACAATGCAACAGCTCCCCTCTCACTTCCTCCCCATAGTTACCTCTTCCCAGTGTCCATCCCTCCATACACTCCTGCCCCCTAAGCTGTCTCCCTGTGCATAAGCAGCCCTTCTTTCTCCCGTGATTGTTCTCTCCACAGAGTGTATCTACTTAAGGTAAAAGTTCAACTCACATGCCTGTATTTTGTTTGGCTGGAAACCATAGATGTGGGTTCAATTCCACACCTGAAGGACACCTAGAGGCCATAGTCTCAGTGGTT
>NW_006922020.1:2447720-2457255 GCF_000298275.1 Orycteropus afer afer
TGGTCTGTCTCTCAATCCTTTGAAGATACCTAAAGATAATTCTTTTGAATTCCTTATCAGAGAGTTCCAATGCTGCTTCTTCCTCAGGGATGTGTTCTGAGTCTGTATCCTGCTCCTTTGTTTCTACCACATTACCTTGCTTCTTTGTGTGGACTGTGATGGTTTGTTGTCTCCAAGGCATTGTGGTGTTATTGTATTTAGATCTCTGTTAACTGTTTGTGAAGAGCAGCCAAGGGTGATTCAGGCTCTTTTTGGTGGTTTTTATTATTGGTCTGTTGGTGGAGAAGGAGGTAGTGGCTTTCGCTCAGTAAGTGAAGTTGCAGGAGGTGTGGGTGTAGTTGTGTCCTATGGGGACTGTTGTTGTCTCCCATTCAGACACAAATTACAATTGAATAACCATCAAAAAACTAAAAGCCGATGTATGAAAAACACACCATGTAATCACACAGGAATAGTAACCAGAAAAAGGAAAAAGGTAAAAAAAAAAAAAAGAAGAAGAAGAAAAAAAGAAAACGTGCAATATCTGGGTATATGGCCCTAAGAAAAAACAAAGTAGGGAAGGAGAACAATAAATGAAGAAAAAAATGGGAAAAATGCAAAAAGAAAAATAGGGATTGGGGTTAATCATGGAAAAAAGGGGGAAAAGGAAAAAAGAAAAATAAAACCTTAAATAAAAAAAAGAAAATTTCAACCAGACACAGGGAAAAGAAAAAATGCTGAAAACTAGGACCTGGGAAGGGGAAGATTAAGAATAATAATAAAAAGAACAAAAGTATTAATAATATTTGTTGTTTTGAAACAGACAAATACAAGAAAACTAATCACAAGGAAAAAGGAAGCAAAAAACAAAAAAATAAAAATAAAAATGAGAGAGAGAAAAAAAAAAAAAGAAAAAGAACCTCTGTGGAGGACAGGGCAGAGCACCCAGGCTCCGTCTGAGCACACAGACTGTGATGGAGTTCGTGTGGGCCCAGACGGTAGGTGGGAGTGGGGGATGGCCACACCTCCATTCACCAAGTGGGTGTGGGGTATAACAGTAACAAGAGGAATGTCGTACCTTTTCAGTCTTGCAGGTCCCGAGTGTCCTTGGGGTTGCTGGAAAGCAGAACGTATTCTTAAGCCCCAGGAGTCTGCAAAAGCACTGTCTCTTTACATATCCAAAATAGTCAAGCTGCTTTTTAAACCTTCAAATGGCGGCACCCTCCGAACCAGCAAAAGTCCACAGTTCAGCCCACCTTCTCCGTTTGTTCCCCAGCAACCATGCACAGTCCTCCATGCAGTCCCTGGCTAGCAGGGTGATTTTTAGGTTAATTTTTAGGTCCTACTACCACTCAGGAATCTCAAAGCTGTCTGTGCCATCAGGATAGCTGCCAGATCGCAGCTCCGTCTGTCTCCTTTTTTGGTATTTTCATGCAAATTCTTCTACCAGTTGGGGTTTAGTCCACTTCTATATCCTTCCCTTCAAGGCTCACGGGTCCAAGATTATCTTCTGTGTCTGTGTTAATTGGTTTCCCTTTTCTTTGTTGAAGAGAGTCTGTGCAGTCTTTCTGCCTACTCTGCCATCTTGCCAGAACTCCTCAAATGTTATTTCTATTTTCAAATTTTTAAGGAAACACCACAGCATTTTCCATAATGGTTGTACCATTTTGCAGTCTGACCAGCAGTGTATGAGAATTTTAATCTCTGCAATCTTGCCAGCATTTGTTATTTTCTGTCTTGTTGAACTTTGCTATTGTTGTTGGGGTAGTATGATATTTCATTGTTGTTTTGATTTGCATCTCTCTAATGGCTAATGATAGTGAGCATTATCTTATGTGTTTGTTGGTCCCCAGTATATCTTCTTTAGTGAAGTGTCTGTTCATGTCCATTGCCCATTTTTGAATTGAGTTGTTTTTCTCTTTGCTGTTGAGGTGTTGAAGTTTTCTAGAAATTTTAGAGATAAGTGCTTTGTCCAATATGTCATAGCCAAATATTTTTTTCTCAATCTTTAGGTTCTCTTTTTACCTTTTTGGAGACATCTTTTGATGTGCATAAGAATTTAATTTTTAAAAGGTCTGAGTCATCTAGCTTCTTTTCCACTGACTATGCATTTTGGATTATGTTTGATAGTCTATGCTGTAGATTAGGGCACCTAGATTTGCCCCTGTTTTATTTTTTGATGAGCTTTATAGTTTTGGGTTTTACATTTAAGTCTTTGATCCAACTTGAGTTTGTTTTTGTGCATGGGGTGAGGTATGGGTCTTGTTCATTTTTCTGCAAGTTGGATATCCAATTTTGCCAGCACCATTGGTTAAAGAGGTAATCACTCCCCCAATTAATGGGTTTGGGTCCTTTGTCAAAGATCAGCTATCCATAGATGTATGGGGCTATTTCTGGGTTTTTTATTCGGTTCCATTGATCTATCTGTCTATCATTGTACTAATTCCATGATGTTTTAACTACTGTGGCTGTACAGTAGGTTTTGAGATCTGGGAGTGTGAGACCTCTTTGTTTTTCTTCTTCAGCAGTAGTTTCCTTATTTGTGGTCTCCTTTCTTTCCATATGAAATTAGTGATTGGTTTTTCCATGTCCTTAAAAAATATTGATGGAATCTGGTTCATCATTGCATTGAATGTGTAGACTTCTTTGGGTAATATTAACATTTTCACAATATTCAGTCTTCCTACCATGAACAAGGGGAGCTCTGGTAGCATAGTGCCTAAGGCACTTGACTGCTAACCAGGAGGCTGGCGGTTCAAACCCACCAGCCACTCCTCAGAAAAAAGGTTGGGCAATCTACTTCCGTAGTGATACTGCCTCAGAAATCCAAGGAGGGGTCGCTATGAGTCGGGTCCAATTCAATGGCAAATAACAACAACAACAACAACCATGAACAAAGCATTTCTTCCATTTATGTAGATCCTTGTAGTTTCTTGTAGTAGTGTTTTGTAGTTTTCTTTGTGTAAGTCTTTTGTGTCTCTGGTAAGATTTATCCCTAAGTATTTTATTTTTTTGGTAGCTATTGTACATGGTATTGTTTTCCTTGTTTCCTTTTCAGAGGTCTCTTTGTTGATGTAGAGGAATCCACCTGATTTTTTTTTTTTTAATTATGATTTGGGTGAAAGTATACAGTGTACAAAGCAAATTCAGTTTCCATACAGCAACTCACATACACTTTGTCTCATGACATTGACTACAATTTACCACAATGCAACAGCTCCCCTCACACTTCTTCCCCATAGTTATCTCTTTCCTGGGTCCTTCCCTCCATGCACTCCTGTCCCCTGAGCTGTCTCCCTGTGCATACACAGTGCTTCTATTCTCCCATGATTGTTCTCTCCAAGGAGTATATCTACCTATTGTAAATATTAACCTCATATGCCTGTCTTTTGTTTGGCTGGAAGCCACAGGAATGGATTCAATTCCAGACCTGAAGGGCAGCTAGGGATCATCATCTCAGTGGTTCCATCAGGCTCTATCAAACCAACAAAACTGGTCCTCAATTTTTTTTAATAATTTTGAGTTTTGTTCCACATTGTTCTCCCACTCTATCCAGGATTTCCTACATAGATGCCCCTCCAAGTGGTTGACAGTTGTAGCCAGGCACCATCTGGTTCTTCTGGTCTCATAGTTGTATAGGCTTAGGATCACATGGTGTACCAGTCACTTGGACTAATTGTTTCCATGAATATTTGGTTTTCTTCATTCTTCTTTGCTCTGGATGAAGAGTGACCCATCATTGCCTCTAGATGGCTGCTTGCAAGGTTTTAAGATACCATTTGCTACACACAAAAGTAAGATGTAGAACAATGTTTTATGTAGTATGTTATGCCAATTGAGCTTGATGTCCCCTGTGACTATGGTCCCAAGCCCACAGGCCCAACTACTCACTCCCTCTGGGTAGCTGGCAGTGGCCAAGAAGTGACTACAACCTTGTTCCCTGTCAGCTCTACTATATATCTAGGAATTCTTATAGAACATACCAATATATTTGTCCAACTGATTTTTGTATGTTGACCTTGTATCCTGCCACTTTACTGAATGTTTCTATTAGTTCCAGTAATTTTTTTGCTGAGTCTCTTGGGTCTTTTCTGTATAGGATCATGTCATCTGCAAATAGAGATAGCTTTACTTCTTTTTTGCCAATTTGATTGCCTTTTATTTCTCTTTCTTGCCTTATTGCCCTGGCTAGGATAATAGGATGTTAAATAGAAGTGGTGATAGAGGACATCCTTGTCTGGTTCCTGTTCACAAGGGAATGGTTTGAGTCTTTCTTCATTGACGATAATGTTGGCTATTGGCTTTGCATATATGCCCTTTATTATGTTGAGGATTTTTCCTTCTATCTCTATTTTGATGAGAGTTTTGAAAAAGAATGGGTGATAGATTTTATCAAATGCCTTTTCTGCATTGATTGATATGATCCTATGGTTCTTTTGTTTTGTTTATGCAGTGGTTTATATTGATTGTTTTTCTGATGTTGAGCCATATTTGCATACCTGGTATGAATTGCACTTGGTCATGATGTATTATTTTTTTGATATGTCGTTGAATTCTGTTGGCTAGGATTCTGTTGTTTAAGGTTTTTGCATCAATATTCATGAGAGATATTGGTCTGTAGTTTTCCTTTTCAGTGGTGTCTTTCCCTGGTTTTGATATTAGTGTTATACTTGCTGCATAGAATGAATTTGGGAATATTCCATCTTTTTCTTTTTGATGATGAATGCAACACCATTCCTCTTTGTTCTGGAATAGTTTGAGTAGTATAGGTGTCAGATTTTCTCTGAAAGTTTGGTAAAATTCTCCAGTGAAGTGTACAGGCCAAGACTTTTTATTGTGGGGATTTTTTTTTTTTTTTTTTTTTTTTTATGATCTGTTCAATTTCTTCTTTTGTTTTGGGTCTGTTCAAGTATTCTATTTCTGACTAGGATAGTTCAGGTAGGTCTTGTGTTTCTAGAAACTTGTCCATCTCTCCTAGGTTCTCAAATCTGTCAGAGTACAGTTCTTCATAATATTCTGTTATAATCTTTTTATTTCAGTTGGTTCTGTTGTGATGTCACCCTTTTCATTTATTATCCTTGTTATTTGTATCTTCTCTTTCTTTTCCTTTGTTAAATTTGTCAATGGTTTGTCAATTTCTTTAATCTTTTTGAAGAACCAGCTTCTTGTTTTGTTGATTTTCTCTATGTTGTTTTGTTTTCCGCTTCATTTATTTCTGCTCTGATCTTTACCATTTCCTTACTTCTGGATACTGTAGGTTTCTTTTGTTGCTCTTTTCCTAATTGTATGAATTGTTGAGTTAAGGTGTTGATTTTGATTCTTTTCTCTTTTTTGATGTGTGCATTTATTGCTATAAATTGACCTCTGAGTACTGCTTTCACTGTGTCCCAAAGGTTTTGGTAAATTATATCTTCATTCTCATTTGTTCTTAGTTTTTTTTTGTTTGTTTGTTTGTTTTGTTTTTTAATCTCACACTTGATTTCTTCTGCTATTCAGTAGTTTTTGGTCAGTGTGCTATTCAGTTTCCACATATTTGATATTTTTTCCTATTATTGGTTTCTAATTTTATAGCATTGTGTTCTGAGAAGATGCAGGATTTTTGTTTCTTTTTGTTGGGGCATAATCCATAGTGAAGGCTGTAATCTTTGATATTCATCAGTAAGTGCTTCGAGTCTTCTTCACTTTCAGCAAGCAAGGTTGTGTCACCTGCACATCAAAAGAAAGGTGTTAATGAGCCTTCCTCCAATCCTGTACCAAATACAGCTGATTTTATTCCTGTGTATTCCATCTGGTGAGATCCACTATATAGTTGCTGTTTATGTTTTTTAAAGAAGGTATTTGCAGTGAATAAGTTGTTGGTCTTGCAAAATTCTATCATGCAATCTCTGCCATCATTTCTATCATCAAGGCTGTATTTTCCAACTACCAATGCTGCTCCTTTCTTTCCAACTGTCCCATTCAAATCACCAGTAATTATTAATGCACCTCTTGATTGAGTATTTGATCAATTTCATATTATAGACCTTGATAGAAATCTTAAATTTCTTCATCTCTGGCTTTAGTGGTTGGGAGTAAATTTGAATAATAGTGGTATTGGCTGGTCCTCCTTGTAGGCATATGAATATGATCCTATCAGACTGTATTATATTTCAGGATAGATCTTGAAATGGTCTTTCTGATGATAAATGCAACACCATTCCTCTTTGCCATTCCTGGCAGAGTAGTTTGGCCCACTAATGCCTACAATCTCAATGTGTTCCATTTCATTTTTTACGAATTCCAATTTTTCTACATTCATACTCCATACATTCCACATCCCAAATATTAATTGGTGTTTGCTGCTCCTTATACTTATTTTGAGTCATGCCACAATGGCAAATTAAGGTCCTAAAAGCTTTATTCCATCTGCATCATTAAGGATGACTCTACTTTGAGGAGGCAGCTCTTTCCCAGTCATATTTTGAGTGTCTTCTAATCTAAAGGGTTCATCTTCTGGCATTATGTCAGATTGCTTCTTTGTTATTCATAAAGTATTCAGTTTTCATTTTTGCAGAAGTAGACCTGGATATGTCCTTCTTCCTAGTCTGTCTTCATCTGGAAGCTCTCCTGAAATCTGTCCACTATGGGTGACCCTGATAGCATTTGAAATACTGGTGGCATATCTTGCAACCTCACAGCAACATGCAAGCAACAACAACAGGACAAACTGACAGATGAGTGGTGATAGCACATTAAACTCTCCAAACTCAATGCCACTAAGTTGATTTTGACTTATAATGGCTGCTACTGGATTTCCAAGTCTGTAAATCTTTATGGAGGCAGACTGCTCTTTCTTTCTTCCATGGAGCAGCTGGTGGGTTAGAACCAGCAACCTTTTGGTTAGCAGTCAAATGCTTTAACCACTACACCACCAGAGCTCCTTGGTAGTGCATTACTTCTAATGTGCTTATAGGTAAAGAAAGGTAACTTTGCTGGGCTTATGAAAAATGTTTTTGTTTTTATAACTAACTACAGGGATACTTTTATAAAAAAAATAATAAATTTCTGCTGAAACACTGCAAATATTTTTAGACAATTCTTTTGGTGTTACCCCCTCTGATGATGTCTCCTGGTGCAGTCTGCACCCCCCTCACCTTCCTAGTGATGCCACTGTTGGCGGCAGAGTTTGTAATTTACAGTCCTCATTAAGACAGCTGAACCTTGATAGAAACCAAGGAGTTGTTACCACTAGGGACCAAGAAATGCCTGAGATGGACAAGGATGTGGGGTTGGTATTGATTCTACGCCTTTCTGAGACACCTTCTTTATAGCTGTGTTCAGGTATAAAGATCTCAGTGGCAGGAAAGTCATAGTGGTCATAGTTTATAATCAGGCTGGTATTCATTCTCTTTCCTCACTTTCCAAAAAGAGGTCATTGTAATAGGACTTGTGCTGATTTTCTATGAACATCTAGGTATAACTTTCATGTACAGAACACAGATTCTTATATTACCAGATCAGGCAGAACTAGGAGATCACTTGGCCTAGTACTTGCATTGTATAACTTGGAAAACTGAGGCCCAGAGTGGAGAAACAAGCTGCTAAGGGACACAGAGTGAGTTAGGTAGAGCAGGAGCAAGGGCTCAATCCTTTGACCCCTAGATCAGTGGTCTCTCAATTCCCATGCAACTGATTAAAATCCCAGACCTGGGGCACTGGCTGGGCTCAGAATTCCATGGGTGAATTAGACATGATGACAGGCCAGGGATTGAAATGAAGTGTCAAATGGGTGGTTGGCAGCAAAAGTAATCTTGAGAAGTGAAAAAAGTAACAGACTTATGATGGGGCTGTGGGAGACCAATGAACAAGAGTTCCTCTTCTTTTGATTGGAGATAATGGACAAACTTGAACTCAATGTTATGGCACCCAATAGTGAAATTGCCAACTTATGTGTTGGTATAAAGTTACCAATAGTTTCTTCTTGGACAGGTCTGCTTTTACTGTGAGGTCATATTGATCTTACTTTGTTGATAAGCTCTTTTCTTTTACAAAAGGACTATGATCACAAATCCTAGTTATGGATTTTGACATTTCTCTGTAACCATTGGAGAGTTTGGTAACTGCAGGACTTCTCTGAGCTTTATTTACTACACTACTATGTGTTGTGTATCATGTTCTTTACATTTATTTGACCATAGAATAAACCTTTGGAATGGAATAAACCTGGAAACATCAATTACCACCACTAGAACTTGTGTTCCCCTGAACCCAGTTTGTGAAATACTGGCATTTAAAAATCACTTTGAGAGTTCTGGCAAGATGGTGGACTAGGCAGAAGGACTGCATAGACCCTCTTCAACAAAGAAAAGGGAAACCAGTTAACACAGACACAGAAGATAATCTTTGACCCCTGAGCTTTGAAGTGAAGGATACAGAAGTGGACTAGCACTAGCAGAAGAATTTGTGTGAAAATACCAAAAAAGGAGACATATGGAGCTGCGGTCTGGCAGCGACCTGAGTGACTCTGATGGTACAGACAGCTTGGAGATTCCCAAGTGGTGGTAGGACCTAAGACTTAACCTAAAAATCACCCTGCTAGCCAGGGACTGCACGGACTGTGTACAGTGGCTGGGGAACAATCAGAGAAGGTGAAGAGAAAGCTGGGCTGAGCTGTGGACTTTTGCTGGTCCGGAGGACGCTGCCATTCTGTAAGTTTAAAAAGCGGCTTGACTATTTTGGATATTTAAAAAGACTGCACTCTTGCAGATCCTGTGGTGGTAGGACTTAAGAATTAACCTAAAAATCACCCTGCTAGCCAGGGACAGCACAGAGGACTGTGCACAGTGGCTGGGGAACAAATGGAGAAGGTGAAGAGAAGGTGGGCTGAGCTGTGGACTTTTGCTGGTCTGGAGTGTGACGCCATTTTGAAGGTTTGAAAAGCAGCTTGACTATTTTGGATATTCAAAGAGACAGCACTCTTGCAGATTTCTGGGGCTTAAGAACACGTTCTGCTTTCCAGCAACCCCAAGGATACTCGGGGCCAGCAAGACTGAAAAGGTATGACATTCTTCTTGTTACTACACCCTACACCTATTTGGTGAATGTAAGTGTGGCCATCCCCACTCCCACCTACCTTCTGGGCCCGCAGGATCTCCCTCACAGTCTGTGTGCTCAGAGACTGGGTGCCCTATCCAGTCATCCACCAATTTTTTCTTTTTCTTTTTTGCTTTCTTTTTCCTGGTGATTACTTTGCTTGTATTTGTCCATTTCAAACCAAATAATATTATTAATACTTTTGTCCTTTTTATTATTAGTCTTAATCTTCCCCTAACATGTCCTAGTTTTCAGCATTTTTTCTTTTCCCTGTGCCTGGTTGAAATTCTGCCTGCCCCCATTTAAGTATTTTTTTTTCTCCCCCCCCTTTTTTTTTGTCATGACTAACCCCATTCCTTATTTTTCTTTTTGCATTCTCCCTATTTTTCTACATTTATTATTCTCCTTCCTTACTTTTTTTCTTCTTAGTGCCCTATCCCCAGATATTGCAGGTTTGCTTGTTTTTTCTTCTTTTTTTCCCTTT
>NW_006922020.1:2464180-2472552 GCF_000298275.1 Orycteropus afer afer
ATGAACTTTTTAAATTGGTTTTGGTTTAATTTGGGAGCTCTGGTGGCACCTAAGGCATTTGACTGCTAACCAGAAGGCTGATGATTCAAACCCACCATCCAATCCTCAGAAGGAACGTTGGACAATCTATTTCTGTAGTGAGACTGCCTCAGAAATCCAAGGAGGGGTTGCTATGAGTCGGGTCTGACTCAGCAGCAGTGCATTAGTGTGTTTGTTTAATTTAAACTGGTTTAAAACTTTGGCTGGGCTTCCCTAAGAATATGGGCATAGTGTTAGAAGACTGAGCATGTGTTTGCTCTGTTGTTAGTAGGTTCTGTCTGGTTGATTTTAAGTCAAAGTGACCCACATGTAATGGAGTACAGCTGCCCCACAGGGTTTTCAAGGCTGTAACTTTTATGAGAACAGATCATCAGGTCTTTCTGTAGTGAGGCTGCTGGGTGGGTTTGGACAACCAATCTTTCAGCTAGCAGTCAAAAGTCTGACCACTAGGGCACCTTTGTTTGCATTGCTCCTTTGTATATGGTGTGGTATATCATCCCATCAGAGGGCCTCTGGTTTTGGAGTCTCTCCTACTAGCCTCTTGGTATCTTAGTTTCCTAGTACTGCTATAACAAAAATACCACAAGTCAGTGGCTTTAAAGAACAGAAATGTATTTTCTCAGAGCTCTGGAGGCTGAAAGTCCAAATCAGGTCTCAGCCATGTTAATTCCTTCTGTGAAGCTCCCTCCTAGTCTCTGGTGTCCTTGAGGTCCCTTTGTCTATAGAATATCTTATAAGGTTGGTCTGGTTTCAACAGGTTTCCTTAATTTCTGCTTATCTGGAAATGTCCTAATTTCACTATCATATTTGAAGGACAATTTTGCTGGGTATATAATTCTTGGTTGGAATTTTTTTTCTTTTAGGGTTTTATATATACCATCCCATTTCCATCTTGCCTGCATGGCTTCTGCTGAAAAATCAGAGCTGAGTCTTATTGGTTGCCCTTTGTAGATAACTTTTCATTTTTCCTGTGCTGTTTCCAGAATTCTTTCTTTGTCTTTGGTTTTGGTGAGTTTGATGATGATATGTCTTGGTGATTTTCTTTTGGGCTCTATCCTGTTTGGGGTTCATTGGATGTCTTGAATGGATATATTTTCATCTTTCATCATATCAGGGAAATTATCTTCCAACAAATTTTTGACAGTTTTCTCTGTGGTTTTATTTGTCTTTTCCTGTTCTGGAATTCTGGTTACATGTAGGTTATTCTTCTTGATGATATCCCATGTGAACCTTAGGTTTTCTTCGTTTTGTTTTGATCTTTTTCCTGACTGATCCCTTTCCAAAGAAGTATTGAGATATTTGTCTTCACTCTCACTAATTCTATCTTCCATTGATTCAGTCTTACTCCTTTGCCCATTCAATGTGTTATCTATTTCTGAAAATTGAGTATTAATCTCCTGGATTTCTATCTGTAGATTTTGTATCATTTCTAAATTTTCATTTATTTTGTCATTTTGTTCTTGTATCATCTTCTGAAATTGTTCTAGGGTTTTGTCTGTGTTTTCCTTATTTTTTTCAGTGTTTTCCTGGATCTGTCTCTCAATCTGTTGAAGGTACCTAACTATAATTCTTTTAAATTCTTTATCAGGGAGTTCCAGTGCTGTTTCTTCCTCAGGGATGTGTTCTGTGTCTGTATCCTGCTTCCTTGTTTCTACTGCTTTACCTTGTTTCTTTGTGTGGACTGTGATCATCTGTGCTTTCCAAGACATTGTAATGCTGTTGTATTTATATTTAATGATGATTGTATGTTGGAATGATTCACCCAAGATATTTGTTGTCTTTGTATGTATCTGAGTAAGCAGGGTATAGTGCTCCTCTCTTCACTCATTGCCAGTACTTATACACTCATCACTTGTCTCCTGGTGTGTGTGATAGAGAATGAGAGGGGGTGCACAGATCTCTGTTAGCTGTTTGTAAAGAGCAGTTAAGGGTGATTAAGACTTGTATTAGCTGTCATGTATCATTGGCCAGTTTGTGCGGAAGCAAGCAGTGGCCCTCTTTCAGTAGGTGAGGCTGCAGGAGGTGTGGGTATGGTTGGGTCATATGCACATGGGTGTAGTCTCCCACTCAGTTAGACGAAAACAACAGTCAAAAAAAAAAAAAGTAAAAATGAGGACAAAAAAACACACACTGCATAAACACACAGGAAGAATCACCAAAAAGAGAAAGAAGGGAGGGAACGTAGAAGAGAGAAAGGCAATAAATGATATTAAATATTTAAAGAAATACTTTAAAAAGGCAAAAGAAATATAAATATAAATACAGGGGAAAAAAACCCTCTATCTGGAGAGGAGGAAATAAGAAAAAAGCTAGAGTAAGAGAACAATGAGGAAAAAAATGGGGAAAAAATGTAAAAAGAAAAACAAGGGATGGGAAGAACCACATGAAAGAAAAAAAATGGGAACCAGGAAAAGGAAAGAGAAAAAACAAAACAAAACTAGAACCTTTCCAGTTATCAGCCTCTGGTATGGCAGTGCTGTCCTTGGCAGTGGTGCCTATTCTTAGGTCCCTGGAATCTGAATGAGAATGCTGTCATTTTAAATATCCAAAATGGCCACTGCTTATAAACATTCAAAATGGCTGTGCCCTCTGGACAGCCAAAAGTCCACATCTCAGCTTGTCTCTTTCTTTGCTGTTTCCCTATTTTTAGTCATCAGCCACCAGTGCAGTTGTCCATGCAGTCCTTGATGAGCTGGACCAATTTTTAGGTTAATTCTCAAACTGTCCATGCCATCAGGATAGCTGACAGTCCACAGCTCTGTTTGTCTGCTTATTCACTGTTCTCATATAGGTTCTTCTACTAGTTGGTGTTTAATCCAGTTTTGTAGCCTTCCTTTCAAAGCTCTGGCTCCAGAATTATTGTCTGTATCTGTGTCACTTGGTTTCTCTTTTCTTTGTTGAAGACAGTCTATGTAGCTTGTCTGTCTATCCTGCCATCTTACTGGAAGTCTGAGGTCCCTTTGTCTATAGAAGATCCTTCAATGGCATCTGCTTTCCCCCTGCCTGGGTGTGTGTGTGTGTGTGTGTGTGTGTGTATGCTGCTCTTTATATAACTCAAAGGTGATTTGGTTTAGAATCTACTACACACTACCATGACCTCAACTGATTGATTACGTTGCATTAGATTACATGGAAGATTGAAACTAGGCAGGTGGGTTCCCACCCAGTGCCACTCCCTGGTCAATAAGGAGACACTAGACTTCTTAACAGGTGCTGAAAAAAGCTTTATTGCAGGCTGCCAAGCAAGGAGCTTGGAGATTGAGAACCAGGTAAAGCCCCCTAAAGTTGGGGATTTGGGGGCTGATACTGGACATGGAAAACCCATTGCCATTGGGTCTCTTCTGGCTTATAGTGACCCTCATTGGGTTTTTGAAATGCTTTATATTTACAGAAGTAGATTGCCCCCATCTTCCTTCTGTAGCATAGTGGGTGGGTTTGAACCACCAACCTTCTGGTTAGCAGTCAAATGCCTTAGGCACTATGCCAAATTTTGCTAAATATAATTCAAAAACAGTTGCAGCAGTGTATTGACAGGGAACTTCCAGAAATGTAAGGTGGATTGAGAAGAGGATGTGGAACAAGGGATATCATTTCTGATGTCAGAAATGATCTTGGCTGAAAGCAAAGAATACCAGAAAGATGTTTACTTATGTGTTATTGATTATGTAAAAACATATGATTTTATGGATCATAATAAACTATGGATAACATTGAAATGAATGGAAATTCCAGAACACTTAATTGTGATCATTAGGAACCTGTACATAGACCAGGAGACTGTCATTTGAACAGAACAAGGAAATAGTTACTGCATTATTTAAAATAAAGAAGGGAATGTGTCAGGGTTGTATCCTTTCACCATATTTATTTAATCTGTATGCTTAGCAAACAATACAAGAAGGTAGAAGAAGAACATGGCATCAGGATTGGCAGAAGATTCATTAACAGCCTGCAATATGCAGATGACACAGGCTTGCTTGCTGAAAGTGAAGATGACTGGAAGCACTTACTGATGAAGATTAAAGACTATAGTTTGCAGTATGGATTACAACTCAACATAAAGAAAATGAAAATTCTCACAACTGGACAAATAAACAGCATCATGATAAATGGAGAAAAGATTGAAGTTGTAAAAGATTTCATACTACTTGGATCTACCATCAACACCATTGGAAGCAGCATTCAAGATGTCAGACAAGGTATTGCACTGGACAAATCTGCTCAAAAGCTCTTTAAAATGCTGAAGAGCAAAGATGTCTCTTTGAAGACTAAGATGTGCCTAATCCAACCCTTGGTGTTTTCAATTGCCTCATATGCATGTGAAAGGTGGGTAATGAATAAGAAAGACCAAAGAAGAGTTGATGCTTTTGAGCTGTGGTGTTGGTGAAGAATACTGAAAGTACTATGGACTTCCAGAAGAACTAACAAATCTATCCTGGAAGAAGTGCAGCCAGAATGCTCCTTGGAAAGGAGAATGGCCAGACTGTCTCACCTACATTGGTCATGTTGTCAAAAGAGACCAGGCCCTTGAGAAATACATCATGCTTGGTAAAGCAGAAGGGTCAAAGAAAAGGGGGAAGACCCTTGTATTAGGCTGGGTTATCTAGATAAGCAAAAACAGTAAGCTTAAGAGAGACAGAGAGAGAAATAAATTTATCTTAGGAAAATGGCTCACACAGTTATAGAAGCTGACAAGTTCCGAGTTCCTGGATCAAAATCAAACTGGAGCCTTTTCCCAACTCACACAGCTACAGGGGCTGACGAGCTCAAGGTTGGCAGGCAGTATACCAGCTATTGACTTCGGCAGATGACAAATCCAAGATCACTGGGCAGAATGGTGGATTATTCACTCATGGAAAGTTGTAGGCAGCACAACAGGGTCCAGATCCACAGAAGTTGTTTATTTTTCCCAGGATGTCCATAAATATGTTGGAAGCAGGCCACACCCTTAGGGAAACTCCTTTTCAATGGATTGGCTGCTCAAAACATTTATATCTGATCTCATCATGGAAATAACCACATCATAACTGCTTAAACCACTCTGAATCATGGGCCAGCCAAGTTGACACACAATCCCAACTATCACAACCTTCAATGAGATGGATTGACACAATGGCTGCAACAATGGGCTCAAGTATAGCAAAGATTGTAAGGCTGGCAGAGGACTGGGCAGTGTTTTGTTCTGTTGTACATGGGGTCACAATCAGTCAAAGCTGAACTGACAGCACCTAATAACAACATAGGACATGGAATAAGGAGATCATGATTGTTCATGGACATTCTGGAAACTCATTAACTATATATTGCGTTCAGTGGGGATGCAGTGTCATGGCCACTGAGGGGTGTGTTTTTTAGGTTCTGGTGTATACAGGTCAGATAAGAACACAGTCAAGACCAATCATGCATGAGTGAATGGGAGGGGTTAGGGTGAGAGAATGCTCTGAATAACTGGCAGGACCTACAGCCAGACCTGATTGGTATTTCAGTCCTTGTGGTCAGGCTACCTGGAATAGGGTATTCTTACATTGTTTCAGCCTTGTGGTCAAGCTACCTAGAGCAGAACATTCTTGTTGTTGTTGTGTTCTGTCAAGTCAGACCCAACTGACAGCGACCCCTCCTTGGATTTCCAAGGCGGTATCACTGTGGATGTAGATTGCCCAACCTTCCTTCCAGGAGTGGCTGGCAGGTTTGAACCACCAGCCTTCTGGTTAATAGTCAAATGCCTTAGGCATTTGCTACTAGAGCTCCTAGAACATTCTTACAAGATGATTTTATAACATTAGATATAAGGTAATTACATTACATTACATCTAAGGTTAGGATTCCAACACATATTTTCGACAAACATAATTCAATCCATCACAATTACTCACTTCTAATCCATCACACTTACTATCTTGAATAAATGTAAACCAATATCTTTGAGGACTAACCAACACCAGGAGAAAAAATATCCCAGAAATCCCTGGGCTATTTGCTCTTCGTAAGTTAGACTTTTCAGTTTCTTAAGAATGTTCCTTGTGCATCTACTACATTCTGGGGCACAGGGACAGGATTCAGTTGTAATTTTTGGAAAGTATAAATGTCATTGGTTTGTCTGGAGCCCCATCAGCATATAAGATGAAAGAGGCCTCTTTTGATGACTAAGGAGTGCCTCAACCAAATCATGGTCTTTTCCATCACCTCATATGTATATGAAAGCTGGACAATTAAAAAGGCAGCCTGAAGAAGAACTGAAGCATTCAAATTGTGGTGTTGGCAAAGACCATTGAATATATCATGGACTGCTAAAAGAATGGACTAATTTGTCCTAGAGGAAGTACAGCCAGAATGCTCCTTAGAAGCAAGGATAATGATAATTTTTCTCATTTACTTTGAATATGTCATCAGTAGATATCAATCACTGGAGGACATCATGCTTAGGAAAATAAAGGGTTAGTAAAAAAGGGGGAGAACCTCACTCACTGAGATAGATTGACACAGTGGCTACAACAATAGGGCTCAAACATAGAAATGATTGTGAGGATGGTGCAGGATCAGGCAACATTTCTTTCTTTTATACATAGGGCTGCTATGAGTTAGAGCCAACTCAATGGCACTTAACAACAGCATTGCCAGGGATGTTGACTCAATGGCACTTAACAAAAACATTTCCAGGGAGATTGGAGACCACCCTCCTTGTTTTCCACAAGGATTTCCCTAAACCCTTCCCAAAGCAGGGTCATGTGATCCTTAGTTATCTCCTCTCAGTGGTAAGGATTAAGACTAAGCATCTAACCATGGTCTTCAAGGCCCTCTTTGATTTCATTTTGAGCCAGGTACCCCTTGATCACCACCCGCTAGCCACCTAGGTCTCAAGCCAGTTCTTTATATGAGTCATGTTCCATCTCCCCTCTAGGTATTTGTACATGTTTGTCCCTCCACCTGATGTTTTTTCTCTCTGTCTTCCCCCAGGACCACCACCAAGTGTTATCTCCATAATTCATCTTTCCTTCAAAGATAAGCCACTTCCTGCTAGGAGATTCCTCCCATTCCCCAGGCTGGGCCATGTTCCCCCTCATTAAGTAATCAAGTCTGTATTTAATTGTTTATATTTGTCTTCCTCCTAGACTATGAGTTCCTTGAAGCAGTGACTATTCTGGATTGTTCATGACTGTGTCCCTAGCACTTAGTTTAGAGCCTGGGATGCAGCAGATATTTGAATAAACAAAGAGAAGAATGAGAGGAATAACAAGTTACCTTAATTCACCCCACCACTGTCAATTCCCAGAGCTATATGACTCTGTATAGCTTGAAACCTCAACGAACATACTCCCCAACCATGGAACCCTCTGATTGCCCACCTGTCTCTCTCCTCTTCCTCATACCTCCAAGGACAACACTTCAGCCCATCCTGGTGTGGCCTCTACAGTTATAACCTCAGAAAGAAGTATTTCAAGGTCTGTTTGTGAATACAGAAGTACAGTTTCCTCCCCACAGCACCTTTGAAGCTTTCTAAGCTGAAGGAGCAGGAACTTATCTACTGTACCCCCTTCCTATTCCAGTGTCTACTAGCAAAGAAAGGAGCCCCACCCCAGGATTCAGCTTACAGTCAATTGTTTAGGGAAGGGAATGTTTATTAACATTATTTGAGCATTTAGTATCTTTCAGTACCTAAATCCAAGTCAAATTTTAAAACATTTAATCCTCAAAAGAAGTTACCCTCCCGAGACGGACCGGGTCTGCGGGAGCAAGGTAAGCACGGGCGGGCTTGTGCTTACTCACTGATCTGCACTGAACACTTTCCCTTGTTACCCTCCCTAGAGGGACTGGGTCTCCGGAAGCAAGGTAAGCATGGGCGGGCTTGCGCTTGCTCACTGATCTGCACTGAACACTTTCCCTTGTTACCCTCCCGAGAGGGACCGGGTCTCCGGGAGCAAGGTAAGCACGGGCAAGCTTGTGCTTAGTCCTCGGGAGCAAGGTAAGCACGGGCGGGCTTGTGCTTAGTAACCGGGAGTGAGGTAAGCACAGGCGGGCTTGTGCTTAGTAACCGGGAGTGAGGTAAGCACAGGCGGGCTTGTGCTTACTCACTGATCTGCACTGAACACTTTCCCTTGTTACCCTCCTGAGAGGGAGCGGGTCTCCAGGAGCAAGGTAAGCACAGGCGTAGCACAGAGTAGGAGGCCAGAAGAGCAGGAGAAAGGGATAAAACCCAGGAAGCCAAAGAGAAGAGCAATCAGCCGAAGGGATTAGGTGAGGAGGTGAAACTCAGGGATGCCCAAAGAAGCAGGCCAGAAGAGCGGGAGAAAGGGGATTTAAAGACAGGAAGCCAGACAGAGGAACAGTCAGCCACA
>NW_006922020.1:2475440-2485868 GCF_000298275.1 Orycteropus afer afer
AGGGGGAGGCCTTCAAGGAGATGGATTGATACAGTGGCTGCGATGATGGGCTCAAGTATAGCAGGAATTGTGGGGGCTGGCACGGGATCGGGCAGTGTTTCGTTCTGCTGTGTATGGGGTCGCTATGAGTCGGAAATGACTCGACAGCACTTAACAAAGCTACTATTTTCCCTTTTTATAAATGGGGAAAATGAGGCATAGAGAGGTTAACAATGTGCCCAATGTCATCCAGGTGGAATTGGGATTTGGATCCAGGGACAGTCTGCTGTCAGAGACCAGATCCCTAGACACTGCCTTTCAGAGCCGCTTCATGTCGCTTAATATGGAGTCACCACAGTCTAAGTAGATGATTCTTTCCTTGGGAAAAAGAAAGCTGTGCCAAATCCTTCAGGAATATGCAAAGGCAGAATCCAGTCCTTAGCATTTAACACCAGGAAATGGAAGTAGGGCCCTGACAACCCAAGAGAGATGGCTGTGAGGAAAATCAGGCATTTGGGGGATGGTGGAGAGATCCTAGGAAGGTGTGAGGCCTCAACATCAGAGCTGCAGGCCAGGGCCCTCGAAGGGAGAAGCTGGAAGTTTTCTGAGATGCCCTGGGCAAGGTTGTTTTCCCTCCTTTCCTATATTGGGATCTTCTGCACCATGCCCTCACCTTCTGGAAAGTCAGCAGCAGGTAACCTTACTTTTATGGTGCTGTAGGAAATGAAGACAGCTGGAGCAGGTCTTCCATGTTTGGGCAACTTGAGGCAGAGAAAGGGCAATGGTTGGAGAGGACAGATGGGGAGAATGGGATTGTGGTAGTTAAGTTTGTGCATCAACTTGGCTGGGCCTGGTTGAATGACTGGGCAGCTGGATGTAGTATTTCCCATGATGAAACTGGTAATCAACTCCATGGTGGAATCTACTGTGAGCAGCTGAGTAGCTGCCTTAGGGATGTGGTTCACTTACTGTATATAAGGAGAAGCCTTGGGAAATGATCTCTAGATTATGGCATGCTTGAACCCTGCCTATAGCTGTGTCATTGTTCAGCAGCCTGCCATGCTCTGCCAACCTTGGGACCTTTAATGGATTGAATTAATGGCTTCTGTGTGGTTTGGTAACATCAGGACTGTGCCTTTTTACTTGTCAACCGTGGGCTTGTCAGACTCAGAGCCAGCAGTTGAGTGAAGAAAAGCTTCCGGCATCAGTGGGCTGGGAACAGGAGATAGAGCTGAAGCCCAAGGTTGAGGGGCTTTCACCCAGGCCCTAGAGGCTGGCACTTTGAACTCAGACTTAAAGGCTCCAAATTGTAAGTATAAACTCCTATTTATTACAAGGCCATCTGATTTGTGGTATATTCTTGTCAGAGCAGTACTAGGTAACCAGAACAGGGGTTTTGAGAATCAAAGTGAGAGGTGGACTTCAGAGGAAGTGGTGTCAGTAGGTCATTGGCTAACTCTAGGATTCCAAAACCATAAAGGTAGGCCGGACATCTCACAGATCAGAAGTTGGGGCTGGGGTCATGCTATTTGCACATTAAAAGAAAAGGTGTCCCTAGGAAATCAGAGACTCCCAGATTGTGAGTTAGGCACTGTGTGTGCACAGGTTTCTCTGTCCTCCCCACCACTCCTTCCAGCCCTCCTCTTCCTCAGCAGCCTTGGCTAGAGGAGTGAGAATTGATGCCCTCTGTTGCAGCTCTATTTCCATCCATCTTCACAGATATTCCCAGTGAACTAGAACACTTGCATTCATCAGAAACTTGGTTGCTAAAGCTGATGCTACAACTAATTTTACATGCCCCACAGAGCTCCGAGGGGGTTGAGCTCAGTGGCTAGATGAGACTGGGCCAATTAGAGAGAGATATTGGGTTGGCAAAATGATACTGAACTTGGTACTGGGATGCTCTGGGCCTCCTCCCACCTTCCATACCTGTTCCCCAAAGTGACTCTTAGCCAGCTCATGATTTCCAAATGGCATCTTTGTAAAGTCAGGATAACCTGGGACAAGGAGATGAACTTGATGAGACTTCACAAACTGCCTTCATTTTTATTATTTGATGATTGTTTATAGAGGGGATGGATTGGGCCCTGACACATTCTATCAACACTGCTTAACAGTCATCAGTCAATGTGTTTCAAAGCTATGTTCAGGACAAGTCAGACTGGAGAAAATATTTTCTGAAAATATGTATTCAAAATATATAAAGAACTCCAAAACTCAATAATAAGAAGAAAAGAATGAAATTTATAAAGAGAGAGAGAGAGAGGTGTACATGTAGAAATGGTTGAAATGGCATATAATTTTCCGTGTATATTCTCAATGAAGACAATGAAATAAAATTTTAAAAAATATTCAAATAAAAAATAAAATTAAGAAAGAGAGAGATGGGGGGGGGGGTTCTTCTTTGAACAGACACTTCACCAAAGAAGAGACAGGGATGGGAAATAGGCACATGAAAAGATGTTCAGCATCATTAGTTGTGAAGAAAATACAAACTTAAGCCATTAGGGAAATTAAATACCATTTCACATCCACTAGAATGGAAAAAACACAGTGGCTGCGACTAAGGGCTCAAGCATAGCAAGAATTGTGAAGATGGTGCAAGACTGGGTAGTGTCTCATTCTGTTGTATAGAAGGTCACTATGAGTCAGAGCCGACACGATGGCACCAATAGCAACAACAACAGAAAGGAAAAAAAAACCCAAAAAACTGACAATGCCAAGTGCTGATGAGGATGAGGAGCAAGTGGAAGTCTCAAACACTGCTGGTGAGAATGGAAAATGGCACATCCACTTTGTAAATGATAGTCTGACATTGTAAAATTAAATATACATTTAACATATTTTTGTTGTTGGGTGCCATAGAGTCAGTTTAGACTCATAGAGACTACATGCATAACAGAAGGAAATGTTGCTCGGCTCGGGACCAGCCTCACAATTATTGCTATGTTTGAGTTCATCTCATTGAAGTCTTCCTCTTTTTCACTGACCCTCTACTTTATCAAGTATGAAATCCTTCTCCAGGAACTGGTTCCTCCTTATCACATGTCCAAATTAAGTAAGACGAAGTCTTGTCATCCTTGTCTCAAAGAAGCATTCTGGCTGTACTTTTTCCAAGACAGATCTGTTCTTTGTTTTGGCAGTCCACGGTGTGTTCTATATTCTTCACTAACACCATCATTCAAATGCATCAATTTTTCTTCAGTCTTCCTATTCATTGTCCAGCTTTCACATACATATGAAGAGACTGAAAATACTATGGCTTGGGTCAGGTGCACCTTAGTCATCAAAGTGACATATTTGGTTTTTAACACTTCAAAGAGGTCTTTTGCAGCAAATTTGCCTGATGTCATATATCACTTAATTTGTTGACTGTTGTTTCCATGGGCATTGATTGTAGCCCCATAAAATGAAATCCTTGACAACTTCAATAATTTCTCTGTTTATCATGATGCACACAGTGGCTGCAACGATGGGCTCAAGCATAGCAATGATTGTGAGGGTGGTGCAGGACTGGGCAGTGTTTCATTCTGGCATACACACGGTTGCTATGAGTCAGAAAAACTCAATGATACCTAATAGCAACAACATCATCACATTGCTTATTGGTCCAGTTATGAGGATTTTTGTTTTCTTGTTGTTAAGGTGCAATCTATATTGGAGGCTGTGGTCTTTGATCTTCATCAATAAATATTTCAAGTTATCTTCATTTTCAACAAGTGAAGTTGTTTATCTGCATATTGCAGGTTGTTAATCAGCCTTCCTCCAATCCTAATGCCATATTCTTCTTCATGTAGTCCAGGTTCTTGGATGACTTGCTCAGTATACAGATGGAATAAGTATTGTGAAAGGGTACAACCTTGACACACAGCTTCCCTGATTTTAAACCATGCAGTGTCCCCTTGTTCTGTTTGAATGACTATACACAGGTTCCACAAGAGCACACTTAACATTGTTGTTGTTGTTATGTGCCGTCGAGTCGGCCCCGACTCATAGCGACCCCTCCTTGGGTTTCCGAGGCAGTATCACTACGGAAGTAGGATTGCCCAACCTTCCTTCCGAGGAGTGGCTGGGGGGGTTGAACCGCCAGCCGTCTGGTTAGCAGGCAAGTGTCTTAGCCACTATGCTACCAGAGCTCCCCACACTTAACATATTACCCAGCAATTCCTCTCTTAAGGGAAATGAAAACAGATATCCATACAAAGGCTTATGCATTGATATTCATAGAAGCTTTATTTGTGGTCATATATACCAGAAATAACAACAACAACTAAAAAAACCACTGCCATGGAGTCGGATCTGACTCAGCGGCCCCTCCTTGGGTTTCTAGGTGATATCACTATGGAAGTAGATTGTTCAACCTTCCTTCTAAGGAGTGGCTTGTGGGTTTTAACCACCAGCCTTCTGGTTAGAAGTCAAATGCCTTAGGCATGCCGCCACCAAAAGACCATCGATGGATGAATGGATGAATGGATGAATTGTGGTATATTCATACAATAAGATATTATTTGTCAATAAAAATGAATGAATTATTGATACATGCAACAACATAGATGACTCTCATATAGTCATTCTGAATAACAAAAGTCAAGAACAAAAAGAGCAGCACATACTGTCTGATTCTTTTAGATAGAGTTCTAGAAAATGCAAACTACTGTGTGCTAACAGAAAGCAGCTCAATTGTTGGCCTGCACCAGAGAAGGGTACAGTGGTGAGTGATGAGAGGGAGAGATTCTAAAGGGACAAAAGGAAACTTCAGGGGATGCTGCCTGCGTTTATTATTTTGATAGTGGTGATGATTTCATGGCTATGTACCTATGTCCCAGCCCAGGCAGAATGCAAATCACTCCCCGATCCAGCTTGCTTTGGGCGTGGATATCAGCAGATGTGAAGCTGCTTGATGTGGATTAGGCTCCGGCACTGGGGCTGGCTGATGCATCTCTGCTGTTGCTGTGAGAACATGCCCAGACCAGCCTTCTAAAGAAAGAGAGACATTTGGAGCTGAACCGAGTCCCTCCCGTCACTCCAGCCTTGGTCAGCCTACATGAGCCAACAACCAGTGAACCTCAGACATCTAAGTCCAGCCAAAATCAGCAGAACTGCCTAGCCAACCCACAGCTGACCCCAGAAAACTGAGTAATCAATGTTTTGACATATGCTAGTGATGTTCTGTGGTTTTCATTAAAAAACAAATTTTTAAAAAAAGTTGCTTTAAAGTTGATTCCGACTCACAGCAACCCTATGTGTGTCAGAGTAGAACTGTGCTCCACAGGATTTTCAATGCTGATTTTTTTTTTTAAAAAAAAACACTTTCTTTCTTTCTTTTTTTATTGTGATTTGGGTGAAAATTTACAGAGGAAATTCACTTTCCATACAGCATTCACATACACTTTGTCTCATGATATTGACCACAATTTACCCCAATGCAACAGGTCCCCTCCCACTTCCTCCCCTTAGTTACTTCTTCCCTGTGTCCATCCCTCCATGCACTCCTGCCCCCTGAGCTGTCTCCCTGTGCATAAGCAGCCCTTCTTTCTCCCATGATTGTTCTCTCCAAGGAGTGTATCTACTTGACATACATGTTCAACTCCTATGCCTGTTTTTTGTTTGGCTGGAAGCTACAGGTGTGGGTTAAATTCCAGACTTGAAGGGCAGCTAGGGGCCATAGTCTCAGTGGTTTCACCAGGCTCTATCAGACCAGTCAATGCTGTTTTGTTTTGGTTTTTTTTTTTGGATATAGATTGTCAGGCTTTTCTTTTGAGGTGCTTCTGGGTGGATTTGAACCTCCAACCTTTTGGTTAGCAACTAAGAGTGTCAACTATATGTCCCAAGCAGGGGTGATTATTTTAAGTAGTTTTATTGTGGCTGCATATAACTGATTCAGGTCCTATTAGATGGACCCAAAACAAAACAAAAAAATCATCAAACCTGTTGCTATTGAGTCAATTACATGGTGACCCTGTGTGTTACAGAGTAGAATTGTCCCATAGGGTTTTGTTGGCTGTAGTCTTTATGATAGCAGATTGCCAAGCCTTTCTGCCATGGTTCTGCTAAGTGGGTTCAAATCACCAATCTTTAAATTAGAAGCAAGCATAAACTGTGCTACCCAGGGACCTATAAGATGGAACAGTCTGGGGGTATCTGGGAAGGCTTCCAGGAGATGGTCAAGCAGGTTGAGTTTAACAATGAGCATGAATTAGCCATAAGAACAAGAAGATGGCAAAAGCGTAGGACTGTGCAGAAGCTGGCAGGACTGACAGAACTCAATTCAGGAAACTGTAACAATAGCTCAGGATGGCCAGAGCCAAGATGGGTGCATGGAGGGAGATGGGACTGAGAGAGAAGCTATCCATGTCACAAGGGGGGGGCTTAAATGTTGGGATAAAGCATTTTTAGAGGATGCAAGCTGAGGTAGCTTTTCAATGAGGCTGGTCTTTTAGAACGACAATTCTCCTGGTCAGCCAGTAGGCAGATTGGAGCTGGCAGGACAGAAGGGTGGGGACATGGTGTGGGTTAATGAGCATGATAACCTGAACCCCAACCCAGATGGAGCACTTGTGAGAACCATTTGACAGGCAATGACCGACCCCCCCTCCCAGGGTGCCCCTGTGGCTGGTGCCTTCTTTATAGAGTGTTCTCCATTTCAAGTCTCCCCTCAGCCAGGCCACGGGACCCTTAGCCTGATAAGTGACCTCTCACTGTGGCCAATTAACTTCAGCTTGTCATAAATGTTTAATGATTTGCTAATCCTTAAGAATTGAGCAATAGATTTTAAGGCTCCAAGTGAGGAGGGTGAGAAGAGCTTCATATGATGCTTGCAAGGTTATGGTATCGATCAGATGCCTGTCTACTGCCTGTTGTTTTGAGTTAATTGTATGGTACCTAACTGTATGTCTTTAAAGTCAATGCATATTTAATTAACGTAACTGGCTGACGACATGAGAATGCTGTATTCAGATGACATGAAGGAGGAGTGTTTCTTGCATGCAAATGCTGTAGGAAGGGTGATTGACATGGTAGAGGGGAGTGGGCACTTTTATAGTTTCCTAATGGTTTCTATATTAACTCTGATAAGATGATTTTTGCATTCTTGAGTGGAGTTTAAAAATTAGTGAATCTTGCTATGTTTCTCCCTTCAGGCAATTTATACAACCTCTCTGGCTTGCAGTTTCCTTTTCTTTAAAATAAGAGTAAAAACATCTTCAGGAGGCGATAGTTTTTTCCTCTCAGAATGTGCAGCTCAACCTGCAGGGAGATACTCTCTCTCCTTCCCATCTCATTTCTCCTCAGCCTAAACCAAGCCTCCTCTCCACATAGAGAACCCTTCTCTGTCTCATCAGAAGGAAACAGGGCCCCTTCCTTTTCTGGGCTCACTACAGCCCAGCTATGTCATCCTTGAAGTGAACACAGGTTAAAATCTCCCTGCCTGGATTAACCAGTGGCTCATGTACACAGAGAAAATCTCCAAAGATTTATCTCCCAATATCTATTCTGGAAACTGGAACATGTGGATTAGGCAAGTGTATGACACTAGAGACGCAGAATAAATTTATGTTCTTTAAGTCACAAAGAGTTCCATTTGCATGTCCTTTATAAGACTGGTGGGAGCCCAGGAAGAGGGAATAACCCTCTGGCAGCTGGTGGGAGATTCTGATCCGTGTTTCTCCAACAGCAAAGGGTCACTGGCTCATGAGCATCCCAACAGCTTAGGACCTGGCAGTCATAAAAAACTAGAAACATATTCCTGAGTCTTAGAATCTTCATTTTAATAGAATCTTCAAACTATAAAATCTGAAGTCAAAATTGAAGGATTTTAGGTTTTCTGGGACCTGCAACCATGATCTTGCTCTGATGTCTAACCAGTCCCCAAGTCATTTGCATTTGTGGGGCAAAGTCTTCCAGACAGAGAGAACCAATGGCAAGTGCAAAGACCCTGAGGCAGGAATGCTCTTGGCATGTTTGATAATAGCAAGATCTTGTTTGACCTCTCCAGGCTATTAAGACCCCAAACTTTGAGGCACATCAGGAATAAGAAACAGGATGTTCCCCTGGGAATAGGTGACTTAAGAGCAGGTGCTGAACACCCAGTGGATGCTTAATAAAAACCTACATGTGTTCAGTTTAGACCCTATATACTCAGAGGGACCCTAACATCAGGTTCATTAGAAGACAGGGGTGGGGAGAGAGGGGACTGTCCAGAAGCCAAGTCAGGTGAGGGGAGGGTAAGATACTGGGAGTATTTCCTTTGGAGAAAAGGAGGGGGAATTTTCTAGAGGCTGTCATAAGATGAGTCATGTCTTACATAGGAAGGCCCCAGATGTGGCTTCAAGCTATAAGGAGGTGGCTGTGGCCATGTGAATGGAAGGATTATGATGTCAGACAGACCCAAACTCAAGTCTAGGCTCTGTAGGGACCAGCTGTGTGACCTTGGGCCATGGGAGCTCCAAGAGGGTGAAGGGCTGCCAGATGAGGAGGATCCAGATCCTTTAGGTTTGCCTCTGTGAGGCATTTGACTGCTAACCAGAAGGTGGTTCAAACCCACCAGCCCCTCCACAGAAGAAAGACTGGGCAATCTACTTCTGTAAAGATTTACCACCTCAGAAACCCAAAAGGATTCACTATGAGTAGGAATCGACTTGATGGCAGTGAGTTTGGGTTTTGTTTGTTTGTTTGTTTGTTTGTTTCTGTGACTCAAGATCAGTGGGACTAGCCAGAGGCCTGGGAGGACACCAGTGTCTGGAGGACCCAGGCATGGTCCCTGAGGGTCAGTTTTGGAGGATACACATATGGGTGTGGAAATTCTGAGAGGCCCCAGTAGAGAAAAAATGGCCCATTACCTTGTAGTCCCCATGCATGGAAACACTACCAGGAAGTGGAGGGGGCAGTGCCAAGGGAGACCATGGAGGGGAAGAAGTTAGGAAGGATTGGGGAGAAGGCCAGGATTGTAAGGGATTCAGAGAATACTAATAAATGTCCACTACTGATGATCATTTACTGTGTGCCAGGTCAGTTTACAGATTCATTCATTATTCATTCATTTTCAACTGAGCATCTTCTATGTGCTAAGCTTCATGCTAAGACCTGAAAAGTCAACTGGGATTGAGGCAGATGTGCTCCCCATCATCATGGGACTGATGTTCAGGTGAAGAAGTTGGGAAAAATAAAACCAACTGACAAAATCTCAAATAGCGAAACAAATGAAGTAATGATAGAATGAAGCACATGCCAAGAGCCAAACAAACAAGACCTGAGCTCAAGATAAGGACCATTTCTCAGTGCTCCAAACCATCCTATAGTAATGAGAAGTTTCATTATGGACCCATTTTACAGTTAAGAAAACTAAGGCTTAGAGAAGTGAGTACCTGGTCTCAGGCCATACAGCTGGAAAGCAGTAGAGCCAGGATCCAAGCCCACAACCAGCAGACACAAGTGGTTGTGGCTTGTCAACTCTTCCTCACCCATCTCCCTATGTACAAGATAATCTCAGTGAGTGAGGGAAACATTGTAGTCCACAACATGGATGTTGGAGCAGGTGCTTCCCTGTGCAGAAGGAGTTTTTGGGGTCAGATGAACCTGGGACTGAATCCAGCCTCCACCACCATGTGATTCTGAGTTTAATGCATTTCCCTGAGTCTCAGTTCCCTTCCCTGTAAAATGGGAATGATAACATCTACCTTGGATGACTGTTAAGAGGATTTGCTCTGGTTACCTAGTGCCACTCTGACAAGAATATATCACAAATGGGATGGCCTTAACAAACAGGAGTTTATTCTCTCATAGTTTGGAGGCTTTAAGTCCAAGTTCAAAGTGCCAGGCTCTAGGGGCTGGGTGAAAGACCCTCAACCTTGGGCTTCAGCTCTGCCCCTTGTTCCAGGCCCACTGCAGCTGGAGGCATCTCTTCACTTAGGCAACTAATAACTGGTGAGGCTAACAAGCCCAAGGTTGACAAATAAAATGGCACAGTCCCAATGTTACCAAACCACACAGCAGGCCATTAATTTAAGTCCATTGAAAGTCCTAATTTCAGTAAAACATGGCAGGCTGCTGAAAGATGACTCGGCTATGTGCAGGGTTCAAGATGCTATAAGCTAGAGATCCTTCCTCAAGGCTTCTCCCTACATACAGGAAGCAGACCACATCCCAAAGGCAGCTACACAGCTGCTCACAGTAGATTCCACTGTGGAGTTGATGACCAGTCTCATCATGGGGAATACTACATACAGCTGCCCAGCCACTCAACCAGTTCCAGCCAAGTTGACACACAGACTTAACCACCACAAGGATCAAGTTAAAAAATATATATATATATAAAATGGTCACATTACTTTTCTGTAGAGTTGATTCTGACTCATAGCAACCCCATGTGGCTCTTCACCAATGAGCCACCAGAGCCCATATTAGATGTTAAAAGTGTGTTCTCAAGACACATTTTATATATATATAGTTGTT
>NW_006922020.1:2486126-2487312 GCF_000298275.1 Orycteropus afer afer
TAACTCACTGCCATTGCGTTGATTCTGACTCATAGTGACCTCCACTGGGTTTCTGAGGTACTAAATCTTTATGGATATCCAGGTAAATAGGGCGGGAGGCAAGGCTAGGCCCCAAGACCCCTAGAGCCAGGAAAGGGAGGGAGTAGGAGAGGCCTGGGACCTCCAGAGTGGCAGGATATCCAGGTAAACAGGGGCAGGAGGCAAGGCTAGGCCAAAAGGTGCTTAGATCCAGGAAAGGGAGGGAGCAAGAGAGGCTTGGGACCTGCAGAGTAGCAGGATATCCAGGTAAAAGGGGCAGGAGGCAAGGCTAGGCCCCAGGCCCCCTAGAGCCAGGAAAGGGAGGGAATAGGAGAGGCTGGGGACCTGCAAAATGGTAGAATATCCAGGTAAAAAGGGGTAGGAGGCAAGACTAGGCCCCAAGCCCCCTACAGCCAGGAAAGGGAGGGAGTAGGAGATCCCAGGGACCTCCAGAGCAGCAGGATATCCAGGAAAAGGGGAAGGAGGCAAGGCTAGGTCCTAAGCACCCTAGAACCAGGAAAGGGAGGGAGCAGCCAGGAAAGGGAGGAAGCTGCCAGAGACCACAAAGTGGCAGGTTCTAGGTAGGAATCAGGTAAGGGGAGGGCACAGAGGTTTCCAACAGCTAAGGGATGTAAACTTGTCTACCAGTTTGTCATCCTGTGGGGTTTGTACGTTGCTGTGAGGCTTGAGGCTGTGTCACTGGTGTTTCAGACGCCAGCAGAGTTGCACTTGGTGCACAGGTTTCAACGCAGCTTACAGACTAAGACAGACTAGGAAGAAGGAGGAGGCCATCTACTTCTCAAAAATTGGCCAAAGAAAACCTTATGAATAGCAGAGAAACACTGTCTGATACATTACTGGGCCACCTTATGAATAGCTCAGAAACATTGTCTGACAGAGTTCAGGAAGATGAGCTCCTTAGGTGGGAAGACACTAAAAATAGGACTGGGAAATAGCTGCCTCATCAGAGTAGAACCAACCTTAGTGATATGGATAAAGTAAGTCTTTCGGGACCTCCATATGCTGATGTTGCATGATGCAAATCGAGGAGAAACGGCTGCAAACATCCATTAATAATCGGAACATGGAATGTACAAAGTATGAATCTAGGAAAATTGGAAGTTGTCAAAAATGAAATGGAATGCATAAAGATTGATATCCTAGGCAT
>NW_006922020.1:2488017-2539973 GCF_000298275.1 Orycteropus afer afer
CATCTAAAGAATAGATTTGATGCATTGAACACCAATGACCGAAAACCAGAATTGTGAGATGACATCAAGAGCATCATCCATGAAGAAAGCAAGAGGTCTTTAAAAATACGAGAAAGAAAGCAAAGACCAAAATGGATGACAGAAGAGACTCTGAAACTTGCCCTTGAGCAAAGAGTAGCTAAAGCCAATGGAAGAAATGACAAGATAAAAGAGCTGAACCAAAGATTTCAGAGAGCAGCTCGAGCAGACAAAGCCAATTACTATAATGAAATGTGAAAATACTTGGAGTTGGAAAACCAAAAGGAAAGAACACACTTGACATTGCTCAAGCTGATAGAGCTGAAGAAAAAAATTAAGCCTTGAGTTGCAATACTGAAAGATTGTATAGACAAAATATTGAATGATGCAGGAAGCATCAAAAGAAGATGGAAGGAATACAGAGTCATTGTACCAAAAAGAACTGGTCGATCTTCATCTATTTCAGGCATATGTTTAAGAACCAATGTTATTGAGGGAAGAAGTTGAAGCTGCACTGAAAGAATTGGCAAAGAACAAGGCCCAGGAATTGATGGAATACTCACTGAGATGCTTCAACAAATGGATGCCCCACTGTAGGCACTCACTCGGTTATGCCAAGAGATTTGGAAGACAGCTACATGGCAACTGACTGGAAGAAATCCATATTTGTATGCATTCCAAAGAAAGGTGATCCCACAGAATGTGGAAATTATCAAACAATATCATTAATATCGCATGCAAGTAAAATATTACTGAAGGAAATTCAAAAACAGTTGCAACAGTATATTGACAGAGAACTTCCAGAAATGTAAGTTGGATTCAGAAGAGGGTGTGGAACGAGGGATATCATTGCTGATGTCAGGGGGATCTTGGCTCAAAGCAAAGAATACCAGAAAGATGTTTACTTGTGTTTTATTGACTATGCAAAAGCATTTGTTTGTGTGGATCATAACAAATTGTGGATAACATTGAGAAGAATGGGAATTCCAGAACACTTAATTTTGCTTGTGAGGAACCTGTACATAGACCAGGAGGCTGCCATTTGAACAGAAAAAGGGAACACTACATGGTTTAAAATCAAGAAGGGAGTGTGTCAGGGTTGTATCCTTTCACCATACTTATTCAACCTGTATGCTGAGCAAATAATCTGAGAAGGTGGACTATATGAAGAAGAACATGGCATTATGATTGGAGGAAGAATCATTAACAACCTGCAATATGTTGATGACACAACTTTGCTTGCTGAAAGTGAGGATGACTTGAAGTACTTACTAATGAAGATTGATGAATACAGCCTGCAGTATGGATTACATCTCAGTATAAAGAAAACAAAAATCCTCACAACTGGTCCTATAAGCAACATTATGATAAATGGAGAAAAGATTGAAATTGTCAAATACTTCATATTGCTTAGTTCTACAATCGAAGCTAATGGAAGCAGACGGACATCAGACAATGTATAGCACTGGGCAAATAGACTGCAAAGGACCTCTTTCAAGTGCTGAAGAGCAAAGATGTCTCCTTGAGGACTAGGGTGCACCTGACACAAGCCATAGTATTTTCTATCACCTCATATGTATGTGAGAGCTGGACAATGAATAAGAAAAACTAAAGAAGAATTGATGCTTTTGAGTTGTGGTGCTGGCGAAGAACGTTGAAAGTACCATGGACTGCTACAAGAACTAACAGGTCTGTCCTGGAGGAAGTGCAACCAGAATGCTCCTTAAAGGCGAGAATGGCCAGACTTCGTCTCACCTACTTTGGTCATGTTGTGAGAAGGGACCATTCCCTGGAGAAGGATGTCATGCTTGGTAGGGTGGAGGGTCGACAAAAGAGGGGAAGCCCCTCAATGAGATGGATTGACACAGTGGCAGCAGCGATGGACTCAAGTATAGCAGGAATCATAGAGCTGGCTCAGGACCGACTGGTGTTTCATTCTGCTGTGCATAGGGTTGCTATGAGTCAGAGATGACTCAAGGGCACCTAACAACAACAACAGCAAACCTTTATGGAAGGAGATTGCCTGATCTTCTTTGCACAGAGCAACTGGTGGATTTGAAACTCCGACCTTCTGATTAGCAGTCAAATGCCTTAGGCACTGTGCCACCAGAGCTCAAGACACATCCCCCCCAAAAAAACCAAACTCACTGCTGTTGAGTCATTTCTGATTCATAGTGATCCCTTCTTGGCCTATGTTGTTGTTGTTGTTAGTATATGGCAAAAAAAATTGTTCCCCTTTATTTAGAGAAATTATTCCCTTTATTTAGAGAAATTGTTCCCCTTTATTTAGAGTTATTTTCCTTTCTCTCACTGATTTCAGAAAGTTTTTCTTAACCACAAAGATGAGTAGACCATGCTGCCCAGAAGCTGCAGGGGACCAAGGCTCAAATCTTGTGCTGTGCAGGCTCTCTCAGGCTACTGTACTTGTCTGTCCCTCCATTTCCTCATCTGTAAAACTGAAGTAAGACTCCCCCTTGGAAGACTGTTGTGAAGGTTGGATGTAATGAGGACTGTCTAGGGACTGGTATGGAGTAGACACTAAAACACGCTCATCTACTCTGTGATTCAACTCTTTGAAGCTGCTCTTTTGGCTTCTAAATGTGCATTGGGATGAAAGAGCAGTGAAGCCAGAAGTTAGAGGAGCTCTGGCTTGAATCTCTCCTCTGCCTTAATCTCACACCTGTGTGACCCTCTGTCTCTTCATCTATGATGGAGAAAATTATACTTATTGTGAACTAGAATCATTGGCAGGACCCAGTGAGCTTCACAAGGCATGCCTAAAAGGAAGGCAGGATGAGGAATTCCCCGTGCCAAGCTGTGGGAGCAGCTCTGATTGCAATGTTGAGAAGCAACCCATTAGAAACACAGGCTCCATTTAAGTATGCGTGGAGAGCTGGGACACTTCATCCTGAACACGTTTATGTAATATTAATTACATCACCTGTTCTCTGCATTTTTAAATGGAAAAATCAATTAACTTTAAAATGCTCAATTTGTGGTCAAAGGGAAGGGAAGCCAGAGCCCAGGTTGGCTTTGCAGACTGTGTTTCTGGAGGCCATGACTCTGTGAGACTTAGGGTAAGTCTAGGAGATAGACAAGGAGCCTTAAAGCAGGGAGGTCCTAGGTGGGGCCTGGAGATAGGGGCCTCCTTGTGCAGGTGAGCTAAGTGGCCATAGATCAGGTGAAGGGTGCATGTTCCTGTTGGTGGCCCAACACCAACTCCCTCTCCACCCTAGCACCTCTGTTTCTCCTTACCCCACCCTTTGCATCACCTGACTTGCTGTGTGTTTTTTATTTTATTTTATTTCATCTTTCTTTTCAGTAAAGGAGTCCCCGTGGTACAAATGCTTAAGCACTCAGCTACCTAATGAAAGACTGGTGGTTTGAATCCACTCAGAAGCACCTTAGAAGAAAGGCCTGGAGATCTAATTCTGAGAGGTTTTCAACTATTGAGAACCCTGTGGTGCACAGTTCCTCTCTGACACACATATCATTGCCATGAGTCAGAGTTGACTCAAGGCAACTGGTTTTTTTGGTTCTCTTCTCAGTAAAGTGTTGGCTCTATGATGACATGTCTGTTGTGTTTACTACTGTCTCTGTGATGCCTGAAAGAATACCTGGCATATAGTAGATGCTCAATATGCATAGATGAATGAATGAATTTCAGCTCAGTGGAACAAGGACCCTTTGCAGGGTCAGATTTGTCCCTAGGTGTTATGAGCAGCCTGAAGAGGAAGGGTGGACACTATGCCAGGATGGGTATCTGAAGGCACATAGATGGAAGAGATTCAGGCATGGATTAGGGGGGTATATTTGTCCTTAGGCCTTTAGCCCAGACTGTCATGTGCACCCCTTCTTATCTGCTCTTCCCAGAGATTCTGAGTTTTCTCTTTCCCAAGAGAAGGTAATGATTTGGTATCACGTTTCTTAACTAGCTCAGGAAGAGCTTACTTCTTTGTGACTTGATTTTCTCATTTGTTATTGGGACTAATAATACCAGACTCTCTGGGCTGTGAAGAATGGGGAAGAAATGTGCTTTGCAAAGGAAAAAATGCATGCACACACATAGACAGAGCCAATTAACACTCTCACTGCTTTCAGAGTCTGTGGATGCACACAGCATAGCTGGGAGCTGCAGGAAGGGGCGTGGCTGCACTGGAGATGGTGCTGGAAAGGTCTCAGCTGCCAAGTGCCAGTAGCCAAGGCACAGCATGGCCTCCATTAAAGCCCCAGATCCAAGCACCCCAGGAGGGAGGGGTGGGCAGCAGAATGGGGCTATGGAGGGAAGACTCCTATCCCTTCCCTTCCGGAGGCCCACTCTTGTGCTCCAGCTGCTATGCCACATTTCAGAGACCATCTTGATCCATGAACACAAGAAGTCTGTTCTCACATTCAGGGGCAGTGAGGATAAAATATAAGCCCAACTGGTGGAGTCTTGTGATTCCTCCCAAGGTGTGGGGATGAGTGCATGGCCTAGTTGGAAGGGCCTGGAACCCACTACTGGGTACCTGTGAGGCCAGGCCCACCTAAGGAGATGCAAGTGTCAGGAGGCAGGGCAGGCAGCAGGAGGGGACAGGGCAGAAGTCAATGTTAAGGAAAATGATTCAGTAATTCAGCAGCAAGTCAGGGAAGGAACCGCAGCCTCACATTCAAGGAGCCCTTGAGTGATGGTTCCTGGAGCCTCATGCCCTGTGTTTGCTTTTTTCTAAAAGTGATGGATGGAAAAGTAGCTCTAATGGGCCCAGTGTGGATTCCAAGGCAACCATCAGTCCCAATGCAGTTCCAACTGCTGGTGTGGCCTCATGGGAGACACTAGGTAAGCTCTGAGGATTCTGCAGGGACAGATTGAGTCTAGTGGAGTCCCTGGGGCTGCTCACAGGAGGGACTGGGCCGACCATGGCCAATGGGATCCTAAGGTGGACCCTGTGCATCATCCACACCTCCCCAGAGAAGCCCCCAAAAGTGGTCAGGGGCCTCAAGCAAGGAATTATCCAGGGTGTGGTGATGCGGTGGTTAAGCACTCGGCTGCTAACTGAAAGGTTGACGGTTCAAACCCATCAATCAACTCCAAGGCAGTGGGCTTTTTGTGTGTGTGCGTGATGCCCCAAGGCTGTGCCTCCTCCTCCCCCCCAACTCCATCCCAGCAGCTCACAGTAGAGGTAAGACAAGAGGGAGCACAACTTTCACAATCTTGGGTTCAAGCCCCACTCACTATTTATCTTGAGCAGAACCATGAGGCACTTCCTCAATGATCATGTTTTTAAAAGGAGGATAATAATACCAATCTTAGATAGCACATCATCAATAAAGCTATGCTTATAGCTTTATTGAAGATTAAATGTCTTCCACAGCTGGCCCCAAACTCTGACCCCCAGCTTGGTAGATACAGAGCATATACAGAGGGTTTGGGAGGGTATTAGATCTGGGCTGAAGTCCTGTCTCTGCTGTATGACCCTGAACGAGTCACTTAACCTCACTGTGCTTCATTTTCCTCATCTTTGAAATGGGGATTATGAGGGTTCCCAAGGTGGTGATGGTTGTTCTTGTTAGGTGCCATTGAGTAAGTTCCAACTCATAGCCACTCAAGCACAACAGAATGAAACACTGTCAGTGCTGCGTCTTTCTCATAATTGTTGCTATGTTTGAGCCCATTGTTACAACCACTGTGTCAATTCATCTCACGGAGAGTCTTTCTCTTTTCCAATAACCCTCTACTTTACCAAGCACTTCTCTAAAGACTGGTCCCTCCTGATAACATGTCCAAAGTACATGAGACAAAGGCTCATGTACTCTTTGTTAGAGGAGATTCTTCCAAGGTAGATTTGTTCTTTCTTCCAGCAGTGTACAGTATATTCAATAATCTTTGCCATCACCATAATTCAAAGGCATCAATTCTTCTGTCTTTCTTATTCATTGCTCAACTTTTACATACATATGAGGTGATTGAAAATACCATGGCTTGGGTCAAGCATATCTTAGTCTGACACCTTTGGTTTTTAACACTTTAAAGAGGTCTTTTTCTTTCTTACTTTCCTTCTTTCTTTCCTTCCTGCCTTCCTTTCTTTCTTCCTTCTTTTTTTTTTTTTTTTTTTGTGCTTTATGTGCAAATTTACAGAGCAGAGTTTGTTTTACATGCAACATTTTGTGTACATTTGGTTTCACTCCCCAATTACCATACCCAGCCCTAACCCACTCTCCTCTCCTCCTTATCCAGTAACCTCCCCTCCCCCCTTGTGCCCCTCATAGTTACACACTCCTGTGTGTCCTGAATTTCCTCCATGCGAATGTTGCCCCTCTGGTGCCCCATGGTCAATTGCTCCAAGGGATGCATCTCCAAAGAGTATGTAGGTGTGTCACCCTGTGTTGAGTGGTCTGCATGTAAGTCTTGTTTACTATTGGGCTGAGAGCCAGCCCCTGGGAGGGAGTTTTATTCCAGGCCTGAAGTGTATCACAGGATCATAGTATTAGGGGTCTCACCAGACTCCATCTGACCAGTAATTCTGGTCATTATTGTGTTTTTGGATTTTGTTCCATGTTTTTCCTCCCACTCTATCCAGGATCTCCAGTTTTGATCCTTTCCTGAGTGGTTGGCATCTAGTTCTGGTCTTGAGGACCATCATGTCCTAGGGCTGATTGCTTCCAAATGCCATTGGTTTTTGCACTCTTCTTCACTTCCAATGATAAGAGACAATTAGCTGCGTCTTAGATGGCCACTTGAAAGCTTTTAAGACCCCAGTTCTACTCACCGATGTAGGTTGTAGAACAAGATTTTTATGTATTTTGTTGTGCCAGTTGATTCTGGTGTCCCCCAATACTATGGTCCTGAGTCAGTAGATCCATTGGACCTCTTTCCCACAGTGTCTGGCTGTCTGTAAGGGATTGCTCTATGTCTGTCTTCTGTTGTTTCTGTAAGGATTGTGGGTATTTTGTATCACTGGTATCTGTGCAAGATTAGCCTCAGCTGAATCTATCCTTGGTCTAAAGTATAATCCTGTTCACTGATCCCCAATTGATATTCTCAGATGTTTATGTATTTATCTGTAGTCTAGTGTTTGGTGTTAATAGTAATACAGTATTGTGGATATACTGGTATTAGCCTCTGTTGTCTGTATCTTATGTGCACAATTTGGTGTCCTCCCTTTCCCCAATGTTATCATGGTGGTCACAGACTCTTTCCATACCATCTCTCTCTTTGTTCACCTCAGTATGGGCCACCAACTAGCCAGAAGCTATTCTCTCCTCCTTCCTTCCCCACCCTGGTAACCTACAAAGTGAGTTCCCTTCTTTAAGCAAACTATTCCTTGTCTTTTTACAGTAATGAGCTCATACAATATTTGTCCTTCTGTGACTGATTTATTTCACTCAGCATAATGTCCCGCAAGCTCACCCACGATGTGAGATGATTTGCGTAATTCTTCATTGTTCTTTAATGTAGCATTGTATTCCATTGTGTGAATGTACCATAATGTGATTATCCATTCATCTGTTGATGGGCATTTAGGTCGTTTCCATCTCTTAAAGAGGTCTTTTGCAGTAGATTTTTCCAATGCAATACACTGGTTGATTTCTTGACTGCTTGAGGGCAATGCACTGCCCTCGAGTTGGATCTGACTCATAGCGATCTCTACTTGGGTTTCTGAGGTGGTATCACTACAGAAGTAGATTGCTCAACCTTCCTTCCGAGGAGTGTGGGTGGGTTTGAACTGCTAGCCTTCTGGTTAGCAGTCAAGTGCCTTAGGCACTACACTACCAGAGCTCCCCAGGGTATTTAGGAGGTTTAAATGAGCGAATGGAAGCCAAAGCAGTGAGCACAGCACCAGGCACTAGTAACTGCTCAATGAACAGCAGCCTGTATCATTCCCATCATCCTCCTCACCACCCCTAGCATCACCATCATTACTGTGGTCATCATCATCTAATTCCTTTCTACACATACTGAAATGTTGTGCATTTGGGACCATATTCTACATTCACTTCTTTTCACTTACTGTTATATCTTTAGCATTTCCACACATCATTAAAAATTCCTCAAAAGCTTCAAAATTGTACCTCATTTAGAGTCACCATAATTTACTTCATCATCCTCGACTGTCAGATACTTAAGGAAGCACAGTACTTTACTCTTTCTACATTATCGGGCTGTGATGAACATTTTTGGTTCCATTAACTTGAATCCCTGAATACTTCCTCAGGACATTTTCCTGGAGGTGGAATCAGGACATCAAGAGGACATTTCTCAACAAGAGCATTTCTCAGGCTCAGGTATTTATCACCCAATCGTTTTCCTGAAAGTTGTTCTGATTAACACCTTCAATAGCCCATGAAGATGCCCATCTCACTACCCAGAGCTCTGAACTTTGGTTCCTCATTCCCAGATTGTTGTTGTTGTTGTTATGTGCTGTTGAGTCGGCCCTGACTCAAAGCGACCCCTCCTTGGGTTTCCGAGGCTGTATCATTACGGAAGTAGATTGCCCAACCTTCCTTCCGAGGAGTGGCTGGTGGGTTTGAACTCTCAGCCTTCTGGTTAGCAGTCAAATGCCTTAGGCACTATGCTACCAGAGCATTCCCAGATTAATGATGACTAATTTCATAAGGTGGCTGTAAAGATTAAGTGTGTTAATATATGTAAAGTGCTTAGAACAGTGTGCAACACATATAAATGCTACATGAATTTGTTATTATTGTTCTGTTGTTAATACAAAGTAGGTCTGAGGTGCCTTTGCTCATGTCAAGGCCCACAGATTCAGATGCTACAGGCTCACCCATATCCTCTCCTGGTTATTGGGACACATGGAGGGTTATGCTTTCTCTCTCTGTGGAAGTGATTTGGGATTATGTGACTAGTTTTCACCAATGGGTTATGAATGGAAGACATGTGGCATTTCTAATCAAAACCATCAATGGCCAGTGCAAGATCTGTCAGTACACTTTCTTGACATGGAATCATAAAGGAGTCTTCATGTTCTGATGGTGGAGCCACAAGATCAAAGTAGTCATGATCACCCAATCTCTGCATAGAAGACAACTGCCTTGGACTGTAGCAGTCTTATGTGAACAAGAGGGGGACTTTTGCTGCATGAGGTCACTGAGATCTGGGTATTGTTTGTTACCACAGCAGATCCTAGCTTGTACTGCTTAGTTCAAAAGGAGTCAGACTGTGGCCCCTTGCAGATGGATGCTAACATGTGTCTCATCTAAGAAGGGCAGCTGCCACTCAGCTCCAGGCCAAGTGACCATATCTTCCAGGTTTCAAGAAATGTGAATCTTTATGTGAAATCTTAAGGTCCAGCAAAGAAATCATAGTCAGTTTATTTGTTTGTTTAACTCCATATGGACCCCATAGTTCTTACTTGTAGACTCAATATGCACACAAATCACCAACCATGACTTCTAGTCTACATGACCAAATCCAGCCTCCTTGGTCTGTCCCCAGCTGGTCTTTTCCATAGCTTCTGAACCTGGACCCTGAGCTCTGGCAACACTAGGCCATTTCTAGGGCCACCTTCTTGGCTCTTTGCCCATGCTGCTTCCCAGGGAGCAGTGCGGTAGACAAAGCATCATTGTTGGAGCCACACCACTGGATCACAGACCTAGCTCACACACTCTACTGAGCCTGTTTCCTCTTCTATCAGATGGGGGTTAGGAAGCTCACCATGCAGGTATTCATAAAAGGCATGACAGATTGAGGGTGCTTGGTAAATGTGAATCCCCACTCCACCATTTGCCCCTGGGAGATATATCCCCACCCTTACCCTATGGAGGGAAATGTTGGGCAGATGCTCACTTCACTCCACTCACTGTATCTCTGCTCTTGGCTGGCCTTGGGGTCAGTGAGCACAGAGAAGCAGCTACCTGAGAAGGTCCCTTCCCTCTCCTTTCCCCAGGACTGAGGCTGGGGGCTTTTACTGGGAGGTTCCATGTTCCCTGCTTGTGCTTAAGTGGAGGCAGAAAGCCCATCCTGTGTTTGCATGTGTGAATTAGGAGTGGGTGGCTAACAGAACTCTCTAGAGTTCTCATTTTTCCCTTTGGTGCCTCCAAGGAAAGGGCAAGAAGGAAGACACCTGTCAGCAAGGCCTTCTTCTCCAAGGAAATAGGTCAGAAGTCCTTGTGTCTCAGAAAATCCGCACATGTGTGATGTTTGTGTGCATGTTGTGTGTGTGTGGGGGGTATAGTATATGTATCTGACTATGTGATGATGTTTATCCATCTGAGTTTCTTTGTGTGGGGTGTGTGAGTGTGATTGATAAGGTGTTGTGAGTTTGAAGGGGTTATCTGTGTTTGTGTGTCTGAGTCCATACACCAGTTTGTGTTTGGGGTAAATTTATCTATATACATATGTGACTGCAGTGTTTATCCATAAATTTGACTCTGTGTGTGTGTGTTTGTCAGTTTGTGTGTCACAGTGTAAGGTGAGAGGGAATGATTCAATTGCGATCACATTGCGATTTGAGGGAGAGTTGAGTCTATTACACAAGACTAAAAGTGGGGAGAGGGAACATCTTGTTGTTGTTGTTGTTATGTGCCATCGAGTCAGACCCGACTCAAAGCAACCCCTCGTTGGGTTTCTGAGGCAGTATCACTATGGAAGTAGATTGCCCAACCTTCCTTTCGAGGAGTGGCTGGTGGGTTTGAACCATTAGCCTTCTGGTTAGCAGTCAAGTGCCTTAGGCACTATGCTACCAGAGCTCCCAGCTTTTTCTT
This sequence comes from Orycteropus afer afer, assembly GCF_000298275.1. Taxonomy (NCBI): domain Eukaryota; kingdom Metazoa; phylum Chordata; class Mammalia; order Tubulidentata; family Orycteropodidae; genus Orycteropus; species Orycteropus afer. The sequence continues at coordinate 2,498,737 of NW_006922020.1, forward strand.
TTTTAAAAAAGTAATATATTGACTGACATATATTAGAAGTGGAAAAAGTTAATGGCTTTCAGACACCTGAACTCAAGACCACAAACTGTATTATCAGAACCATGTCTCTCAGTGTGTCTGGGTTTATGGGGAAGAGTGTGTGAGTGAGTGAGTGAGTGTGGGTGTGCATGCCCATACATGCACCTGAGGACTGGTGTCTATAAGCCTTATTTGAAGTTTGTGTGCGTGTTTATTTTTCATGCCTGTGTGTGTCTATGTGTCACTGTGTGGCTGTCCTTGCCTGTGTGTTATGTCTCTGCCTGAGTGTGCCAATGTATGTGCCCGAGAGAATGAGTCTGGAGTCTTGGATGGTAATAGGTAATGTTTATTGAGCACCTCCTATAGGCAGACACTGCCCTTGGTGTGGCACATGTATGGCTTCATGTGACAACATATGTCAACAACATCATTAGTCCCACTTACAGATCAGGAAACTGAGGCAAGGAAGTCACTGGGCAAGTCCACACAGGGAGTGAGTGGCAGAGTGGGATCTGACATTGAAAGCTTCACTTCAGATGCCCTGTTCTACACAAGGACACTGGGATTTAGGGCCTATTAGGAGTTGAGAAGTACTGTTCATTGCTCACAGGACATCTTGTTTTTAAAAGGATAAAAGAGAGAAAGAAACAAAGCTGCCAGAATTCCTCCTCGACAAGGCTCCCCTGGCCAGCTCAGCTGTGGTTTCCTCTGAGAGTCTGCTCAGGGGGAGTGGCTCCCCCATCTTCCACATGAGCTGGGCCCTCTGCACCAAAGGACCTTGCCTCTGAGTTGCCAGAACACGTCCTGCTGAATAACCATCAAGCTCACCTGCATGAGGTTAGTAGTAACGCTTTCCACCTGGATACCCAGCACCCCACAGATCATAAAGTGCTGGATTTCACATGTGGTACCTCACTCCCACCCAGGGAAGGGAAGGCACGTGACACCATCCCCATTTACAGAAGCTGAAATTGAAATTCAGAGAGGGGAAGGGATGTCCAGACCTCTAGGGAGTCAGTGTCAGAACCCTGTCTGAAACCCGTCCTTGACCCCAAGTCCACTGCTCCTCTGCCCACTACACCGTGTTTGAATCTTCTTTCCCCATTTGGGGCCCTGATTGATGTCAGGACACGTTACATCAACACCCCCTTTCCACAAGTTCTGCAAGCTGACAGACCTGGTTCTAGCCTTGGCTCTGTTATTACTAGCTGTGTCCTTTTGGATAGTTCCTTAAACTCTCAAACTGCCTCATTTGAACCTCAAATTTCTCATCTATAAAATAGCACTGTCCCATAAGACTTCTGTATTAATTGGGACCCTTTCAGGAGTAAATGATGAAATGCACCTCAAACTGACTAAAATGGAAAAGGGACTGATGAAACTAGCAAGTCTAGGACCGAGTTCCTCTGTAGGTGTGGCTGGATCCAGGAGCTTCTGCCTCAGCTCGGCTTTCCTCAGGTTGGCTTCTCTCTCAGGCATCCTCACTCTTTCTGGAGGTCTCTGCACCTCAAGGCTGACCTCCTATCCCCAGAGTTCACACTGAAAACCTCCTATTTTCCTGCCGTGGCTCCCAGCAGATTGGTCTCCAGCGAGGCTGAGAATCCTGAGCAGTGGCAACTACTCCAGGCTGATGGATTCTCCCTGTGCTCTGCTGTCCTTGTAGCAATTTCTTCATCATGCCCCTGGGCCAGCGTGCAGCACCAACAAGGCTGGTGGGGGAGGACAAGGTGCTCCTTCATTGCTGACACTCGCCTCTGCAGCCACTCTCTAAAGAGACACCATTTCTAGGCTGTTGCCTGGGAGAGGCAATGCCAGCCGGCAAATCTGATGGTTTGAGGATACCCCCATTGGGGAGACCAGGCAAAGGCACCTCTCTGAAACTTGGTCACCTTGTCTCTAAAATGAGATCAATAAAACAAACAAACAAAAAAAAGCAAACAAACAAAAAATCCTCATTGCCATCGGATTGATTTAGACTCATAGTGACCCCTCCTTAGGTTTCTGAGGCAGTGTCTCTATGGAAGTAGGATGCCCAATCTTTTTTCTAAGGAGTGGCTGGTGTGTTTGCACCATCAGCCTTCCAGTTAGCAGTCAAATGCCTTAGGCACTATGCCACCAGAGCTCCCAAAAAATGAGATCAATAGTAGTGTGCTATTCACGAGACAGGTTGAAGATCCCAGAGACAATAAGCACAGAGAATTTGGCTCAGTGCCTGGCATTATCATCAGATGCTCAAGGGGCTGTGGGCTTCTCATTCACTTCTCAGCCTTAGGAATTTTCCAGAGTTGCAGGCTTGCCTATACCCAAAGCTAGAGGTAGAATCAGGACAAATATCCAAGAGCAAATGGATTTGACGGATGCCCACACTCCCTCCAGTTTGTTTGCTGCCCTCTAGGGTGTCCTAGGGGTATAAGAGGTCTTAGGGGCTCCAGAATGTGTTTTCCCACTGCTACCACAGTCCAGGCCCATAACCCTGGTCCACAGAGGCCTCAGTGTGCCGGGAGGACCAGAAGGATGGGACCCATTTGCCCAAGGGACTGGAAGCCTCATGGCAAATGATATTTGTTCCTCAGACACCCCAGTCCTAGTCCCTGTGGATTCACTATGTGAAACTCCCGCTTTTGTTGGGGCTTCCTCAGCTAGGCCAGACATCAGGAGCTTTACACACATGGCCCCTGAGCCTCTCAACAGCACTGTGAGGGGGATTGATTATGCCCATTACAGATGAAGAAGCTGTTCTTCAGAGCCTGAGGAAATGCCTCTGGAGTGAAGCCTGCAGCCTCGCTCTCAGAGAACCTTGTCAAACACAAGCCCCAGACCCCTCATCCCTCAGGAGACCTTCAGTGACCAAAGGAGTGGGGGTATGAGGAGGTGGGCCCAAAGGACTCCAAGAGATGTCAGCGAAGGGAAGAGGGAGGAGGTTAGCGGGTCAGTGGAAGAACGAAGCCCTCAGGCAGCTTGCAGTATGTGGGTGTAGCTGGCATTGGCCAGAAAATGGACTATTCTAGAGACTCAGGAGCCAGCATCATCACGGCTCTCCATGAAGCTGGGCAGCAGCTCCGCCCCCAGAAACTCAGCAGCACCGAGCTATAGAGCCCTTGGTCTTCCTCTGAAGAGAACCCACTGAGTCCTCCTCTGGGGCTTTGCATCCGCTGTCCCCTCTACAGAGCCTTTTGCACAGCTATGCTTCTTCACCTGTGAAATATGCCTGTTTCTGTGTCCCCTGCTAGAATATGAGCTCCATGGTGACAGGGATCATGTCTGCCTCAGTCACGGCTTTCTCCCCTGCTGCAAGCAGAGTACAAGTAGGCACTTGGTATATGTTTGGTGAATGGATAAAGGCAGGGATGACTTAATTCAACTTTGAGGGAGTGATGGAGATGGGGATCCCAGAGCCTCCCAGCCTGGGACCCCAGGGAATGAGGTAGACTTTTCTGGATAGGAAATCCCAGGGAGGAGTGCCTTTGGGGGATCACAATGAGCTCAACGAGCTGAGACCCTGCGGCCAAGTCAACAGGAGCAAGGCGTCCAAGGTCTCTCCTTCTTCCACTTTGAGTAAAGCTGTGGCCTTACACACAGTGGCGTCTCTACAGAATATAGTGTCCATGGACATTTGACTGCTAACCAGAAGGCTGGCGGTTCAAACCCACCAGCCACTCCTTAGAAGGAAGATTGGGCAATGTACTTCTGTAATGATACCACCTTGGAAACCCAAGGAGGGGTCGCTATGAGTCAGATCTGATTCCACGGCAATGGGTTTTTTTTGTTTATTTGGCAATTATCTTCAACTTGCTGAATGATCTCTCACAGCTGGTGATGAAAACTGCAATGGCCAATAGAAACTGCTCATTGGCACCCCTTCAAGTGGCACCACAAAGCAGGTGCCATGCCTGCCATACCCTAGAAAACCTTGCCTTGTTCTGCCCTGCTGAGAAATGGGGCAGAAGCCTCTTCCTCTGGGGCAGCAAAGCCTCTATTGGTGAGTGTGAGATGCCTGCTATTTCCTAGCACTTTTTGTTGTTTGAGATACTCTTGTCCTCCCTCATTTGTTATGGTGTATTTTATTTGAAACTTAGAAGAACATAATGTCAAGCCTGGAACTGCCTCAAGAAGAAGCTGGTGCAGCATTTCCTGGGACACCTTTGTCTTGGAGCCCTCCCTCCCCCTTCCCCAGGGACCTTCTTCCTCTTTCCATTCACAATCATTGTGCCTGCTGCAGACATGGGGTCACTGGTGTGGGACTGGGGACACAGCATCTATTGCAAGGACAGTGGGTGATTCATCATGGTCCCCTGAAGCCCAGCTTGGTGGGGGTGGGGGGTGGAGCTGCACTGAGAAAGGAAGAAAGAGGGCAGAAGAGGCCTCTGGATGTGGAGGTGGAAACGGAATCCATCCATCACGGGCTCTCACTCCATGTTGCTGCAGATGTGCAGAGACAACAAATTCCATTTCCTCCTCCCTCTCAGGTGATTGTCTCTGGAACACTCACCTTGAGCATTTGCCAGAGAGTAGGATGCAGGTTGAGGCCCTCCACCAAGCAGTATGGTCCTGTCAAAGTACTGCCATCCAGGGACCTTGGTTTCTCCATCTGCACAAGTCTGTTAGTATAGCTTGGGGGTCTTAACCTCTGCTGTGTGTTAGAACATCCTAGAGAGGTCTCTCACCCCAGAGGCTCTGAGGTGTAACTGAGGCATCAGTTTGCTGAAAAGCCCCCTGGAAGATTCTAGAGCATAGGCTTGAGCACTGAGCAACATCTCTGCCTCTCTGGGCAGCTAGAGAATTCGAGGCCCTGGAGGCTGAGTGCTGCAGTGGGACTGATGCTGAGGCCCTTCCAGCTGAAGGTCTGGGAGAGGCTGTATGAGATCCTAGTTAAGAGCTGGAGCTCTGGAGTTAGATAGACCTGGACTCGAATCCCATGTCTGCCTCTCACCAGCTGTGTGACCTTGGGCATGTCCCTGAACCTCTCTGAGCTTCTCCTCTGTGGAGTGAGGATGGTCACAGTACTTGCTGCACAGGCTTGTGTGAGGATGTATTGAACCAATGATCCAATGTGCTCATCCCAGTGCTGGGCACACAGTGGGGCCCTGGCACTGTCAGTGATTGTCACTGGGACACTGGTTATTATGGAATCAGCTGAGCCCTGAGGTCCCCTTCCTGGGAGGTCCAGCTCTGTGCCTTTCAGACCACAGGAAGCTCTCCCTGCTCTCCCCACCCCCATCCCCTTTCCTCTTTGCTATTTCTGCTGTGTCTCCTTCCCATCTCATACTTGAGTTTGCAGTGGCTCTGTCTGCTTGTCCTTCCTGATCAATCTCCCTTTTCTTCTCCCACTGAACAAACAGCTTCACTTAAAAAGCCATCCGGGAGGATGGATGGCACAAGGTGTGTTTTGCAGAATAAGTTTTCAGAGAAAAGAGCCAAGAAATTAAAGGCACAGCACTCACGATTTGAATTTTATTGAGCTCCTTAACTCTGACCCTTAGAAAATTTGTAGTTTATGAATTCACTTCCCGATCTCCTGCCACCTTCCCAACATTTGGGGCTCCATCTTCATTTATCTCCAAGGGTGCCTGCTCCTGACTTTGTTTTTCTTTTTAATTATTGTTTCAGTCTCTGTCTTCCTCTCAGCTCAAGATAAACTCCCTATCCTTTATCAGGGATGGGCTGTGATTAAGGCTTTTCTAAAACAAGACTTTTCACTCCTGAGCAATCTCTGTCCTACCTCAGCTAGCTGCTCCTCCTCCTTCCAGGAGTCCTGGGTGAAGATTTGTCTTCTTCAGGGTTTCCCCGGGCATATTTAGGGCCTATATGTTGTTGTTGTTGTTATGTGCCAGTAGATGCCTGTAAAGGGGAGATGTGTTCAAAGTTTGGATAGATGGGTGGCCCTGGGGAAAGGTAATGAGCTCCCTGTCACTGAAAGTATACACAGAGAATGAGTGAGTACTCAGCTGAAAGGCCTAACAGGAGGCAAAATAATGGAGTGGCCAAGGGCATGAGCTTTGAGGGTCTAAAGGGCTGAACCGAGTTGGTCGTGCCACTTGTAAGGTGTCTGATCTTCAACATTTGACTCACACTCACTGAAACCCAGTTTCTTCATTTGGAAAATCAGGCAAAATTATAGCTTTTGGGAACAAAATGATATAATGTATCCAAAGCCCTGAGCATAGAGTGCATATGTTGTCATAAGTAAGAGGGAGTATTGGCCAAGGTTTTGACATTTAAGTAAAATTCAAAATGTCTGTGATTTTGAAAATTTACATCTCTGACATTCTATGATTCAATTATCTTAAGATGATAAGACTTTACAAGATTCAAAGGCTATCTTGTTGTTAAGTGCCATTGAGTCAGTTCCTACTCACGACCCTATGTACAACAGAAAGTGATGCTGCATGGGCCTGACCATCCTCAATTGTTGCTATGTTTTTGCCCTTTGTTGCAGCCATTGCATCTGTGTATACCTCCAGTGACAGGGAGCTCATTACCTTTCCCCAAGGCCACCCATCTATCCGAACTTTGAGCACATCTCCCCTTTGCATCAATCCATCTAATCAAGAGCCTTCTTCCCTTTCCTTGACCCTCTATTTAGCCAAGCATGATGTCCTTCTCCAGGAACTGGTCCCTTCTGATATCGTGTCCAAAGTACATGAGACAGTCTCACCATCATCATATCTAAGGAGCATTCTGGCTGCACTTCTTCCAAGATAGATTTGTTCATGTTTCTGGCAGTTCATGGTATATCCAATATTGCTGGTCAATACCATAGTTCAAACGCATCAATTCTCCTTCAATTCTTCTTATTCATTGTTCAGTTTTCCCATGCATAACAGGCAATTGAAAACACCATGGCTTGGAATAGACACACCTTAGTCCTCAATGTGACATTTTCATTTTTTAACACTTTAAAGGGATCTTTTGTAACAGTGCAATACATTGTTTGATTTCTTGATTGCTGCTTCAATAGACATTGATTGTGGATTCAAGTAAAATTATTTAAATCCTTGACACTTCAATCTTTTCTCCATTTTTCATGATGTTGCTTATTGGTCCAGTTTTTGGGAGGATTTTTTTTTTTTTTTTATGTTGATATATAATCTACACTGAAGTCTGTACTCTCTGACCTTCGTCACTAAGTGCTTCAAGTCCTTTTCTCTTTCAGCAAGCAAGGTTATGTCATCTGAATATTGAGGATTGTTAATGAATCTTCCTCCAATCTTGATGCCACATTCTTCTTCCCATAGTCCAGCTTCTCAGATTATTTGCTCAGCATGCAGATTGCATTAGTATGGTGAAAGAATACAACATTGATGCACACTTTTCCTGATTTAAACTACACAGTATCCCCTTGTTCTGTTTGAATGACTGTCTCTTTGTCTATGCACAGGTTCTACATAAGCACAATTAAGTGTTCTGAAATTCTCATTCTTCACAATGTTATCTGTAATTTGTTAGGATGGACAAAATTGAATACCTTCGTGTAGCCAATAAAGCACAAGTAAACATCTTTTTGGTATTCTCTGTTTGAAAGCTAAGATGCATGCAAAATCAGCAATGATATCCCTCATTCCATGTTCTCTTCTCAATCTGACTTGAATTGCTGGCAGTTCCCTGTCAGTGTACTGTTGCAACCATTTTTTGTTATCGTTAGCATAATTTTACTTGAGTGTGGTATTAATGTTGTATTCAATAATTTCCACATTCTGTTTGATCGCTTTTCTTTGGAATGGGCACAAATGTGGATCTCTTCCTGTCGATTGGCCAGGTAGTGGTCTTCTAAATTTCTTGGCATAAAGGAATGAACACTTCCGTCATTGCATTGTTTATTGAAACATCTTAACTGGTATTCTGTGATGTTCTGGAGTCTTTGTGTATGTGTGTGCGTGTGTGTGCCAATTCCTTCAGTGAAGCTTGGACTTCTTCCTTCAATACCATTTGTTCTTCTTCTTTTTTTTAATGCATTTTATTGAAATATTTATGTACAGTGAAATACACAAAACTAAAGTGATATGGGTCAATGAATTTTTTTTTTGCAGTGTTCCTTCCCCTCTCCATCCACCCCTGCCAAAGAACAAAGAAAGTTTCCCTCCATATATAAACCTTTCCTTGTCCCTGCACAACAACGAACTAATACTATATTTGTCCTTCTGGGATTGACTTATTTCATTCAGCATAATGTCCTCCAAGATCATCCATATTATGCAGTGTTTTACAGACTCTACATTATTCTTTAGTGCTGCATAGCATTCCAGTATGTGTATGTACCATAGTTTGGTCATCCACTCTTCTGCTGATGGGCACGTAAGTTGTTTCCATCTTTTTGCTATTATAAATAGTGCTGTGATGAACATGAGCGTGCATGTATCTATTCCTATCCTGGCTCTCACCTCTCTAGGATATATACCTAGTAATGGGATACTTCCATAGCTGGGTTGGTCTCTGGGTTATATCATCATGTGTGTTAATGATCAGTTGTGGGTGGTTGTTGCTGCTTCTCTGTCCAAAGGGCTCCCTTTAGCATCTCTTGTAAGGTTGGTCTGGTTTTAACAAATTTCCTTAATTTCTTCTTATCTGGAAATGTCCTGATTTCACCATCATATTTGAGGGACAATTTTGCTGGGTACATAATTCTTGGTTGGAAATTTTTCTCTTTCAGTGTTTTATATATACCATCCCACTGTCTTCTTGCCTGTATAGTTTCTGTTGAGAAATCCGAGCTTAATCTTATTGGTTGCCCCTTGTAGGTAACTTTTCATTTTTCCTGTGCTGCTCTCATGATTCTTTCTTTGTCTTTGGTTTTGGTGAGTTTGATGATGATATGTCTTGGTGTTTCTTGGGGGAGTCTATCCTGTTTGGGGTTCATTGGACTTCCTGAATGGATATATTCTCATCTTTCATTATATCAGGGAAGTGCTCCTCCAACAAATCTTGGACAATTTTCTCAGTGGTTTCATTTTTCTCTTCTTGTTCTGGAATTCCAATGACATGTAAGTTATTCCTTTTGATGGCATCCCACATGAACCTTAGGCTTTCTTCATTTTGTTTTGATCTTTTTTCTGATTGATCCCTTTCCAAAGAAGTATTCAGGTATTTGTCTTCAATCTCATTAATTCTGTCTTCCATTGCATCCATTCTACTCCTTTGCCCTTTCAATGTGTTATCTATTTCTGACAGTTTAGTATTAATCTTCTGGATTTCTATCTGTAGATTTAGAATCATTTCTCATTTTTCATTTATTTTGTCATTTTGTTTTTGTATTTTCTTCCAAAATTCTTCTAGGGTTTTGTCTGTGTTTTCCTTGTTCTGTCTCTCAGTCCTTTGAAGATACCTAAATATAATTCTTTTCAATTCCTTATGAGGGAGTTCCAATGTTGCGTCTTTCTCAGGGATGTGTTTTGGGTCTGTATCCTGGTCCCTTATTTCTCCTGCTTTATCTTGTTTCTTTGTGTGGACTGTGATGCTCTGTTGTCTCCAAGGCATTGTGATGTTTTTATGTTTATATTAGTTGGTAGTAATATGTTGGAGTGACTTGCCCACAATTTTCGTTTTCTTGATTTTGTTTGTATATTATCTATACAGGTAGGGTTCTGTTCTATGCTCCTCTATTCACTAGTTGACAGCACTTATACTCTCACCATCTGTCACCTTTCCTGTTGTCAGACTCTCATATGTCCTTGCTGACCCTGAAAAACAGAGCCTGTTCTTAGGTCCCTGGAATCCAAATGAGAATGCTTTCACTTTAAAATCCAAAATGGTTGCCACTTGTAAGCATTCAAAATGGCTGTGCCCTCCAGACAGCAGAAAGTCGACAGCTCAGGTTGTCTCCCTCCTTGCTGTTTCCTTTCCTAATCATAGGCCACCAGAGCAGTTGTCCCTGCAGCCCTTAGTGGCCAGGACTGATCTTAAGGTCAATTCTCAGGTCCCAACACCACTTGGAAATATTCAGGCTGTTGATCTCATCAGAGTAGCTGACAGTCTGCAGCTCCGACCATCTCTGTACTCACTTTTCATTCAGGTTTTTCCACTAGTTGGTGCCTAATCCACTTCTGTATAGTTCCTTTCAAAGCTCAAGGTTCCAAGATTATCTTCTGTATCTCTGTCAATTGGTTTTTCTTTTCTTTGTTGAAGAGGGTCTGTGTCGCTTGTCTGTCTTTTCCTCCATCTTACTGGAAGTCCCCAGTACCATCTGTTCTTGATCAAATGGTTGAATATCAACCAAATTCTCTTTGGTACAGTGACTCTGTGTATTCCTTTCATCTTTCCTTGATTCTCCCTGTCATTCAATATTTTCCTAGTAGAAGCCTGCCATATAGTAGAAGCCAAGGTGATTTTTTCTTCAGTTCTTTCAGCTTGAGCCATGCCACATATATTCTTCCCTTGTATTTTTCTAAATCCTGGTCTTTTCATATTTCATTTTAATACTTGACTTTGTCTTCTTGACAAATCTTCTGTTCAGCTTTTATACTTCATCATTTCTTCCATTTGCTTTAGCTATTCTCCATTTAAGAGCACATTTCAGAATCTCTTCAGACATCCATTTTGATCTTTTCTTTCTTCCTTATCTTTTTAATTAGCTTTTGCTTTTTTCATGTGTGATGTTCTTGAGGTCAACCCACAGTTCATCTGGTCTTTAGTTATTAGTATTCAATCTGTTCTTAAGATGGTCTCTGAATTCAGGTGGATATAGTTAAAGTTGTACTTGGCTTTCATGGACATGTTTTAATTTCTTCAGCTTCAACTTGAATTTGCGTATGAACAATTGATGTTTTGTTTCACAGTCAACCTCTGGCCTTGTTTTGACTAACGATATGGATTTTCTCCATCATCTCTTTCTATGGATATAATCAATTTGTTTCCTGTGCATTTCATCTCATGAAAGACAGGTGCATAGTTGCTTATGTTGTTAAAAAAATATATTTGCAATGCATAAGTTGTGGATCTTACAAAATTCTATCACACAACCTCCAGTGTTGTTTCTATCACCAAGATCAACTACTGATCTTTCTTCTTTGTTTTCAACTTTCACATTCCGATCACCAGTAATTGTCAATGTATTTTGATTGCCTGTTTGCTCAATTTCAGACTGCAGAAGTTGGTGTAAATCTCCAATCTCTTCATCTTTGTCATTAGTGGTTGGTGCGTTAATTTGAATAATAGTCATATACACTGGTCTTCCTTATAGGCATATGGATACTATACTGTTGCTGACAGTGTTGCACTTCAGGAGAGATCTTGAAATATACTCTTTCATTATGAATGATGTCATTTCTCTTCAATTTGTCATTCCTAGTAAACAATATTAAAGGAGCTCTTATGGCATAGTGGATAAGGCATTTGGTTGCTGACCAGAAGGTAAGTGGTTCAAATCCATGATTCTCTGATTCAAATTACCCCGTATCAGTCCATATCAGATCACTAATGCCTAGGATATCATTATAGGCCTACACATATAATGATATGCATTCCATTTTTTTTTTTTTTCCCGCAGAGTTTCTGACAGAGTAGAACTGCCAGATAGGGATTCTAGGCTGTAATCTATTTATTTTCTTTCTTTTTTTCAAACTGTGATTTGGGTGAAAGTTTATACAGCAAATTGGTTTTCCATTCAACAATTCATATACATTCTGTTCTGTGACTGCAGCAACATTCCTCCCTGTGTGACATTCCATTTCATTATTGACATCTTCCAGTTTTCCTAGATTCATAATTTGCACGTTCCCTGTTACAATTACTAATTTATGTTTCCAGCTGATTCTTCTCATTTTGAGTCATGCCACATAAGCAAATGAATGTTCTGAAAGCTTTACTCCATCGATGTCATTATGGTCCACTCTAGGGAGGCAGTTGTATTTTTAGTGTTTTCCATCCTGAGAGGCTCATCTAACACTATATCAGATAATGTTCCATTGCTATTCATAAGATTTTGCTAGCCTTTTTTTTTTTTTTTTTTTTTCAGAAGTAGATCAGTAGGTCCTCCTTCCTAGTTTGTCTTAGTCTAGAAGCTCCACTGAAACTTGTCCACCATGAGTGGTATTGGAAGTACTGGTGGCATAGATTCCAGCATAACAACAATGTGCAACCACCACAGTTCAAAAACTGACAAGTGACAGCCTGAGGCTTTACCAAAAACTCAAACACACTGCCATTGATTCAAGTCCAACTCATAATGATCCTTGTAGGATAGACTAGACTTGCCCCATAGGGTTTCTAAGACTGTAAATTTTTACAGAAGCAGGCTCCCTCATCTTTCTCCTGCAGAGGGGCTGGTGGATTCCAATCATCAACCTTTGGTTAGCAATTGAATGCTTTAACCACTATGCTACCAGAGATCCTTCTAAGGAGATGTTGTTGTTATGTGCCGTTGAGTCGGACCTGACTCATAGCGACCCCTCCTTGGGTTGCCGAGGCAGTATCACTACAGAAGTAGATTGCCCAACCTTCCTTCCGAGGAGTGGCTGGTGGGTATCAACCACCAACCTTCTGGTTAGCAGTCAAGTGCCTTAGGCATTATGCTACCAGAGCTCCCCTTCTAAGAAGAAGGATAGTTTAATTTTGTTCTTCTCATTTAAAGCTTGTTAGGAATCTAAGGCTATGTGATTCCAAGATTCATACCCCATTCCCAAATCAGTAATGTTTGTCCTAGCCTGGGCTATCTGATATATGATAAGCATATATTTTAGTGTCTGTTTCTTCTTCAGATCTTCTGCCTTTATGCTCACCAGCCCTTACTTCTTCTATTAGGTCCCCTTTGCCCAAATCCATATTTTTCTATTGCATTCTTTGCATTCCACCCCCACTTCCCACTCCAGCAAGTTCCATCTCAACCTATTAGAATCCTACTCCATCTTCAAGGCTAAGGTCAAAGGCAGACTTTCTGAAAGCTTCCTTTAATTCCTAATTTAAATAAATATTCTTTACCTTTGTGTTTCCAGTGCCTTTTTTTTAAATCACTATTATAGTCATTAACCTAGTCTGACTCCCTATTGTGTGTTTAGGGAGGATGCTTATATTTGTCCCATGTTAGATGCATCTCTGTTGCCCTTCCAAGACTTTTTTACACTCTCCAAGGAAGGAAGAGGCATGATTGGTCAGTGCCAGAACACTGATGGGACCATGCTCACTAGTAGGCAGAATCCCTGTGGAATGTGATGAGTGGCTCTCTCCCTCCCCCTTTCCTCCTCCACTGTCTCCAGTGAAAGGGCATGTCAGTTTTGCAGACCCAGCCATGCTCAGGGTGGGAGGAAGTAGGAAGTCTCACTCCTACTTTGACCTCCAGACCTACCTGAATTGGCTATAGTCCTTCGGGAAGAGAGGACACTGCTCTAGAGCCAGGGACTGGGCTGCATTGAAAGGCAGGTGGTGGGTGGGTAGGTCAGTGGGGGTCATTAGTGTCCTTCTCTCTTCTTCCAGGGACTCAAGGAACACTATGTTGTTGTTATGTTGTTAGGTGCTGTAGAGTCAGTTCATGGTGACCCTATGTACAACAGAATGAAACACTGCCCCATCCTGTCCCAGCCTCACAATCCTTGCTTTACCTGACCTGATCGTGGAAGCCACTGTGTCAATCCATTTCATCAAGGGCCTTCCTTTTTTTCACTGACCCTGCACTTTACCAAGCATGAGAGCCTTCTCCAGAGAATGGTTCCTTAAGGAACACCATAGAAACTTATTATTGAATCCCCCACAGCTCCTAACAAGATATGCCATTCTATCTCTTAAGTGTTTTCTGAGCCCCTACTATGTGCCAGGTGCTGCTCAGAAGGGCCTGTGTGCTGTTCTCTGAGAATGACCTTCAAAAGCAAAGCATTGATCTTCTCTCACTCTTTCCCTTACTCACACATTTCATCTTTTGAGGGCTCCCCACTGCATCAGCTTATAAAATCCAGACTCCTTAGACAGGTGGACAAACCCTTTCATGGTCTGCAGGACTCTCCTCACCCCCCTCACTGATGCAGGTGCCCCTGTGAGCACCCACAACCTTGAGTGTTGAATTGGACTGATGTTCCCATCACTGGAAGGCATCACAGGAGGTAATAAAGGCTAGGTCTGGGGAAGAAAGTCAATGGCCATCACGCAAAGCCTTCAATTCCAGGGCCAAGGTCACAATACCCAGAAATATCCTTAGGCATACAACTTCCTGGCCACCCTCAGCCCTTGCTCTGGGGGGAGCAGCCCAGGAGAAGCCAGATGTGCTTAGGGGATTGAGGATACTCAAGTGATTTAAAAGCATCAATGATTATTAATTTATTTATTTGTGAGTATACAGATAGCACCTGCTCCAATAGGTCTTACTTCTAGACACTGAGATTGCATTTTGGCTAGACAGACTTTAGACCTGGGCTCAGGGAATCTGCTGACACTTCCTAATTGTGTGACCTCGAGCATGTTAAAAACCTCCTGGGTGATAGTTGCCTCACTTGAAACACTAACACCCCTACTGGTCAAGTGGGAAGGTTTGTATGGAAGTAAATTGTGAACTCTACAGTGACTTGTACAGAACTGGCCTATAGACAGTGATACTAAGAGTGTGATCTGGGAAAATGGGGTTCTCCTAGTATGACAAGATGTAGCTCTGTGAAACCACAGGGTTTTGGTTGGGGCTCAGGACCAAAGTTCCAGCAGTCATGAGGGTCCCTTTGCAGGTCATTGCAGGGGTGAAGGGCTGGTCAGGACAGGTGTCAGCTGCTCCAGGACCCTGGTCCAAAACGATCCAAACCACAACAGATGCCCACCTCCTGGGCTAAAGAAGTAAACACATAAAAAGAAACTTGGTGATTCACTGGATCACAGAACTGAAAGTCTAGGTAGAAGAAGCTTCAGCTGTCACTGGATCCAGGTACATGAGTTATATCATTAGCACTCAGTCCTTCTATTTCCTGCATTGGCTTCCTTCTCAGCTGGCAGCCTCAGCCACACGGGAAGAGGCTCCAGGATCCAGGACTGAGCCTAGCTGTGTTGTGAAGACCAGCAGGGCAGCTGGTAAATGCCAGCATGGCCATTTGGGATCAACCTGCTTTGGAGGGAGTGGAAAATGGCAAAGGCCTGAAAGCCTTCATCAGGGTTCTGGGGATTTGGATATATCAGAAAGAAACATTCACAGAGAAGCCAAGGCTGATGCTGGGGTACTGTGAGGGCAGTTTGTGTTTGCAGCCCCAGCAGCCAAGTCTCAAAACCCAAAGGTGCTGAGTTGAGCCTTTCTCTTCTCACCCCCACTGGTCTGTGGGTGGCAGATAAAGATTGTTCCAGAAGGAGCCTGAGTTATCTGCCTGGGAAGTTCTGAGATGGGAAGGGGTTGCTTTCACTTGCACAAGGGACAGTGATGGAACCCAGGGACCTTATTCTGGAAGTTGGAGCCTGGCTGAGGCCACCCTGTTCCCATGGTAACCAGAGCTCTCTGCAGTGGTTTCATCCCACCCCCACCTGATTCCTGCCACTGAGAAGGTGCAGCCAGGCTGGCCTTTCCCACCAGGAAACATGCCTTTGTCACTGACTGGAGGCAGAGGAATAGATAGATCATGACAGCCAGGCCTGGGTGGATGTCAGCCACTGTGAAATCCACATCCAGACAAAGTGTCAGGGCTGATCACAAACCCAAGTGTCCTCAGCCCTACTTGTTTTTGATGAAAATTAGGGAGGCTTTAAGACATTGGTTTTGGGGTGGGGGAGGGGTTGTGGCAATCCTTCTGTGTTTTCTCAGCCTGTAAGGTGAAATGCACCATTCTCCTCCAAGATGTTGGAACAGGGTTCAGGGGCCCAGAATCAGATGTGTGCACCAGGTGGGAAGAGCTCCAGGGACTGGTGGGGCAGATGGACCTCTATTGGCCTCTGGGGTGGAGACTCTTGGCACAGGATTCTGGCTGATGTTGGGCTGAGATGGAACGTGTCTCCCCACCCTTGCCCTCCACTCTGTCTCCTCTCCGTGTGGATTGGATTTCTTGGCCTGGCCAGATCTCTGACAGGTGATGGAAGACATTTATATTGAGAACTGACGACACAGGTGCCCTTTAGCCTTGGATCAGAGTCTTTGTGAAAGCTGAGAAAATGTTAGATTAGGGAGGGAAAAAAAAAAATGCTGCAGCTACTGGAAGCTGGAAAGTCAGTAAACAGGGAATTTGGGCCTTTCACTTGTTGAGGTGTGTGTGTGTAGGGAGTGATTAGAGAGGAGGAGTGAGGGGAACAGGTCAGTCTTCCCATAGATGGGATGGGAGGGTGGGCCTCCAGTCAGATGGGATTTCCATGAGACCTGGCCACTCAAGTAGATAGGTCCAGCTACAAGGATCCGGCACAACAGTTAAAATCAACTTACCCTGGTCCAGTCACAGGGCTTGGTTTTGGCCCTGGAACTCCCTGCCCAGAGCTGTACTTTTCGTTTGAGTCCCTATGAATTGGCTGTCTGAGCTCCCACCCCATGACACAGTCACTGTCCATACAACTCCAGGTGTCTCTCCATGTTTTTTGGTGGTTTTGAAAGGTCCACCCTGCCCTGCTCCAATCTGAGCCCAGCTCTAGGACTCACTCACTCTGAAAATTAGACCTCCACTATGCCCTCCTTTACCCCAAACCAGCAGTACTTTGAATCTCATCATCCCCCTGCAGACATGCCACAATTCTACCATTCCTCATTCACTCCTTTGGACGTAGCATCATATCTCCTGGCTCATGCTCTGTATCATTGGAGCCTCTTCTGTGAGCCTGAATGCCACAGGCCTGTCGAGCATAGTCCATCCAAATCTAACTCCTCAGTCTCCTTGAGCTTGTTCTGCCCTCCCAATCAGCTCCCAACATCAGCAGTTGAGACACTTGCCCTTGATACCCCCAACTGCCCCATACTAACCACCAAGCAGGCACCAAGACATCCTGATATCTTCATGTTCCAACTCATTCTAATCTCTCCACTGTCACTGCCCTGGTCCAGACCTTGTCAGCTCACACAATGAGCACAGCCTTCTCTCTCCTACCATTTCAGCAGAAGATCTCTTAAATCAGATGCTGTCACTTATTTCTTAAAAAGTTTGGATGACTCCCCTCTGTCCTGAGGATAAGTTCTATATTCCTTGGTATCATTTATATGGGTTTTTGTTCAATCATTCATTCATTCACTTGAACAAATATTTGTTGAGTTATTATTATCTGCTAGATGCCTCTGGTGACACAGCAGTGATAAAATAGATGTACGTCATCACTAAATGCACCAAATGTAAGCCCCAGGAGTGGGCACCTTGTCTGGTGTATTTCTCTCTCATCTCTTCACTCAGCACGTGGTTGGCACATAGGTGCTCAGCAAATGACCTGGGTGAATAACTGGAACTAAAAAATGAAAGGAACTAGAGAATAATAACAATATAAAAACAACTATGTCCTTTTAAATGGTGCAGAAAAGTTCAAAATGTTAATTGTTTTACTGGGGTATGGTAGGGGGAGTAAGGTTTTTCTTTTCTTTTCTTTTAGCACACTGTATGTAATCAGAACTGATAATTACAGCTTTTGTTTCTGGTTCACGCCTCCTTGACGCAGGGCCCCTAGGACAGGAACCATTTCATATTTAAGCAGTGTTAGTTCTGGGACATTCTCAGGGGAGCTGGATTATGCTTGAGTGTGTAGTTTAATTCTCAGCGATGCTAATTAGATCAGGAAAACAACCTGGGCTCAGGCCAGTGCTGCCGTGGGGTCTCCCTCTCCTTCAAACAAGCCCCCACGTGCTGTGCTTCTGCCCACCTGCACCTCTCCAGCCCTTCTCTCAGATGCCGCTCCAGGCCTACCCTGGGCAGCAGGACAATAGCCTATGCCCAGAGGGCGAGTCAGCCACCCTCACTTGAGTCCTCTTCCTGGATCTTCTCCTATGAGGCAGGCGGTGAGGGATAGCAGGAGAAATTGTGGCTGGCAGCTTGGGGGCATTTCTACAGTTAGCTCCCTCCTCTCTCCTACCAGGGGCAGGGTATTTCCTTGATGGACCTTCTTCTCCCCATCGAACCTGTTAATTTCTACCAGTATTTTCCATCTTGATCATTTTTACCACCACCATCATTATCCTCATCATCGTCACTGTCACCATCACCATCTCACCTACCAACTCAGGGGCATTACTGTGTGCTAGGCAATCTGCATAGATAATGGGAAATCCTGATGCAAAGTAGTATCATCATCCCCCATTTGTAGATGAGGAAACCAAGGCTTACAACGATGAGGTCCTGGACCAAGGTCCCACAGCTGGTAAGTGGTGTGCGTGTGTGTGTGTGTGTGTGTTTAAACAAAACTCAAACCAAATTCACTGCTATCAAGTCCATTCTGACTCAGAGCAACCCTCATAGGGTTTCCAAGGCTGTAAATCTTCATGGAAGCAAATTGCTTTGTCTTTCTTCTGTGGAATGGCTGGTGGGTTTGAACCACCAACATTTTCGTTAGCAGCCAAATGCTTTAACCACTACACCATCAGAGTTTCTTGTGCTTAAACAAAGAGGGCAGTAAAAACTAGTGGTTAGAACACAGGCTTAGCAGCTAACAGATCTGGGTTTGAGTCCTGACTCTACTACTTACCTTGAGCCTTTTCTTTAACATTTCTGAGTATCAGTTCCCTTCTCTGCCTCATGTCCTTTGAATCTTCCCAAGGATGCCATGTTGTGCATTGTGCCCATGTTGCAAATGCAGAAACTCCAGGAAGCTTGTTCAAGTTTGCACTTTACAACATGGTGGTGCCAGGACCTAGCCTAGGTCTGTTTGGCATTGGTGTCCCCTTTGCTGTCCTGCCTGGGTCACACCCAACTCAGTATGATGGAATAGTTTACCCTCCCAGGGATCCCTGGGACAGATGAATTTGCTCAGAGATAAAATACCACCCTTCATATCAAGCATGGGTGATGATACTCAATACTGAGGGTCAGGTCATCCAACAAAATGAACTCACATTGTGTGCTAATGAACATGACCTGGCAGGAGCAGGGGCTATACAGAATAACAGAGTCTTGCCCTAGACCTCACAGGCTGGGCATCTCCTCTCCCAATGAAACCACACAGTGGAGGGGTGAACTGTGAAGTTCTAGAGCCAGGCTGTGTGCATTGAAAATATGGCTGTGGCATGTACCAGTTATGTGATCTTGTTGTTGTTGTTGTTGTTAAGTGCCGTCGAGTCGTTTCCGACTCATAGCGACCCCATGCACAGCAGAACGAAACACTGCCCGATCCCGCACCAGCCCCACAATCCCTGCTATACTCGAGCCCATCATCGCAGCCACTGTATCAATCCATCTCGTTGAAGGCCTCCCCCTCTTTCGTCAACCCTCCACCCTACCAAGGATGACATCCTTCTCCAGGGAATGGTCCCTTCTTACAACATGACCAAAATAGGTGAGACGAAGTCCGGCCATTCTCGCTTCCAAGGAGCATTCTGGCTGCACTTCCTCTAGGACAGATCTGTTAGTTCTTTTAGCAGTCCATGGTACTTTCAGCATTCTTCGCCAGCACCACAACTCAAAAGCATCAACTCTTCTTCAGTCTTCCCTATTCATTGTTCAGCTCTCACATGCATACAAGGTGATTGGAAATATCATGGCTTGTGTCAGGCGCACCTTAGTCCTCAAGGAGATATCCTTGCTCCTCAGCACTTGAAACAGTTCCTTCGCAGTTGACTTTCCCAATGCTACACGTCATCTAATGTCCTGACTGCTGCTTCCGTTGGCATCGATTGTAGAACCAAGCAATGTGAATTCCTTGACAACCTCAATCTTCTCTCCATTGATTGTGATGCTGCTCATTGGTCCAGTTGTGAGGATTTTTGTTTTCTTTATGTTGAGATGTAATCCATACTGCAGACTGTATTCTTCAACCTTCATCAGTAGGTGCCTTAAGTCATCCTCACTTTCAGCAAGCAAAGTTGTATCGTCTGCATATCTCAGGTTGTTAATGATTCTTCCTCCAATCCTGATACCACGTTTTTCTTCATATAGTCCAGCTTCTCAGATTATTTGCTCAGCATATAGATTGAATAAGTGTGGAGAAAGAGTACAACCCTGACGCACTCCCTTCTTGGGACGTGGAACAAAGGATATCATAGCTGTTGTCAGATGGATCTTGGGTCAAGGAAAAGAATACCAGAAAGATGTTTACTTGTGTTTTATTGACTATGCAAAGGCATTTGATTGTGTGGATCATGACAAATTATGGATGACATTGAGAAGAATGGGAATTCCCGAGCACTTGATTGTACTCATGAGGAATCTGTACCTTGACCAGGAGGCTCTCATTCTAACAGAACAAGGGGACACTACATGGTTTAAAATCAAGAAGGGAGTGCGTCAGGGTTGTATTCTGTCTCCACACTTATTCAATCTATATGTTGAGCAAATAATCCGAGAAGCTGGACTATATGAAGAAAAACGTGGTATCAGGATTGGAGGAAGAATCATTAACAACCTGAGATATGCAGACAATACAACTTTGCTTGCTGAAAGTGAGGATGACTTAAGGCACCTACTGATGAAGGTTGAAGAATACAGCCTGCGGTATGGATTACATCTCTGAGCTCTGTTTTCTCTCTGTGAAATGGGGTTCAAAATATCCACATTTACTAAAGGGAAAGACTGGGGGCTGAATGGAATAATACTCCCAATGTTCTTTCTAAAAAGGAAGACTGAGCAATCTACTTCCATAGAGATACTGCCTCAGAAACCCAAGGAGGGCTTGCTGAGTCAGAAATGACTCGATGGCAGTGAATTTCTTTTTTTGAGGGGGGCCTTAATGTTCTTTCTTAGCACAATTCTCTTAGAGAAGAGGCTTCTAGCATGAGCTAGAATCAGTACCACTTTCATGGGACCTTCGCTTTCCCACGTATATATAGTTTTCCTGCCTTACAGGAGGGGGCTAGCTGTCTGTCACCCATCTGAGGTAATTAAAGGCTATCAAGTGCTCAGCTCAGCCCCCAGCACAGAGTGACCAATAAACATTAAATGGCAGCCACAAGAGTAAGTGGGTGTTCCATCCTTTTCTGTCCTGGGGAGGAGGGGCTTCTGTCACTTTCATCTCCCCAGGCCCAGTGATCTGTGGATGGGGGTGCAGACTGACCTCAGTATCTCTGGGTCTTAGATACAGCAGGGAGTCTGGTGAGCATCTGTCTTTTCCGGCCCCTTTGTAGAAAGATGGAGAATCAGGGCCACCAAGGGAGGGATGTGCCTGAGATCACACAGTGAGTTAAGGTGGTCAGGGAACCTCCTGACTCCAGGCCAGAGGTGTTTCCCCTGGAGCTTACTGTGTGGGCCATTGCAGGGGCTAGGCACTGACTCATGTCCTAGAGGGGACCCAGAACCAAACCAAGCCAAAATAGGAAAGTAGATGGTGTCTACTTAGTGATCCCCATCTGCAAAGAGCTGGTCAGAGCACTTCATGTATCCTCCTAATTTCACCTGCAGTGCAACCCTGTAAGTTAGGTATTGTCACCTACTGGGGGCAGTGGTAGCATTCTCAATGTCCATATGGAAGACTCAGTTTAATTTCTGGCCAGTGCACATCAAGTGCAGCCACCACCCATCCGTTAATGGAGGACTATGTGTTGCTATGATGCAGAACAGGTTTCAGAGAAGCTTCTAGACTGAGATAGACTAAGAAGAAAGATTTTGCCATCTACTTCCAAAAATTATCCAATGAAACTCTATGCCACAACAGTTCAATCCCATTGTGCATGGGGTTTGCCATGAGTTGGGGCCAACTTGATGATAGCTAGCAACAGCAACACATATTAGCCTCATTTCACAGATGAGGCTATGAAGGCTCAGAGGTTGAATAACTGCCCCACTCCCCAGCTGGATCACTGTTGACTACAATTGACAGACCACTTCCTGACTTCTCCGACTCTCTCTTCCTACTAGCCTCCTCCTGCTCCAGTGGCTGATTCATCTCAATCCACTTTGCTCGGATGTCCTCCTTCACATCTTGTCTTTGATCAACACAACCCATTATTATTAATGGTTCTCAAACTCCTTTTCTCATTCTCTTCACTGTCTACAGTCTCTCTGGACAGTCTCACCCACATCCATAACAACAGCTACAGCCTCCAATGTCAAGGATCCCAAACCTCCATCTTCAGATGGTAGACAGAGAGCTGCTCTGTCACTCACAACTGCATGACCTTGGGCAAGTTACTCACCTCTCTGAGCCTCAGTTTCCTGACCTGTGAAAGAGAGAAAATGATGCTTTTTTCTCTCAGAGAAGATTGGATAAGGTCACAGGGGTGGCTCTGGCCACTGGCATATCATAGGTGCTCAGGAAACCCCTTTCTTTCCTTCTTATGAACTTAGCTTTTTACCAAACCTTGAATCAACCATACTGTGGGTCTCTTGGGAGCTCTGGTGGTGTAGTGCCTAAGGCATTTGACTGCTAACCAGAAGGCTGGTGGTTCAAACCCACCAGTCACTCCTCGGAAGGAAGATTGGGCAATCTAACTGCCTGGGAAACTCAGTCTTTCAGGGGAAAGGGGCTCTTTTTTGATGGTATGGGAAGGGGATGCTTTCTCAGGAGGTCACATTTGATCAGTCAGCAAATGAATCCAGGGAGTGAGGCATGCAAACAACTGGGGAAAAATTGTTCCAGGTAAAGGAACATGCAAAGGCTCTGAGGTGGGTTTATGTTGGTCTGTTCAAGGAGTGTCAAGTGGAGTGAGCAGAGGGAGAGAGTATGAAATGGAGGAGGAAAAGTGGGTATGACCTGGATCTGGCCAGGTAAGGGCAGATAGTGTGGACACTAGCCTGTGGGGTATGATGAGTCATTCTCTTTCAGAGACATGACCTTGGTACATCCAATCCAGTTCTAACCAGCCAAGTTGCTACTGAAATATCTATTTTCCTGCAGAGGGGGTGGGATATTCTGTCTAGAGTTGCTCTCATTTGCTTCCTGTTCTGTACCACCCACCAGCCACTCTTGGGAAGGAAGATGGGGCAATCTACTTCCTAGTGATACCGCCTTGGAAACCCAAGGAGAGAAACCGCTATGAGTCAGGGCTGAATCGATGGCACATAACAACAACAACTGTACCACCCGCACCTGCTAGGAGAGAGGACAGAGGAAGGCCCTGCTGGGAGAAGCTGTTGGAGAGCAAACAAGGGGCTGTGTCAGCCTTCAGGTGTTGGTTTGTAAAGATGTGACTTGTGAAGAAGAGAAGTGTGAGAGAGAGGGGCTGACCTTCACCAACATCTCAGCAATATACCATTAATCACGCAGTCTCTGGGGGAAGAAGCAGCTTGCTTCTCTGGCAAAGGGGACTCAGAAACCCAGTGTGGGAAGGATTGAGGGGGAAACCAGAGAGCCCTTCACCCTGTCCCTGAACCCACAACCCACAGACAATAAATCTACTCTTTCCTGCAGGTCTGCTCTGGTTAAAGCTCAGAGTTACTCTCTCCCTCCCTTCCTTTTAACTCATTCTTCCCTTCCTCCCTCCGTCCTTCTTTCTCTCCCCTCTTTCTTTCTTTCAAAAAACATTAACTTTTCTGTGTCTGTCCTGGCCAAGAATGTGCAGCATAAAGAGATGATGGGAAGCTGTACCCAGCCTCAAAGCGCTTCCTGTCCAGTGGGAACACACAGGAACAGATTATTACAGCGCCACCTGGTGGTCCTGTGTGGGGGTCAAAGGAGGCAAGCATTTGGATGGCATCTGAGAAGGGAGAGGGAAGCGTTTTCTCTGTCTGACATTTCTTTCTGGGCACAGTGCCAGGGCTTAAGAGCTCTTAAGGGCCTACGAAAATGTTTAAGGCTGCAAAATAAAATGGAAAACTACAAAAACTGAAAGTGATAAATGTTTAATCAAATGTGTGCAAAGCATAACATTATCAACTGGTCGTTCACCTTTCACTCCAACTAGGAATTTGCATAGTTATATAAACACAAATATAATTTGTATTTAATGTGGGATATGAGTGTTTTTTAGTATTTTTTATCTGATGGAGGAAGGACTTTCCAAAAGTAAGGGTGCCATTCCAAAAGAATGGTCTTAAGAGAGCCATAGTGAGGGAGGGGGCAAGGAAGGGGGGAGAGCTGCAGCAGGCAGCCTTCCCATTGGGGGGACTGGGCCTTAAAGAATGAGGCTTAACCAGAAGGGAGCAGGGCATTCCTGGCAGGGGCATAACATGTGCAAAGGCCCAGTACATGGCAGAGTCGGGTATGCGTGAGGACCCTTTATTGTGCCTGCAGCGTGGAGGTAGGGGAGGGGCCTGAGCACAGGGCAAACTTTGCTTTCTTGAGTCCCTCTCCATCCCTGTGCCTTTGTCCCCCTCATTGAAACCTAGCTCCACCCTTACCCTCACGAAGTTGGAGCCTGATACCTGGGTCAGCACAGAAGTCTCGCGCATGCTGGGTCCCTTCACTGACTCCTCAGGCCTGGCTCCAGATCCCTGGTCCTTTTGAACTTCACCTTCACAGGGCCTCGTCCCTGGTCCTGTCATGATAAAGCAGAGACGCAGACAGAAGGGAGAGAAAAATAATAATAATAATTCAAAACTCTCCAAATAATTGTTGTTGTTGTTATGTGCCATCAAGTTGAACCTGACTCATAGTGACCCCTTCTTGGGTTTCTGAGGCAGTATCACTATGGCAGTATCACTATGCCCAACCTTCCTTCCAAGGAGTGGCTGGTGGCTTTGAACCACCAGCCTTCTGGTTTGCAGTCAAGTGCCTTAGGCACTATGCTACCAGAGCTCCTAGGCACTACACTACCAGTGTGTAAAACCCTGTAAATCTCTCATCTAAAATGACTCCAAACTTGCATCTTGGATCATTTCTGGAAATAAGACAGGTTTCTCTTACTTCTTTCTCCTCAGCCCAGTGTCCATTTAAGGGAAAGATGCACAGTTGCAAACCTCATTTGGGAATCATACCCACTCTTTGGTCAGCCAGAGAAAACCTCTAGGCTGGTGAGCCCTGGAATTCCCCTGCCTTCCCAGAGCTCTCAGAGGGAGATCCAAAACCAAACCCATTGCTGGTTAGTGGATCCCAGCTCACGGCCTTCGGTTCCAACATGCGTCAGAGCACAACTGTGCTTCATAGGGGTTCAGTGGTTGATTCTTCAGAAGCTCTGGTGGCGCAGTAATTAAGCACTCACCTGTGAAAGGAAAGGTCTGCTCTGAACCCCCCAGCTGCTTAAAGGGAGAAAGAGGTGGCAGTCTGCTTATGAGGGACAGTTTTAGTTGTCCTATAGGGTTGCTACGAATTGAAATTGACTCAATGGCAACGAGTTCGAGTTTTTGGTTTAGATTATCAGGCTTTTATTCCCAGTTGCCTCTATAACTAACGCACTTAAATCTCCATCTTTTTGGTTAGCAGTATGTTAATCTTTGGCATCATCCAGGGCTCCATAGTAATAGTAGTAAAACCTATTGCCATAGAAACCCCTCCTTGGGTTTCTGAGGCAGTTACGCTACAGAAGTAGAGTGCCCAACCTTCCTTCTGAGGAGTGGCTGGTGGGTTTGAACACCAGCCTTCTGGTTAGCAGTCAAGTGCCTTAGGCACTATGCCACCAGAGCTCCCAGTAATAGTAGTAGTAGTAATTATTTGTATTGTTACTGTTATTAGTTTATATTGTGTCAGTATTGACTATAGACACAGGGCAAACAGGAAGCTCTCAAAGCCCTTTGTGGTCTGACGCCTGCTGACCTCTCCGGCCTAATTGCCTTCACGCCCTCCTTCACTTTCTGGCCTTCATACCTGTGAACAAGCTGTTCCCCCTACCTGGAACACCTTTCCCATCATATTTCCCTGGAAAATTCTTACTTTACCTGGAGAAATCAGCTCAGAACTCCTCTGGGAAGCATTTTTGGACTTCCTCTCCCCCACATTTTCTGGAATCCATTTGAATTGTCAGCACCTTCTTTAGGGCTCCCACAAAGATTGACAAATCCCCAGTGACAACATCCTGACCCAGGACTGTAACTGTCACTTTACTTGTTGCCAGGCAAGGACTTTACCACTGTCCTTGGACCCAGAACCTGTCTGGACACTGTGCAGGTATCCACAAGATTGTTGAACAAATAAATGAACTAGAGAATAGTGCGAGGTCCTCCTGGATCCTGAGCCGATTCACGTCACCTTTCCCCTGTCTAAGCCTCTGTTTCTCCTTCTGTAATATGGATGTGAGACCCCCCATGGGGCCCAGGTTCTCAGGAGAGCAAGGAGCGCCAGCGACCATCCTTTGGCAGCACCTTGGGGAGCAGGGCTGTGAAGGGAAAGGATTCTGTTATTAAACTCACCAGTCCTCCGCTTTGAGAGAGTAGCTTCGCTGGTAATTAGGGGCGTTAAGGGAGACAGAGACAGGCTGGTACCGATGTCAGCATCGCGGTGGAGGGGGCACCTGGATGGACCCAGTGGGCGGAGACCCCGGGCGGTCTCGTTTCTGGCCTGCAGGTGGCGCTGCAGCCTACCACAAGTGCAGCTCAGCCTTTGGAGCAGCTGGCGCTTGGAAGTGGGGAGGAGGGCTGGAGAGAAGCGGAGAGAGAGAAGAGGGGCGGGAGAAGAAGATAATGGAGAGAAATGAGGAGAAGAAGAAGAGAAAGGGATGGAGCAAGAGGACGAAGAGAGAGAAACAAGGAGATCAGAGGGAAGGAGAGAAAATGAGGAGAGAAGTGGGGAGGGTGAGGAGAAAAAGAGGCTGCTTCCTGCTGAACCAGTTGGAGGAGCCCAGATCCTCATGGAAACCACTCCCCTACCCCCAGTAACTACAGGGTGGTTGGTTACTTCCTCCCTTACCTATCCCCTCCTCTTCCGTGGCTCCTGGAGACTCTCAGAGTAAAGCCCAAGCTCAACAGCCTGCCTTTCCCTGTCTCTCTCTTGCACACACTCTCTCTCTCACACACACACATACACAAGACTTCCATTCTCTGCCCTTCTTTGTACCATATCTACCTGAACTGACTTGTTCAGCATCAGTTCAAATAGCCAGCAGTCCCAACTAGCCTCTTTTAGTAAAATTCACAGGAGAGATGCTCTGATTGGCCCAGCTTGGGAAGGAGTCCACCTCTGATCTAATCAACTGAGAGGTCAGGTCACAGAGCATAAGGGCCACTTGGTGGGGGGGGGCAGGGCGATGTACACTGGGAAATCAGGACAGGAAGCAGCATCCTCACCATTGCATCTCTATATTGTTCTATGTGGAACACCTACACTTGGCTTGGTACTCTGAGGGCCATTTTATACCTTAGTAAACATCACCCAGAGGGCAATGGTGATTCAGTGGTAGAATTCCTGCCCTCCATGCAAGAGCCTTGGGAATGATCCTGGCCATGCCGTTCATGTGCAGCCACCGTCTGTCAGTGGAGGCTTACATGTTGCTATGATGCTAAATAAGACTCATTGGAGCTTCCCGACAGACTGGAAAGACAGGCTTGAACATACTTCCAAATAACTCAGCCAGTGAAAACCCTGTGGATCATAACAGTCAATCCCATTGTGCATAAGGTCACCATGAGCCAGGACCTCTTAAGGGTAGCTCTCAACAACATCACCCAGTCAGTTCTTCCATTTCTATTTTACAGGTGAGGGACTTGAGGTTTACTGCCCTGTGCTCTTTCCATCATGTCAGGCTCCCAAATTCTGTTCCCTCCTCTGCCACCATCCAATTGGCTTATCTTGGTCCAGCCCTCTGCCCTCTCTGGGCATCAGTTTTGCCCCTCTGTGAAACAGGGAGGATAGAGAGAGTGACAAGCATTGTTTAGGTCTGATGTTGGGGTCTATGCTCCTTGTGGAGTAACTAGCAGCCTCGGCAAAGCTCATCATCCATGCCTTCTCTCCCTGTGATTTGTTTGCTCTTTGGGGCCCTTAGAGAAGCCCCTAGGTAAATATTAATAATGTGGGTTTGTGTTTATTGTCTGAGAAAGAGCATGAATCATTCTTTGTTTCCCTCCTGGGCTTAGAATTGTAGCTAAGGCTATGCCAGATCTTTGAAGCATCTTTGAAGCATCTGATGGGGCCTAGGTTGATGGAAACTCATTGCCAAGGATCATAGAAGCAAAGGTACAGAATACTGGCTACCTCAGAGCCTGAATCCCATCATCCCAAAGCCATGCCCAGACTTGGCTTCCAGCAAAGGCTGGTACTGATGGGCTTACTATTTTGGTCCTGGTCCTGCCATGTCCTTGCTGCATGGTGCTTTTGTCTCCCAGGGAGGATCACCTTATCTCCACAACAGGCATGAGGGAGCCTGGCAGTCTGATGGTGCTCAGAAATACTAGTTCTCAGCCTGTTACCTTCACTAAGCCCAGTGCTAATCATATTATGAAAATGACTCCATGTAAGTCGATCCCCACCCAGTGTGGAGTCCTCATGGGCAGGGCCTGGGTTAAAGCAGTCACAAGACTGGCACTTTTCTCAAAACCTCATCATGACGTCCTCTTTACCTACAAGGGCGAGCATCCTGGAAGCCTTTAGACTAGAGCAAATGACACAAGTGTCATTGTTAATTGCCATCAACTCATGGTTACCCCATGTACAAGTGAACCAATCCCTGCCTGGTCCTTGCATCATCTCCATGATCAGTTGTGGATCAGACCATTGTGACCCACAGAGTTTTCACTGGGTTATTTTTGGAAGTAGATTACCAGGCCTTTCTTCCTAGTCTTTCTTAGTCTAGAAGCTCCACTGAAAACTGTTGAACACCATAGCAACACACAAGCCTCCACTGACAGACAGGAGGTGGCCACACATGAGATGTGTTGGCTGGTCATCTAACTCAGTTCTCCTGCGTGGAACGCAAGAATTCTACCACTGAACCACCAATGCCTGTTGAGATCAGAATAGACAGAAAATCAATCCAAGTCAGACCAAGTAGATTCTCACTCCCAGAAATGTGAAGTTGGGACTGAGAGAATCTGGTTCCAAGTAGATTGTTCTCTAAAGTGGAAAAGAAATGTGCTCAGAATGGCCAACTTCTGCCATATAGAAGGAGCAGGAAGAAGGGGGCCCAGCCTCATTCCCCGAGTCATCTTTCTGAGGCCTAGCTGCCCTCTTAGACTTGGGTTCTAGAAGTGCCTGAATCACTATAATAACCTCCATTGTTGTTTTACATAAACCAGTTTGAGTTAGTTACCATACCTAGCAACAGAGCCCTTGGTAGTCCATTCCCAGAAGGCCTTCTGTGTGGCAGGCACTGCACTGAGTCATTTGACTACATATGTCACTTAGTCTTTTCCTCAAACTTACCACATAGGCACTATCATCCTTCCATTTTGTATGTGATAAAAGTGGCTATGAGCAGGGTCAGGTCACTTGTTTAAGGCCACCCGGAGCAGAATTTGATTTTTTTTTCCTCCCAGCTCTAGAGGCATCTCTACCTGTTGGACCTTATACAATGCAAATGGACTAGCAGCCAGGGGGCAAGCCAGACTGGCTAGGACCCCTTCCACCAGAGCCCACCAACTCAGGTACTAGGCCATAACCAACAGACCAGTGAGGAGCTGGAAGCTTAGCAATCCCCCAGGCAGCCCTGCAGTGACCAGTGCTGGAGCTTGGAAAGGAGAGAGCCAAGGGACCCATCACTCGTCATTATCCCAATAGGCCAGGGCTCTCGCAGTCTGCCAGTGCATTCCAAGTAACTCAATGATCCGAATATAATTGAAATCCTAGAGCTGTCCATTACTTCTGTTCTCAGGCCACAAATGATTGTCTATGGCTGCAGTGCAGGGACCTAAATGACCTTCCATTTTTCTCTCCCAGACAGATGGCTAGTGGATTACTTCCAGGCCGTGTTCCCACTCAGACCCAACCCCCACCATTGGCTCTGCAGAACCTGAGAGTAATTGGCTACCTGTGGCGGCCCTGAAGGGAGGTGACCCCAGTGATCGGAGACAGAGCTATTTATAACAAGGGCACAAAGGGGGGAGGTCCCACAGTCTGTCCTGCTGACTCAGCAGAGTATGGGCAGCAGCTGCCTCCACATCTCCAGAGGCTGCCTTCAAAGTCAAGGGCAGACCCAAGAAACCACAGTTCTCAGCCCTTTCTTTAAACTGTGGAGAGAACAAAATTCCAGGGTCACACGGAGAGGCTGTGATCAAGTCAATACATTAAGAGGATAGAGTTCCGTAGAATTATAGGGAGCTCTGGGGTCCAAGGATAAGTCAGATTAACAAGACCTCCACCTCCATGGAATTCACAGTTTAAGATAAGAGTTGTTGTTGTTGTTGTTTGCCATCGAGTCGGCCCCGACTCATAGCGACCCCTCCTTGGGTTTCTGAGGCAGTATCACTACGGAAGTAGGAATGCCCAACCTTCCTTCCGAGGAGTGGCTGGTGGGTTTGAACCGCCAGCCTTCTGGTTAGCAGTCAAGTGCCTTAGCCACTATGCTACCAGAGAAGCCATTAATTCTTTATGAGTCGTGCAACGTCTACCATGGGTTAGAAGAGTCTTGAGGTCAGAGAGGGTTTCCTCAAGAGAAGAGTGTGAGAAGAAGTGAATGAGGGTGTGTGTTTGTGTGCACAGGCACATGAGTGTTCCAGGCAGACAGACTGAGAGGTGTTAGGGGAGCGGCCAGCAGAGCAGCCAACAGGAGGACAGGAGGCAAGTGGTTGGCAGGGTCCAGAGGGGATGAAGCTTTGGAACTCAAACTCAGACAAAACCAAACTAATCGGCTTTGAGTTCATTCCAACTTGCCATGACCCCACGTGTGTCAGAGTAGAACTGTGATCCACAGGATTCCCTTGGCTGTGATCTTTACAGAAACAGTCTGCCAGGCTTTTCTTCTGCTGTGCCACTGGATAGGTTCAAACCTCCAACATACCGACTAGGTTTTAGTCAAGCACAAATCATTTTTGCCACCTGGGGACCTTCATAACTCAAGCTCAGGACTGTCCTAATCCCAGGCTCCTTCTGTGCATCCATTCCCAAGTGTGGCTATTTCTGCACAGTAGGCCCTCACCAAACTAACAACATAAAACATAGGTTAAACACTCAGGTTTCCAAGAAGATGCAGAGCAAAGGAAAACAAAGGGAAAAGCCAGATAGCGTTTTGCAGTGTTTAGCCATTTACCATTTGCAAAGCTTCTTTGCACACCTATTACTTCATTTGGTTCCTACAACAAGCCTGAAGGCAAGAGAGCACTGTCCCATTCTGCAGATGAGAAAACTGAGGTTTAGTTAAGGGACCTATTTAGGGCCATCTAGCTAGTGAGGGGAAAAACAGATTTGCATCCAAGTTGGTCTGATTTCAATATTGTATTTCCAGATCCAGACTATAGGCAGGGTTTGAAATCGGTGAATTAGAGAGGTTTTCCCCTAAGGAACCCATACCACTGCCAATAAGTCAATTCCAACTCATGTGACCCTATAGTACAGAGGAGAACTGAGAGGTGTTAGGGGAGTGACCAGCAGAGCAGCCAACAATATGTCTCATAGGGTTTCCAAGGCTGTAATCCTTATGGATTACAGTCTGCAGTATGGATTGCACTTCAACATAAAGAAAACAAAAATCCCCACAACTGGGCAGATGAGTGGAATCACAATAAATGGAGAGAAGACAGAAGTTGTCAAAGATTTCATACTGCTTGGTTCCACAATTAACATCAATGGAAGCAGCAGTCAAGACATCAGATGACATATCGCACTGGGCAAATCTGCTGCAAAAGACCTGTTTAAAGTGCTGAAGAGCAAAGATGTCTCTTTGAAGACCAAGGTACGCCTGACCCAAGCCATGGTGTTTTCAATCACCTATGCATGTGAAAGCTGGACAATGGATAAAGAATACCAAAGAAGAATTGATGGCTTTGAGTTGTGGTGTTGGCAAAGAATACTGAAAGTACCATGGACTGCCAGAAGAACTAATAGATCTGTCCTGGAAGAAGTCCAGCCAGAATGCTCCTTGGAAGTGAGAATGGCCAGACTTCATCTCATCCACTTTGGTTGCGTTTTCAGAAAGACCTATTTATCATGTTTGGTAAAGTGGAGAGTCGGCAAAAAAGGGGAAGGCCCTCAATGAGATGGATGGATAACACAGTGGTTGCAACAATGGGCTTATGCATAGCAAGGATTGTGAGGCTGGTGCAGGACTGGGCAGTGTCTCATTCTGTTGTGCATGTGGTTGGTATGAGTTGGAGCCTACTCAATGGCATCTAACAACAACAACAACAATCTTTATGGAAGCAGACTACTACATCATTCTCCCAGAATGGCAGACAGTTTGAACAGCTGACTTCTTGGTTAGCAACCAAGTGCTTTAACTACTGAGCCACCAGGGCTTGTTTTTCCCCAAAGAATTGAGTGTAATCTAGGTTTAGAAAGTAGAAAGGAACAGAAAGCAGATGGCAGGGAAAGCCAGGTTCGGAACATCCAGGCTTTTGACCAGGGCAGGGACAGCTCTGCAGGTACAATCTGCACACCAATGACAATAGTGACTGTTTATTTGAGTACCTACAGCACCTGAGAATCATCGTCAAATGTGCTCCTCAGACAGCCTTATGAGGTGAGCACTAGCGCATTTGGCAGGTGATGGAGCCTGGAAGAGACCCAGGTGTGCCTGTCTGCAGAACCCAAGGGCTCACTTGCCACGTCCCAGACAGTGCTTCTGAAGTCTTTCTCTGGCTGGAGCTTCATTTCTGAGTCTCCGTTTCATCATCTGTAAGACAAGGACGATAATACCTATGACATAAAAGAGAGATGTTCTTGTTCATCAGAATTCTATCTTTCAATTTCAAGATCTACATAACAACACATATAATATTTTAACATATTTTTACCTGTATAATTCAGTGACATGAATTATGCTCATCATGCTGTTCAACCATCTACTATTTGTTTACAATCTCTTACAGGAACTCAATGCCCCTAAAGAAACAACTCCTCCTTTCCTCTCCCTCCTGCCCCTGGTAATTACTAATATATTTTGGTCTCTATGCATTTACCTATTCTAGATAGTTCATATAAGTAGGGTGATACAATACAGGGTACACAATGGATGAACCTTGAAACTATTATGTTGAGTGAAATAAATCAGTCACAGAGTTCTTCTTCAGGGGCGTATGGCACTTGGTTGGAAAGAGAAACAAAAGGAACCCATGTGGGACAAAAGCTAACATGCTACAGGCTCACAGGTATGGAGCCAGCTGGTGCTAAGACTTTCTAGAGGGAAGGGAGTGAAAGCCATCTGCAGGAAGCAAGGACAACTGCTTCTTCCTGAGAGGAAGCTGTAGAGAAAGAGAAAACAGCCGGTGAGGTGAGGTGGTCAGTGCCCCTCCCATCTACTCACAAATCTTCAATAAAACTAATAAATTCAGAAAAGCTTGGTGTGAGAAGATATTTTAGAATTAGTGATGGAGCTAAGTTCTGACTTGAAAAAACCCAGGATGAAGAAACCGCTGGTGGACAGAGGAGCTCACTGAAGGTGAAGTCCTGGGACATGGGACTGCCAGTGGCCATGGGACAGCCCATGGCTCAGGCCAGTTATACTTGATTTTCCCAGGCACATGGGTGACTCAGCTGGTACCAGTTACACTGACTCTGACAATCATGTCTACTTTCCTGATTCCCTAGATTTCCCTGGAGGTCATTTTCCTTCTCCATCAAAGTGGATATCATCTTTATCAAGTTAACAAGGTGAGCTATGATCTCCCATTTGAAAATCAAAGCAAAGCAGCTTGAGTTCACCTCCACCTCTCTGCACTCACTACCCTTCTTCTCCCCACCTTGAACAAGCTGTCTACACAATTGTCTCCACCTCCTGACCAGGCACCATTCACGCCTCACCAACTACTGGTTTCTGACTTGTCAAAAAGGAAAAATAGAAGAGAAATTACATCACATTCATCATCAAAAAGCATGTTTCAAGGTCACCAATAACCTCCACATTGCCACACATTGCAGCCACTTCTCCACTCTGCCCTTGAGGTCTATGGCATGAGGAATCTCTCCCCCTCTTTCTGGAAACACTGTCTTACCCAGCTTCTGTGATTTGGTGACACTTACTTGCCTTCCCTCCTATCTCATTGGCTCCTCCTTCTCAGTCTCTTTTGCTAAGCCATCCAACCCTGTCCCTCAGGGCACCAGCCTTGATTGCTAGACATGCTTTTTCCTGTGCAGAGTTCATCAATTGCAGTGGATGTTTTAAACAGCTTAATTGAGGTATAATTGACATACAATAAGCTGAACATATTTAAAGTGCTCAATTTGATAAGTTTTGACATATTTACACACCAATGAAACCATCAGCACAGTTGAGATAATGAACTTATCCATCTTCCCAAAAGTTACCTCCTGCCACTTTGTCATCTTCCTGTAAACCTCTCCCCCCTTCCCACATAACCACTGCTCTGCTTTTTGTCACCATAGATCAACTTATATTTTCTAGAATATTATGTCAATGGAGCCAGACAGGATGTAGTGTTTTTTTTTTTTTTTTTTAAATTGGTGCTGCTACTTTCCCTTAGCTCAATTATTTTAGATTCATCTGTGTTTCCACAACCATCAATACTTTATTAATTTTTATTGCCAAGCAATATTCTATTCTATGGGTAAAAAAAAATTTGTGTATCCATTAACCTGTTGATGGGCATCTGGGTTGTTTCCAGTGCTTAGATATTACAAATAGAGCTTCTATGAGCATTTGTGAACAAGTCTTTGTATGGACATGTTTTTATTTAACTTGGGTAAATACCTAGAAGAAGAATGACTGGTAGGTGTGAGTTTTACTTTTAAAAGATTGTCAAACTTTTTTCTAAAGTGATTATAAAAGTTTCATCCTACCAGAAGTATTATGGAGTTGGCAAAGAATATAGAATGGACTGCCAGAAGAATGAATAAATCTGTCTTGGAAGCAATACAGCCAGAATGCTCCTTAGAAGCAAGGATGGCAAGACTTTGTCTTGCTTACTTTGGACATGTCATCAAGAGGGACCAATAACTGGAGAAGGACATTATGCTCGCAAAGTAGAGTATAAACAAAGAGGAAGAGCCTTAATGAGGTGCATTAACACAATGTCTACAACAACGGGCTCAAGCATACCTACGATTTTGAGGATGCCACTGGACCTAGCAATGCTTTATTCTGTTATGCATGGGGTCTCTATAGTTCAAAATGACTAGAAGGCACCTAACTACAACAATTAAAACAACAATCGGCACTAGATGAGAATTCTAATTCTTCTATATCCTCACCCACACTTGATACGGTCAGTCTTTTTAATTTTAGCCATTCTACTAGGAGAGTGGGAGCTCTGGTAGCATAATGGCTAAGACACTTGCCTGCTAACCAGACGGCTGGCAGTTCAAACCCACTAGCCACTCCTCGGAAGGAAGGTTGGGCAGTCCTGCTTCCGTAGTGATACTGCCTTGGAAACCCAAGGAGGGGTCGCTATGACTCGACGGCACATAACAACAACAACAACAACTAGGAGAGTAGTGGTATCTCATTGTTGCCTTAATTTGCATTTGCCTAATCACTAATAATATTACCACCACTTATCTGTCAGTTTATCATACTGTGGTCTCTTGTGTGTTGCTGAGAAGCTGGAAGCTATGCCACCGGTATTTCAAATACCAAGATGGTCAGCTATGGTGGACAGGTTTCAGTGGAGCTTCAAGACTGAGATGGACTAGGAAGAAGGATATGGCCAGGTGACTTCTGAAAAAAATTGGCCATGGAAAACCTTATGAATAGCAGTGAAACATTGTCTGATACAGTGCCAGAAGATGAGTCCCTCAGGTTGGAAAGCACTCAAAATATGACTGGGGAAAAGTGCTTCCTCAAAGTAGTGTCAATCTTAATGATACAGATGCAGTGAAGCTTTTAAGACCTCCATTTGCTGATGTGGCATGACTCAAGATTTGAAGAAACAGCTGCAAACATTCATTAATAATCAGAAAGTGGAATGTATGAAGTATGAATCTAGGAAAATTGGACGATGTAAAAACAAAAATGAAATGGGATGTATAAATATCAATATCCTGGGCATTAATAAGCTGTCAAAGACTGGTTTTGGCCACTATGAATTAGACAATCATGTCCTCTTTTCTGCCAGAAAGGACAAATAGAAGAGGAATGGCATCACATTCATCATCAAAAAGGATGTTTCAAGATCTATCCTGAAGTACAATGTAGTTACTGATAGGATAATATCCATATGCCAAAAAAGCGGACTAGTTAACAGTATTCAAATTTATGCACCAATCACTAAAGCCAAAGATGAAGAAACGAAATTTTTCCACCTTCTGCAGTCTGATACATTGATAATTACTGGTGATTGAAATGTGAAAGTTAGAAACAAAGATGAATTATTGGTACTTGGAAAATATGGTCTTCATGATAGAAATGGCACTGGAGACTGCATGATAGAATTTTGCGATACTAACCACTTATTAATTGCAAATACCTTTTGTCAACAACATAAATGGTGACTATATATGTGAACCTCACTGGGTGGAATACATGGGAATCAAATGGACTACATCTGCAGAAAGAGATGATGAAGAAGCTCAATATTATCAATTAGAACAAAGCTAGGGGCCAACTGTGGAACAGATAATCAATTGCTTCTATGCAAGTTTAAATTGAAGCAGAAAAAAATTAAAACAAGTCCTTGAGTGTCAAAATACAACCTTGAATATATTCCATCTGATTTTAGAAACCAACTGAAGAATAGATTTGATGCATTGAACATCAATGATCAAAGACCAGATCAGTTGTGGGACAACATCAAGAACATCATACATGAAAAAAGCAAAAAGGTCATTACAAAGACAGGAAAGGAACAAACAAACAAAAAAAAAATCAATGTCAGGAGAGACTCTGAAACTTGTCCTTGAATGGAGAGTAGCTAAAACAAATGGAAGCAATAGAGTAAAAGAGCTGAACAGAAGATTTAAAGGGATGCTTGAAAAGACAAAATAAAGTGTTATCATGAAATATGCAAAGATCTGGAGTTAAAAAATCAAAGGAGAAGAAAACTCTCAGCATTTCTCAAGCTGAAAGAACTGAAGGAAAAATTGAAGCCTCAAGTTGCAATATTGAAGAATTCTATGGCTAAGAATTATAGTGATCTTTCAGACTGAGACAGACTAAGAAAAAGGAAGAGGCCATCCACTTCTCAAAGAATTGGCCAGTGACAACATTATGAATAGCA
The DNA here is from genome assembly GCF_000298275.1 of Orycteropus afer afer. NCBI lineage: Eukaryota > Metazoa > Chordata > Mammalia > Tubulidentata > Orycteropodidae > Orycteropus > Orycteropus afer. Next base: position 2,535,810 of record NW_006922020.1, read on the forward strand.
GTGAAATACTGTCTGATATATTACTGGGCTTTATGAATAAACCTGAAACATTGTCTGATACAGTGCTGGAAAATGAATCTTTCAGGTCAGAAGGCACTCAAAATACAACTGGGAAAGAGCTGCCTCCTCAGAGTAGAGCTGACCTTAATGATATGGATAAAATAGAGCTTGTGGGACGTCCATTTGCTGATGTGTCACAATTCAAAATGAGAAGAAACAGTTGCAAACATCCATTAATAATCAGAACGTGGAATGTGTGAAGTATGAATCTAGGAAAATTGGAAGTTGTCAAAAGTGAAATGGAATGCATAAAGACTGATATCCTAGGCATTAGTGAGCTGAAATTGACCAGTTTTGGTCATTTTGACTAGACAACCATATGATATACTATGCCAGGAATGACAAATTGAAGAGGAATGGCAAGGCATTCATCATCACAAAGAATGTTTCAAGATTTATCCTGAAGTACAATGTTGTCAGTGAAAGGATAATATCCATACACCTACAAAGAAGACCAGTTAATACTACTATTATTCAAATTTATGCACCAACCACCAAAGCAAAAGATGACAAAAGTGAAGATTTTTACTAACTTCTACAATATGAAATTGATCAAACATACAATCAAGATGTACTGATTATCACTGGTGATTGGAATGCAAAAGTTGGAAACAAAGAAGAATCACTAGTAGTTGGAAAATTTGGCCTTGGTGATAGAAATAATGCTGGAGATTGCATGATAGAATTTTGCAAGACTAACAACTTATTCATTGCAAATACCTTTTTTTCAACAACACAAACAGCAGCTATACACATGGACCTTGCCAGACAGAGTACACAGGAATCAGATTGGGTACATCTGTGGTAAGAGGCAATGGAAAAGTTCTATATCTTCAGTCAAAACAAGGCCAGGAGCTGATAGAGGAACAGACCATCAAATGCTCATATGCAAGTTCAACTTGAAGTTGAAGACAATTAAAACAAGTCCACAAGAGCCAAAATATGACCTTGAATATATACATCTCTCCTGAATTTAGAGACAATCTAAAGAATAGATTTGATGTACTGAACACCAATGACCAAAAAGCAGAGGAATTGTGGTTTGACATCAAGAACAACATCCAAGAAGAAAGCAAAAGATCATTAAAAAGACAGGGAAAGAAGAAAAGACCAAACTGAATGTCAGAAGAGACTTTGAAACTTGCTCTGGAACAAAGAGTAGCTAAAGCAAATGGAAGAAATGACAAGATAGAAGAGCTGAATAGAACATTTCAAAGAGCAGCTTGAGAAAACAAAGTCAATTACTATAATGAAATGTTCAGAGACACGGAGTTGGAAATCCAAAAGGAAAGAACATGCTTGGCGTTTCTCAAGCTGAAACAACAGAAGAAAAAATTTAAGCCTCAAGTGGCAACATTGAAAGATTCTGTGGGCAAAATATGAAATGATGCAGGGAACATCAAAAGAAGATGGAAGAAATACACACAGTCACTGTAACAACAAAGAAAAATAGGTCAATGTTCATCCATTTCAGGAGGTGGCATATGATCAAGAACCAGTGGCACTGAAGAAAGAAGTTGAAGCTGCACTGAAGGAACTGGTGTAAAACAAGGCTCTAGGAATTGATGGAATATCCATTGAGATGCTTCAACAAACAGATACCACACTGGAGGTATTGGCTGTGCCAAGAGATTTGGAAGACCTGGCAACTGACTGGAAGAGATCCATATTTGTACCCATTCTGAAGAAAGATCATCCAGAATGTGGAAATTATCAAACAATATCATTAATATTTCATGCAAGTAAAATCTTACTGAAGATAATTAATAAACAGTTGCAGCAGTATATTAACAGATAACTTCCAGAAATGCAAACTGGATTCAGAAGAGGACATGGAATGAGGGATATCATTGCTGATGTCTGATGGATCTTGGCCTAAAGCAAAGAATACCAGAAAGATGTTTACTTGTGTTTTATTGACTATGAAAAAACATTCTATTGTGTTGATCATAACAAATTGTGGATAACATTGAGAAGAACGGGAATTCCAGAACATTTAATTGTACTCATGAGGAAACTGTACATAGACCAAGAGGCTGTCATTTGAACAGAACAAAGGGACACTTCACAGTTCAAAATCAAGAAGAGAGTGTGTCAGGGTTGTGTCCATTCACCATACTTATTCAATCTGTATGCTGAGCAGATAATCTGAGAAGCTGGAATGTATGAAGAACAGAGTGGCATCAGGATGGGAGGAAGATTCATTAACAACCTCTAATATGCTGATGACACAACATTGCTTGCTGAAAGTGAGGATGACTTGAAGCACTTACTGACGAAGATTGAAGATTACAGTCTGCAGTATGGATTACATCTCAATATAAAGGGAGTAAAACTCCTCTCAACTGGACCAATAAGCAGCATCAACATAAATGGAGAAAAGATTGAAGTTGTCAAAGACTTCATATTTCTTTATTCTACAATCAACACCAATGGAAGGAGCAGTCAAGATATCAGATGACATATAGCATTGAGCAATTCTGTTGCAAAAGACCTCTTTCAAGTGCTGAAGAACAAAGATGTCTCCTTGAAGACTAAGGTGCACCTGACACAAGCCATAGTATTTTTAATTGCCTCATATGCATTCATTTCAGAGCTGGACAATGAATAAGGAAGACCAAAGAAGGGTCGATGATTTTGAATTGTGGTGCTGGTGAAGAATGCTGAAAGTACCATGGACTGCTAAAAGAACTGACAAATCTGCCCTGGAAGATGTGCAGCTGAAATACTCCTTGGCAGTCAGAATGGCCAGACTTTGCCTCACGTACTTTGTTCATGTTTTAAGAAGGGACAATTCCCTGGAGAAGGATATCATGCTTGGTAAAGTGGAAGGTCAATGAAAAAAAGGAGAAGGCCCTCAACAAGATGGATTGACACAGTGGCTACAATGATGGGTTCAGGTATAGCAGGGATTGTGGGGCTGGCAAAGGACTGGACAGTGTTTCATTCTGCTGTACATAGGGTCACTAGGAGTCAGAGATGACTTGATAGCACATAACAACAACAACGTGGCCAAAATATTGAACAATGCAGGAAACAGCAAAAGAGGATGGAAAGAATACACAGAGTCACCATGCAAAAAAGGAATTGGTTGATGTTCAAACCCTCTTGGGAGGTAGCTTATGATCACGAACAAATGTTATTGAAGTAAAAAGTCCAAGCTGCACTTAAAAGCAAGTCTCGAGGAATTGACAGAATACCCAGTGAGATGTTTCAACAAACAGATGCAGCACTGGAGGCACTCAATCATTTATGCCAAGAGATTTGGAAGACAGCTACCTGGTCAACTGAGTGGAAAAGATCTATGTTTGGCCCATTCCAAAGAAAGGTAATCCAACAGAATACAGAAATTATTGCACAATATCTTTAGTATCACACACAAGTAAAATTTGCTGAAGATAATTCAAAAATTGCAGCAGTGTATTGACGAGGAACTGCTAGAAATTCAAGCAAGATTCAGAAGAGGATGTGGAATGAGGGATATCACTGCTGATGTTAGATAATCTAGGCTGACAGCAAAGAATACCAGAAAGATGTTTAGCTTTGTTTTATTGACTCTGCAAAGGCATTCAACTGTGTGGATAATAACAAATTATGGATAACATTGTGAAGAATGGGAATTCCAGAACACTTAATGTTGTTCATTTCATAGCGACCCCTCCTTGGGTTTCCGAGGCTGTATCACTATGGAAGTAGATCACCCAACCTTCCTTCTGAGGAGTGGCTGGTGGGTTTGAACAGCCAGCCTTCTGGTTAGCAGTCAAATGCCTTAGACACTAGGCCCCCAGAGCTCCCATGTGTTCATTAAGAACCTGTAAATAGACCAAGAGTCAGTCATTCAAACAGAAAAAAGGGACACTGCATGGTTTAAAATCAGCAAAGATGTGTGTCACGGTTGTATCCTTTCACCATATTTCTGCAGTCTGTCTGATGAGCAAAAAATCTGAGAGGCTCACACCACACACAAAAACGAACTCCAGATGGATCAAAGACTTAAATGTGAAACCTAGAACTACACAGTTTCTCAAGGAAAATTTAGGGTCAAACTTAAGGGCCCTAATATATGGTATAAATAGACTACCAAGCATAATTCAAAATGCACCA
>NW_006922020.1:2541884-2549015 GCF_000298275.1 Orycteropus afer afer
AAATTTTGGTCAATGACATGAGACAAAGTATATGTGAACTGCTGTATGAAAAGTGAATTTACTCTGTAAATCTTCACCCAAATCCTAAAAAAAAAAAAAAAAATCTGAGAGGCTGGATTGAATGAAGAATATAGCATCAGGACTGGAGGAAGACTCATTGGAAACCTACAGTATGCAGATGACACAACACTTATCAATGAAAATAAAAAATTATAGCCTTCAATATGGACTATATGTCAATGTAAAGAAAACAAAATCCTCACAACTTGATCAATAAGCAATATCATGATAAATGGAGAAAAAATTGAAATTGTCAAGGATTTCATTTTACTTGGATCCATAATCAACCCCCATGGCAGCAGCAGTCAGGAGATCAAATGATGTATTGCACCGGGAAAATCTAATGCAAAATATCTCTTTAAAGTGTTAAGAAGCAAAAATGTCATTCTGAAGACTAAAATGCACCTGCCTCAAGCCATGATATTTTCAACAGCTTCATATACATGTGAAAACTGGACTGTAAAAAGAAAGACTGAAGAAGAATTGATGCCTTTGAATTATGGTATTGGCAACGAATACTTTAGTACCATGGATTACCAGAAGAATGAACAAGTCTGTCTTGGAGCAAGTGTACCTGGAATGATCCTTAAAAGTGAGAATAGCCAGACTTTATCTCTTGTACTTTGGTCATGTTGTCAGAAAGGAACAGTCCCTGGAGAAGTGCATCATGTTTGATGTGGTAGTTAAGACTGTATATCAATTTGACTGTGCCATGGTTTTGAGTGGCTTGGCAGTTAGATGTAGTTATTCCCCATGATGAGACTGCAGTCACCTCCATGGTAGAATCTTCTCTGAGCAGCTAATCAGTTGTCTTCAGTGTGTGTCCTGCTTCCAGTATATATGGGGAAAATTCAAAGAAGGTCCCTAGCTTTCTGGCACATTTGATCCTGCATTTCATCAAGTCTTCATTTCCCATTCCTGGACTTGAACTTGTGGCATGCTGTGTTGCCTGCTGATCTTGAGATTGTGCCATATTTCCTGACAATCTTGGATTTGTCAGCCTCAGCAGCCAACAGCTGCATGAGTCAGAAAAAGCCTCTAGCTTGCTCCAATGGGCCTGGAACAAGAGGCAGAGCTGAAGCTCAAGGCCGAGGGGCCTTCACCCAGCATCTGGAGCTGGTTGTCTGAATTTGTACATTTAGCCTCCTAAACTGTAAGAGAATAAACACCTCCATGTTAAAGCCATCCACTTATGGTGTTTCTGTTATAGCAGCACTAGAGAATGAAGACATTTGATAAAGTAGAGGGTCAGTGAAAAAGGGGAAGACCCTCAATGAGATGGATTGGTACCGTGGCAGTGTTGTTAGGCCCAAGCATGGCAAACATTGTGAGGATGGCACAGGACCCAGCAATGTTTGTTCTGTTTTACACAGGGTTGCTATGAGTGAGAACCAACTCAACAGCACCTAACAGCAATGATGTCAATCATGTTGCATGTGTTTATTTGCCACATATGTATGTTCTTTGGTGAAGAGTCCATTCAAATCTTTTGCTCACTATTTTTTTTAAATCAAGTTGTTTTATTATTGACTTTTCACAGCTCTGAATTCAATTGTTATATATATATGCTTTGCAATTATTCTCTCCATTTTGTGGCTTATCTTTCCATTCTTTTAACAGTGTCTTTTGAAGAGCAGGTATTTTAAATTTTGATGATGCCCAATTTAACAATTCTTTATTTTATGAGTTGTGCTCTCCATAAAAAATCTTTGCCTAATCAAAAGTCACAAAAATTTTCTCTTATGATTTCTTTGAAAGTTTTATAGTTTCAGGTTTTATATTTAGGTTATGACTCATTTGAATTTGAGTTTTGTATATGGTATGAAATATAGGTCAATTTTTTTCCCCTGTAGATTTCCAATTGTTCTGGCAATATTTGTTAAAAAACTGTCTTGCCTATTGAATTAACTTTACACATGTGTAAAATATCAAGGACCCCTATATGTATTCACTTCTGGTTTTGCTTCTGTTCTTTTGACCTATTTGTTTATTTTTAATGTCAATACTGTACTGTCTTCATTATAGTAGTTTACAATAAGTCTTGAAATCAGGTTGTGTTAATTCCTCAACTTTGCTCTTTTACTTCAAATTTGTTTTGACTATTCTAGATCTTCTGGTTTTCCATATGAATTTTAGAATCCAATTGTAAGCTTTTCCAGAAGAGGCTGCTAGGATATTGATTGGTGTTATATTGACTCTAAAGGTAATGTGAAGAGAATGAACCCTTAAGTTAACATTGTCAGAACCATAAATATGGTATATCTTTATATTTGCGAGGGATGTCTAATTTCTCTATGGTGTTTTGTGGTTTTCAGTGTATAAGCATCTTTTGTCAAACTGATTCGCAAGCATTTCTTTTTTCATTCTGTATTATTTTTTGCATTGCTGGGTAATGCAAATGGTTAAGCATTTTACCACTAACCAAAATGTTGGCAATTCCTTTATTATCCTTTTAATGTTTGTAGAATACAAGCAGTCCCCAACTGATGACAGGACTCTGTTTGGACAACTCTGTCATAAGGTGGTTCTGCTATAAGTCAAATACCTCATATATAGATAGATAGATAGTTTTCATCATTCATTGTGATGTTACTTAGAACCAATAAGCAGCATTGTGATGAATTGAGAAAAAACTGAAGTTGTCAAAGACTTCATATTACTTGGTTCTACAATCAACACCAATGGAAGCAGCAGTAAAGACATCAAAAGACATTGCATTGGGCAAATCTGCTGCAAAACACCCTTTTAAAGTCCTGAAGATCAAAGATATCTCCTTGAAGACTAAGACATGTCTAAACCAAGCCATGGTATTTTCAATCGCCTCATATGCATGGAAGACTGAAGAAGAGTTGATCCTTTTGAGTTGTGGTGCTGGTGAAGAATACTGAAAGTACCCTGGACTGCTAAAAGAACTAACAAATCTATCCTGGAAGAAGTGCAGCTGGAATGCTCCTTGGAAGCGGGAATGGCCAGAATTCATCTCACCTACTTTCAGAAGGGACCATTCTCTGGAGAAGGATGTCATGCTTGGTAAAGTGGAGGGTCAATGAAGAAGGGGAAGGTCCTCAACAAGATGGATTGACAAGGTGGCTGCAGCGATGGGGTCAGGTATATTAGGGATCATGAGGCTGGCACAGGACCAGGCAGTGTCTCCTTCTGTTGGACATAGGGTCACTATGAGTCGGAGAGGACTCAATGGCACATAACAACAAACAATAACAATTTTAATTATTATTGCCTTTTATTATCATTCTCTTTATAAATACAATCTTTGTTTGTTTCTGAGGGTTGAAAAATTACATATAAACTTATAGATATATTTCATTTCATAAAAACCAAAAAAAAAACACTGCCAGGGAGTCAATTCCAAATCATAGCAACCCCCTCTGGGTTTCAAGGTGGTAAATGTTTATGGAGGTAGATTGTCACATCTTCCTCCTGTGGAATGGCTGGTGGGTTTGAACCGCCAATCCTTGGGTTAGCAATCAAATGCCTTAAGTACTGTGCCACCAGAGCTCTGGTAAAAATATACATATTATACAAATTTACTTCAGTAATGAAGAAGAGTTGGATGACATTTTGTCAATGGTGGTAATAACTCTACTTGTGGGAAGTTCTGGATCATCTGAATTATCCCTGGGAAGGAGGATGGCATTTTCAGTCAGAAAATTAATGAGGGTTGTCTGTATGGTCCTTTTCTTCTTCATATGTTTTGTGGTAACATCTTACTACTCCCTGAATCTACCTTTTGGTTTTTTGTGGTACCATCTTAGTACTTCTTGAATCTATCTATTGACTTTAACCAACTGATCAGCATTTGAAGCCCCTGATTTAGTTTAGAAAAAAAACTCTAGCTATCCTTTCACCAAAAATAATTTGAAAACTTCTCTCCTTCCTTTCAATTATTTCTTTCTTCTTCAACATTTCTTTCCTGTTTAAAATCCTTTAAGTTTTGATCTGTCAGTTCCTCTCTTTGTGATCTATCTGCTGTTCCACATTGTCAATATGAAGTTCTAAATTCAATGTTCCTGCCATATGGATGATTGTCCACTGATCTCTTTCATCATATTATCTTGATCATCTTCTTGGTGTATGTTCACATAACAGTATTTTTTTTTTTTTTTTCCATTTCTCCTGCATGCATTTTCCTGTAACTTCCTCCCAGGAAGATGTACTGATTATAAGATGTAAGTAAATAAATAAGGGGCAGCTGTAAGTGGTTCATCATAACTAGAGTACATTGTAAGTCAGGGATAATCTGTATTATTGCTGTTGTTGTTGTGTGAGGCCATGTCTCTATATAACCACCCTGTATGTAACCATTTTAAGTGTGTAGCCATTTTGCAATATGCCTTAGCATTCACTTCACACTTTAGTGCTTTAGTTACTGGAAAAACCACAAAGAGTCCTGACTACCCCCACTTCATCGATACTCCCAAGCATTCCCCTTAGCAACAATCAATCAGTAAATGGTAGAGAAATACCTTACCTAAAATAGTTAGAAACAGCAGTTGGTGGCTTCGGCACACAAGACAGAGCCAATCAAGTAGGAACAACTAGCAACTTGAAAAATGTCAACCAATCCTGTAATTTTCTGACTGAAACTTCCCCATTCCTGCTGTACCCCCTATAAAAACCCCATTACCCCTGAGTTCGGGGCTCTCAATCCTGAACCGCTGCATCAGTGACGGTTGAGGATCCGAGCTCGAGCTTGAATAAAGAACTCCTATGCTTTTGCAGTGGAATAGGCTCCTTGGTGGTTTTTGGGGATTCAAGATCTGGGCGCAACAGTTGAGTTGGTTCTGACTTATAGTGACCTTATGTATAACAGAAGAAAGTGTTGCCCAGTCTTGTACCACCTTTAAAGTCATTGGTTTGTTTGAGCCCATGTTGCAACCACCATTTTAATCCTCATGGAAAGTTTCCCTCATTGTTGCTGATGTTACTTGTCTCATTTCTGGTATTAGTAATTTGTGTTTTCTTTCTTTTTCTCTTTTTTTCTCAGTCACTCTGTGGATATTTATTTATCATTGTATTGATCTTCTCAATCACTTTTTTGGTTTCATTGCTTCTCTCCGTTTTTTGGTTGGTTGTTTTGTTGTTTTTGTATTCAGTCTCACTAGTTTCTGCTTTCATCTTCATCATTTACTTTCTTCTGCTTATTTTGGTTTCAATTTGCTATTTCTGTTCTACTTCCTTGAGGTGAAACCTGACATCATTGATGTGAGATGTTTTTGTTTTCCTCCTAAGTACTGCTTTAATGGCATTTCACAATTTTCGGTATGCATTCATTTTCATTCAAGTCAAAATACTAAGAGATTTTCAACTCCCTTCACCAAGGAGTTACTGTGTTTCATGGATGTAGCAGACAGAATAATTGGCCACAAGACTGTGGACCATCACTCACTTTCTGTAGACCTCAGTTTTCCCACCTATTGTAGGAATGACTCTTGATGGCCTTCCATGTCCTTGTGCTCTAATTATGCTCAATATTACCCCTTTGCTTCCTGGGACAGCAAAAAGATCCCAGAGAATACTTAAGTACATCATTCATGATCAGGGCCAAGGCAGGCCCAGAACACCTACCTCCTGACTCCCAATGAAGAGTTCTTTAACACCCAAAATTATAATATTACCATTTACCCAATATGGTTTATTGATCAGTTCCCTTATGCCAGGTGCAGTGTAAGCACTTCACACTTATCTTATTTAATGTTCATAACAGCTCCATGAAATAGATGCCATTTTAATGGCCATTTCATAGATGCTTAAACCAAGGTTTGGAGATATGATAATCTCTTGTCCCAGATTTCAATACAAGGAAGTAGAAAAGCCTGGGTTCAAATCCAAGTCTGTCTGAACCAAGTTCAGCCCTTAACCACTCAGCATTTGTCTTTCTTCTATTTCACTACCAGCAGCTCTGTCATCTTCCTGACTGAAGGTTTGTAGACATAGCCTTAGGGATTTAGGATCAGTAGAGTAGAAGAGAAATACACGGAAGAGCAGGAGGGCTGGGGAGGAGGCAGAGAGAGCAAAAGAGAGATGCTTTCTCATTATGAAAATGTCTTTTTGACCTTTTTGTGTTCATTCAGCTAAGTCAAAAGGATTTGAACTTTGCTGTGTTGTCTTTACGTATAACTGCAAATTAATGAAGAAGATTCTGCTTGGCTAAGCTTGGAAAACATGGGAATCAAATTGAGCATGATATTAAGTCTGATCATGGCAGCTCACAGGGCTGGAGCCAGAACCACAGTGTGGGTCCTGTATGTGCTTCCAGCAAACTCCAGAGATCCTACTAAGAAGCAGAGGCCTCACTTCATTAAAGGTGAACCCTAGGGGAAGAAGCCTAAGCAATCCCAACTAGAATCTTTATAGTCTCTGTCTCAAGACCAGACAAGTTGTGACCTTGTAAAGTTCAGCAAAGCTTATAATTGAGGTGGGTGGTTTCAAAGCCTGGTCCTTGCTGGGTGCTATGCAGAGCAGAACTCAGTCATCTAATTGAGTGGCAGGTCAGTGGGGATTTAAAAAGACGGGAGTGGGTAGAAGAACAAGGTGACCCCATCCTGCTTGTATGAGCACAGCAACTTCCTGTACAAATCCCACCCGTTCCAAAACATTTTTGAGCAGTGAGACTGTGAGGGAACACCACTTAGAGTGATTTCCATGTGCTAACTCTTAATCTTCACCACAGCCCCTAAAGTAGGTGCTACTAGGATTTTGCAGATGAGAAAACAGAGACCCAGAGAGGTGAACTAGCTTCTCCAGGGTCACACAGTTGGAAACTTCTCCAGCCTCACAGTAGTTCATGCTCTTAAAGATGTTGCTTCCTTAACTGCTCCTGCTGCTTTCGCTGCCTGGGACAGTCTCATCCTTCCAGCCCCTGCCCCACACTTGTGTCCATCTGGAAACAACAACCAAAAAAAAAAAAAAATTAGTTTCAAGGGTCAAATCAGTTGTTACTTCCTCTTGGAAACTTTCCCCAATCTCCCTGATCCCAGGGAGTAGGGTCCTTCTGTGAAAACACCAATCACCTGCATCCTTTTCTTGTTGCTGTTGTTGTTGTTAAGTGCC
>NW_006922020.1:2551990-2555210 GCF_000298275.1 Orycteropus afer afer
TGTTTCTTTGCTATTCATAAGGTTTTCCCTTCCCAATTATTTGAGAAGTGGATGGCCTCTTCCTTCTTCCTAGTCTGTCTCAGTCTGTAAGCTAGGCTGATACCTCTGCACCATGTGCATCTTGCTGGGTTTGAAACACCAGTGGCTCAGCCTCAAAACTCACATCAACATGTCACCATGGTAGGACAAACTGACAGACAGACAAGTTTCTCTCCCTGTTGGAAACCTCTCCTACCACTCTTACCTGGGTCCCTGTGGCTGACTGGTCCTCTGTCCAGGTTCCTGGGCCTTTTAATCCCCTTTCTCCTGCTCTCCCACTCTGCTGCTTTGGGCATGCCTGAGTTCCCTCTCCTCACCTGGATCCTTGCAGCTGACACATCCTTGGGATGTGTCTATGTGTCCTTCTCTCCCTCTCCACAGTGGGTCCCAGAGTCTGGCACATGGTGACATCAATAAACCTCAATAAAAGATTAGCTATTTAATAGAAACTGTTGGATGGTAACAGGATTTGGTTTACACTGCCTGATTGAGCATCTCCTCATCCCAATAGTCTCTGGCTGAACTTGGTCAAATTATATGAGTCACTGAAGGGGCAGCACAAACCCCAAAGTGACTCAAAGTCAGGTGGGGACAGGGACAATTGATCTCCTAAGATTCCTGTTAGTGAAAAAAATTATAATTCTATTCACTGTGCACAGACGCTTCAATCCCCAGAACACCTGCCACTCTGAGCCCTCACCCTGCTATATCCTCCTAACAGCCCCTAGCATCACCTGAGACTTCTATACTCAAACATTTACTACTTGTTTTCTTTTCCCCTTATGGCAGTTCTTTGAGAGCAGAGGATGGGTCTATCTTGGACATTATGGGATATTCCTGCTTAGAATAGTGTCTGCGTATAGTAAGTGCTCAAAAAGTGTTTGCTGAAAGAGTGAGCTGATTAATGAATGCAATGGACTCTGAAGTTGAGCAGATCCAGGTCCAATACTTAGCTCTTCTCCCAATCTCCTGTGTGTCCCTAAGCAGGTGACCTTTCCTCTGTGAGTCTCTGTCTTCTCATTTCTAACATGGAGGTGTTGATAACGGTTCTGTCTCAAAATGTGGTTGTAATAGGGCTGAGCACAGCTCACAGTACATACTGAGCTCTCAATAAACATTTACTCTGTAGCTACATATGAACTGTACTCAAGCTCCAGCTGTAGGAATTGGGGCAAGTGACTCAACATTATGAACCTCAATTTCCTTATCTGTAAAATGGAAATAATAACACCTATCTTAGAAGATTGTGGTGAAGACTCAGTAAGATGATTATGATGAGGAGGATAACTCAATTGATTAGCCTGGTTTCACACAAATTGAGGTATTTCATTCTCCTTACAACCCTAGGAGCTAGGGACTATCATTGTCTCCATTTCACACTTGAGAAAACTGAGCACATGGCAGGGAAGTAATTGCCCTAGGTTTTCCCAGAGTTGGGAACACCCACACATGCCAGCACACAGTGACCCTCAGTAAGGGAAGATCCTGCCCATGCCAAGCTTGATCCTCTGCAACTCAGATGGGCAACCTCCTCTCAGAGTTTTCCAAGTATTGGCTTTTCAATCATTCCTTTCTTTTTAAAAAGAAGTAGGTGCTTTTGTCAAGGAGGGAGGACAGAGAGGAAATGGATGGCTAGGGATTTCAGGTGATGAAAGAGTGGGAACGATGATCAGATCAATAGCAGAGAAGTTGGAGGAAAACCAACTGTGTTTCTCTGTATGTGTTTGTTCATTTTAGCTCAGATGGACTTCTAAGTCTTTGCCAAGTTCTAGTGTCAGAGGGAAGTGGTGGGGTCAAATAAGGAGCTCTGTGGACGTGACTGTTCAAGCTTGGAAAGGAGAGGGGAAACTGCCTCAATGAAAGCTCTGCCCTTCACAGTCTCCTTCTCAGCTGCATCTCTACCTCACCCACCCCAACCAGACCCCCAGTTCTGTTCTCTGAACCTGTTTCCTCTTCCTCCATGTTAAGCCAATTCACCAAAAATCCATTTCTGAAAGCCACCCTCTCAGACAACCAATTCTCCAAAATCTAATCTGCAATAGGAATAAATTACCAAATAACGATTTACCAGAAATTATAAGGCAGATGCTTGGCACAAGTCTAGAAAATTTGTTTCTCTGCCAAAGGCCTAGACAGGGCAGGAGACAGCACGAACAGTGAATAAAGCCAAGGGCATAGCCCCTGTGAACCTAAGCTGACCTGGCAGGGCTGCCCCCTGCCCTGCTTTCACCCTCCAACCTGAGCACCTCTGGGCTTCTCCAGTGACCCTTTCCTTCACCACTTCCCAGACATGGCCCTGCATTCAACCCCAGAACCGTCTGCTGCTGGTCACAAACCCAGACCCAAAGCCCTCATCTGGTGCCTGCCATCCCCTCCCACTTCCGCAAGGGTAGATCTGATGAAAGCCTTCCCCTTTGTACTCCACAGCTGAGCAATGACAGCTGGAGTGATGGGCAGGTCCCTCTTGCCTGCCTCAGAAGGAGGTGGACCCATTAACATAGTTGCAGACCCCTGGTTATTATCCTAGGATTTTACACCTTACTTCCACAAAACAGTATCTATAACTTTAAACAAATAAAAATGGACACAGCTAAAGCAAGCCAGAAAAATTGATTAGTAATAAAAGTTAACATGAGAGCAAATACCTTATCTCAGTCACAGAAGATCCTGAGAAGGCACCTGGTAAATTGAGTTCAGCTATGCACCAAAGGATTCATGAATCCTAGCAGAGCTGTGGCCTTGAGGCTGGGAGTGGAGGAGTGAGAGAGGAGGGGGGCAGGCACAGGGGCTTCACCCACCCCATTCCTGATTCAGCAATCAGTAAAAGGATCTGGAATAGGTTCCCATTGTCCTTAAGAGACTGATGTGTCCATCTATCTATTCAATGATTATTTACCAAGCATCTACTGGGGGCCAGGGCAGTAATGCACAGCACTTAGGAGTGTGGGTGCTGGAATCTGACAACTTGAGTTCTCCCATCTCTACTACTCTACTTGCTGTGTGTCCTAGGTCAACTTACTTAACTTCTCTGTACCTTGTTTTTCTCATCTTTAGAATTTTGTAATGTTGTTGTTGTTGTTGTGTGCCATCGAGTCAAACCCGACTCACAGCGACCCCTCCTTGGGTTTCCGAGGCAGTATCACTACGGAAGTAGGATTGCCCAACCTTCCTTCCGAGGAGT